>NW_024080840.1:2084757-2624260 GCF_003009895.1 Hyaena hyaena | reverse complement strand
TGGGCATGGAGGAGGGCACTTTGGGGATGAGCACTGAGTGTTATGTAGAAACTAATTTGACAATAAACTATTTGTAAAAAAAAAAATATATAAAAATAAATAAATAAATAAATAAATAAAAATTTCAATACAATTCTGTTGTCGTTGAGTGATATGGTTTATAATTTAATTTGTATTTTTGGTTTACATATCTTCTCTTGAGTATGGTAGGGGAAATGAGAGTAGAAAACAGGAATAATGAAAGTAGTTATTTAAAAAAGTACTTATTACTGGCAACAGACTATATGTAGATCATTCAGTGATGTGCCTTTTTCCCCCTGGAATGGGTAGCCATTGACTCAAGAGTGAAGGAAAATGATGAGACTGAGAATTCTAAAGTTAAGTCCTAGGAGCTCCATGTTAACTGATATTCTGTCTCGTCTCTGTGCTAGAGACCCGCCATTCTGTCACGTACCAGAGAAACCTTAGAAATTATACACACAGTACAGAATTGAGAATATACAGCAAAGAGCTCTACACTCTACTCTTTTCTCTCTCTCTCCTTGTTGAGGAGAACTTAGTCCTAACTCCAATATTCCACTCAACTAAATGCACACAATTATACATGAGGATTTTAGTCCACTCACATTCTGAACCCAGTCTCATGTCTGTAGATTCTCTTTTCTCCAGATCTACCATCTCATGCTCCCCCTATAGAGTCCATTTCTGTTCTGAAGCACCTACAATGCTTTTCCCAATTAGCCTCAAGGATGTGTCTAAGGCCTAGGTGAGCACAGTTGCCGGGCTAATCCTTTCAAGACTGGGCGGGGCTCTAAGATGTGACAGAACGGCCAGAGAACTATTCGCACATAATAATAACAGGACTTGGTGGCGCCGGCTAGGGTATCCTCACAAGGGCATACATGACTCATCAGCATTTTAATGTAAAGATGTTTTTAACCCTTGTGTACACTCAAATCACTGAGAATTCCAGAAAACCAAAGACCTCCCTTTTTGTGGGGGGGTTATATTTTCTCATTACTTATCGGGTGATCCAAGGATCAGAAACACCACTTGGGAGCTTGTTTAGAAATGCAGAAACTCAGGGGTGTGTGGGTAGGTGGCTCAGTTGGTCAGGCTTTTGACTTTGGCTCAGGTCAGATCATGATCTGGCAAGTTTGTGGGTTCGAACCCCACATGCATCTCTGTGTGGATAGCTCTGTGTCTCCCTCTCTGTGCTCCTCCCCAATCGCCCTGTCTGTCTCTCTTTCTCTCTCAAAAAATGAATAAACATTAAAAAAAAATTTTAAAGAAAGAAATGCAGAATCTCGGTTTCTGCCATAGACCTATTTATTCAAGAATCTTTTTTTTAATTTGCAAAGTTTAATATAAAGAAAATAACTGTTAAAGGAGATCAAAGTAATAAGGGCTTGGCTAATAAAAAATAACTCTAAAGATTATAGGACTGACAAATATAAGGAGAATCCACTCTACTTAGGGGCTGAGAGAGCTTCCCAGAAGCCCCATGACGGAGATGCAGGCCTTATTGGGAGCCTTGATTATGGCTCGCTGAACAGCACAGAAGTAGCCGTGGGGACCTGCCAGTGAATCTTTCACTGTATTCTTCTTTCTTATATTGAACTTAGGATTGCTGGCCCATTATGTGCTCCGGAGGGCAATTTCTATAACTATTTATTTGTCTTCAATGCTCACGACTGCCTCATAGACTGCATTCTATAATGTGAAATGAATTAACAAATTAATGAAGGAGCCAAACAATGAGTGAGTTCCAGATTTGCATAATGTCAGTGCACTTACACCGACCCTCAACATTGGTCTGTTTGGAAATTTAAAAATCAGTCATCTCAATGCCACAAGGCCAACCCCAGCATCATAAATAGGCTAAGAAGCTGACCTTGACTATTCCAAAGCCCAATGAATAGCTTTCAGCACAGGATCTGTGGAGAAGAGGCAATCTTTAGTTTTTATATTACTTATAATAAAATATGCCTATGAACACGTGCCGGTAATCAAAGCAATTTCTACCCTAAGAATTTTCAGTAGGATACTAATACATAAAAGCAAAATTCATTGGGAAATGGAAATTGTATCTAAGCATTTTTTCCCTGTGACACTGCCAGTTTTATGTAGTTCTCTTGTATTAAATGGGCAATGTAACTTTTTAAAAAATAAATAATAGATAGTATTTCTCTCCCTGAGTCTCATCCAGTACTCTAGATGATAAGATGATATGTTGCTCCACACTGGTGATACTCTATAATCAGCTTATTATAAAGTTAATTACATGTTCCTTAACTCTCTAAGTTAGAACTTAAGAGATGCTAATGTCTTTAAGACCCAAAGTTGCTTTAAAAATCAGGCTTATTCAGTCACATACACTAATCCTTGTTTTTTAAAGCAGTAAAATACTGGTTTTGGAAAAACAAACAAGCCTAAAGTATGTCTCAGTTTTAGCATAGTTCATTAACTCACCAATTAATATACAAATTCATTCAATGAGTGTAACCAGAATGCTTTCATTTGTAAAACGTTGCACCAGTCAATGTGGAAGATACAAAGCAAAATAACACGATCCCACCCCTCAGTGAGTCCTGGTGTGTTTATCTGTATAATTCCTCTAGGAGAATTATAATTTCATTCTTTCATAAAAATGACTAAATATACGATGGGCCATTTTAGTGCCCTTACTCCACCATTTCATCATTCATACATTCATTCATTCATTCATTCAACAAATAATAATTGCTAGGGACATAAGGAATACAGAGATGCTGGGTGCACACTGTTGAAAGAGACAGCAGTGTCGCTAACCTCGTGGAACTTACGGTTTAGTTTAAAGAGACAAAAGAAACTAACAAGACTATATATAAAATAATCGCATAGAATAATAAATTCTATGAAGAAAATATCAAGACAATGGGAATGAAAATAAATGAAAGATACAGGTTGTTTTGGTCAGGACAGCCAAAACTTTATCAGATGAAGTGAAATTTAAGCAAAGGTATAAATAACAGGAAGCCAGCCATGTATAAATCTGGAAGAAAAATGAGCCATGCAGACGAAGCAGCGAGTATAAACACATAAAAGTGAACACCAGCTTAGTACAAAATTGTTCAAAACTGCACAACCAGGTAAACTAGTTTCACAATGAAATATCCCATAGTATTTAAATAAGAGACTATTAAAAATTTATTTTTAAGTGTTAAAACATAAATAGTACCCCATTTATGTTACACAGCTCTGACCATTTTTATTATCAAATGAGATAAATGGAATACAAAAAATTCAAAATTATAATCAGAAGATGAAGAAAATTTCTACACATTCTAATTATCACAATTACCAACCAACCTATCTGACTCTGTATCTACAAACTTCACATCACTTTCTCTACTGTTATTATAAATGGGCTGTCTCTGGTCCCAAAGCTACTGCTCTGCTTATATACCAGTTATATCTATAACCTCCTCCGTATTCAAGGATTTAGTTTTACAAACTCTACCTTTCTCTCATACACCATCAATTTTCCACTCTCTCCCGGATTATTCCCATCTGTGTATAAAAGTGCTGTTATAGCCTCTACTTTTCAAGAAATGTAAAAAGCTCTTGACTGCAGTCTTTAGCTAATGTTATAACATTTTTGTTTCCCTTTATGGAAAAACTCCTCAAGAGAATTTGTTGTTGTTGTTGCTCTTACCAGGTCTAATTCCTCTCCTATTCTTTCCTGAACTCACTTTAATCAAGCTTTACCTCCACACCACTACACCAAAATGCATCTTGTCAAGATTATGAATAATCCCTGCATTACCGAACCCAAAGGCCAATTCTCTGTCCTCATCTTACTTAACTAGTGGGCAGCATCTGACAAAGATCACCTCCTTGTTCTTAAGACACAAATTCCGTTGACCTTCAGAACAGAATTTACTCCTGGTTCATTTGTAAATGTTTTTTGTTGTTGTTTTGTTTTTAAGTTTATTTAGTTATTTTGAGAGAGAGAGAGAGGGAGGGAGGAAGGGAGGGAGAGGGAGAGGGAGAGGGAGAAGAAAGGAGAGAGAAGGGGAGGGACAGAGAGGGGAGAGAGAATCGCAAGGAAGCTCTGCGTTGACAGCTCAGGGCTCGAACTCATGAACCACGAGATCACAACCTGAGCTGAAACCAAGTGTTGGATGCTTAACTGACTGAGCCACCCAGATGTCCCACTCCTGGTTTGCTTGTAAATTTGTCAGCCTCCTAACCTCCTTGGCTGGTGCATATTTAAATAATCTCTAAATTTTGGAGTATTCCAAGGCTCAATTCTTGCATCAATTTTTTTCTCACTGCACTCGCTCTGAAGAGAATCCACCAAGTCTTATAACTTGATATATTATATCAACTCCACTAAGCTGCAGCTCACTAAACTCTATATTGACAGATTAAATTCAACTACATTTCGTTCTTATAGGTATACCTAACTTGACATGTTCAAATAGGCATCTTGCTTCTTTCCAGTTCAAACCTATTCTTCTGAGGTCCTTCTCAATGTAAATGGGACTTTCATCCTTAGAACTGAAAATGGGACTCTCCAATGATGCTTACTAACTGATCAGTGATTAGACGCTGAAAAAACATCATGAAGTCTTAGGTTTGTGTTGATTTGTATAACTTACTGAACTATGCTATTCTTACAATTTTTCACTTGGTTTTCTGAGTTTTTTGGTCTGATAACCATTGCCTTCATTCATATGATAATTTTTACTTTTATTTCCTCTCTTCTGGTATGAAAATTCATTTATTTTGCTTTCCAAGTTATTAGCAATAAAACTTCCAGAACAGTGTTAAATGAGAACATCCTGCCAACTTTCTAGCTTTAAAAGGGAATACCTCTGATGTAATATGATGTTTACTGTTAAATTGTGACTGTTAATTTAAGATGAACAATCTTTATAATATTGAGAAACAATATGATTAATATGATACTCTTAGTTTTCAAAGAATTTTATTAGCAACAGATGCTAAATTTTACTTAAGGGCATTGTTTTGATAAAAAAAAAAACCATATGGTCTTTTTATTCTGTATTAATGGTTTGAATTTTAATAATTGGACTAAGTCCTACTTGGTTGTTATATATTTTTTCTTGTATTAAATACCTAAATAGATCTCATTTAGGAATTTTTCATCCATGTGATTTGGTTAGTATATGGGCCTTTTGATCTCTTCATCTGGTTTGGGTGTAGTAATGTTAGCTTTAGAGACAGAATACAAGATCACACCATCATTTTCTACAAAGAAGAATTAAACCTTTTTAGAATGTGTGTTGGGCAGGATGAGAATCTGACCTGTAAAATCACATGAGCTAAGGCTTTTCAGGAAGTAATTCTTGGTAACATTTCAAGACACTTTCACGGGCATTAGTCTGTTCCTCTTATTTCTTATTAAGACAGCTTGGTTTGTTTTGTATTTTCCTTAAAGTTCTCCATTTATTCAAGACCGTTGCTTATTAACATAAGTTTTAAAAGCTATCTTCTAACAAACCTTTCAAAATCTTTCCTACATGTGGCTCTATCTTCTCTCCACTTCATTATAGTTTCGTTTCCTCACCTTTTCCCTTCAGTAAACCTTTCAAGAAATTGACTATTTTATTAACTGTTCAACTATTTGTCATCTTCTTTAGTTTCCTACACCGTTAACTTGTGTTTTAAATTTTACTAAATTCATTCTTCATGCTCTTCAGTGTTTAAAAAAACTTTTTGCAGCTTCTTACATTTGAATGTTTTATTTTCTCTTGTTTTATAATAAAAGGATTCCAGATTACGGATTTCCCTCTGAGCTTAGCTTCAAGGGCTATTATTTTATTATAGTATGCAATTATAGTTTTGATGTCATTTTGTTACAAGGGTTATTCTAGAGAGTGATTTTTTTTTTATTTCTAAATGATTGATTTTTGTTGTTGTATTTGGTCTTTTCACTTGTGATTTTCCAGAGTGAATCATACAATTACATGCTATTATAGCTATGAATCCAAATAAATAGGCTTCATTATTAACCTGGGAGTAATTGAGAAAATCACTGACAGTTTTAAACTGTGGACAGGACTAACCACATTTTTCTATGGAAAAATCTTTCCAATTTCCATGCGAAGAAGGCAGTTAAGAGCAGCAGGATTAGATACAAAAAGACTTATCAAGGATATATGGACTAATTCAGGCAAGAGATGATGGTAGCCTGAAATAAAGGACCGTGGATATGGAAAAACATAGATGCATTTATGAGAGTGGTTAGAAGTAGGGTCAGCATATCGGTTGTTGACTAACTGTGGGAATGAAGGAGAGGGAACAGTAACAGATAATGCTGGAAATTCTGGTTTGAGCAAGAGGATGATTGACATTATACACTGAGATCAGGGGGAAAAGAGGAGAAGAGGTGAAAGAAAGTCGTAGTCTAGACAGGTAGAGTTTCCAGTATCTATAAATCGCTAAGCTGAGGTGAAGAGTAGGCAGTAGGAAATGCAAGTCTGAATGGAGAGAGAGAGAGAGAGAGAGAGAGAGAGAGAGAGAGAAGATCTAAAGTCATCATCCTATACCTGAAAATGAAAGTCAGTGAAAGACTGAGATTAGAATAGCCTGTAAAAGAATGTTGATTTCTGGGAAAGGATCTTTCTTTCTTCTTTTTAAAAAAATAATCTCTCAATTTTGTTCCGTACATATTTTTTATTTAAATCCGAGACTCATCACTTACATACAAGACCTAGTGTTCATCCCAACAAGTGCCCTCCTTAAGGCCCATCACCCATTTAGCCCATCCCCCCACCCACTTCCCCTCCAACAACCCTGAGATTGTTCTCTCTCTATATTTAAGAGTCTATTTGTGGTTTTCCTCCCTGTTTTTATTGTATTTTTTCCTTTCCTTCCCCTATGTTCATCTGTTTTGTTTCTTTATGGGATGAACACTGGGTGGGCACCTGGGTGGCTCAGTCTGTTGAGGGTTTGACTTCGGCTCAGGTCATGATCTCATGGTTCATGGGTTCAAGCTCCACGTCAGGCTCTGTGCTGACAGTTCAGAGCCTGGAGCCTGCTTCATACTCTGTGTCTCCCTCCCTCTGTACTTCTCCCTTGCTCATGCTCTTTCTTTCTCTCTCAAAAGTGAATAAACATCAAAAAAAAATTAATATGCTTCTTCTGTATTCAACGCCCCCCCCCCAAATAGAAGTAAAGAAAATGAATAAATGAATAAAGAAAACAAAACAAAAAGAACCCCAAATGAAACTAGATCCAGGTTACCCTAGAACTGAACTTTGGCAGCACGCTGATAATAGTAGACTAAGTGCGTGGAAGGGATTTGTACTGGTCTTCTGGTAGAGGGGCCTGATGCCCTGCTTCTCTGGCCTACTTGCCCTACTGGAGACGTGCCTGGAGGGGTGGGTGGGCGGGGCTTGGTGTAAGGGCTCTGTTCTCCACTGGGCAGCACTGCTTAACTCACAGGAGCCAATCAATGCCGGTGAACTAGTAGTGATAAAGGCTTCACCCCGTCTAGTCTCCAGCTCGGGTATTCCGTGCCCTCACAGTTGCACGATCAATCACCCCTCCTTTGTCTCATGCTTCCATCTGTTCCCTGCCTTTGCCTTGTCTGTGTCCAAGCTGCCTGCCTGCCAAACAGCACCTCCTCCAGAGTTTCATCTCAGATGGGGCTGTGTTTCAAAACCCCACAACTCAAAGACGCCCATGGCTTGGACCCACACTGATCCCCTGGGGGAGGGTCTCACTGAGCAATGGCCAGGTACTGACTTGACTTGTCCCAGAAAACGTTCAGGCAACTGTGCAGTGGCAAAAGCTCAGAGTTCATGGCAATTGCAATATACAGCCAGTGCCAGGGTTTACTGCCCTCAGTAGGCATCTTTATGCCAATACCAGTAGATGTGGCAGCTCCCTGGGCCTGCTGGAACTTTTCCTTGCGGAGAAGCTGTATTGCCTCTACCAAATGCACTCCAAACACGAAACCATTTCTTCTCAGGCAGCACAGGGGCCTCTCAGACTGTGCTGACCACTCCCAGGGATTCGACCTGCTTCCTCGCAGGAGCAGTGCCAGGCACTAAGCTCAGAAACTTCAGACCCTTTGCTCCACTGTTTATAAAAACCTGGTGGTATTGAAACCCTCTCCTTCTTCCCTGTCAATGGTCTTGAATAGATTTCTTGTCTAGTTCCCTATGAGTGTTTACACTTTTTCTCTCTCCCTTCTCTCCAGCCACTTTCAAGGGGAGAGCTTTACTTGTGTGATCCTGATGTGCTAAGATTTCTCTACCCCGTTCTCTTTTTCTCTCTATCCTCTCCACGAAAATGGCTCCCTACCCTCCACAGCCTTTCTCTCCCCCAGTTCACCTCTCCCCAGTGCATACCTAAAAGATTCTTGCTCATATTATGCAGGTTGTTGCATTAATCATCAGGTCAATTTCCTAGGTGCTCAAAATGGTTTGATGTGGATCTAGCTGTGTTTCAGGGATGAGATAAACTCAGGGTCCCCATACGTCTCTGCCATCTTAACTCTTTTGTTCACTGTCGTTTTAAATGGGATCGTGTTATGCATACCTCTTTTCATCTTAAGTTGTTTTCCTAATAAATATCTGGTTAAAATATTGAGCCTTCACAATCAGCTGGTTAGGCTCCAGTTCATTCTTTTTAATATGTGCATTATATTCCATAGGGCAGAGAATAATAAATTATTGAACCATATTTTTTGTCGAGCATTTCCTTTGTACTCCATTTTGTGCCAAGACTAATGATGCTGTAATAAACATCTTTGAAAGTAAATCTTTACATATCAACAATTGAGTATGGTACACTAGCAATATGACATAGTGGAAACAGAACTCTAGCCTTTATCTGTCAGCTTTGCATTCTGTGTAAGAAAACGCCACCTTCTCTGGTATGAGCAGAGTGTTAGGAGTCTGGTTTTGTAATTGTGCCTCTAGGAAGTGAATGACGACATTTCATTCTTCGCTCACAATAGGAAAGAGGGCAGTGGGTTAGCCCATCCTCTGGCTTGACTGACAGGCAGCTCAAGCTGCCGTAACAAAATACCATAACCTGGGTGGTGGACAGAGCAGAAATTTATTTTCTCACAGTCTTAGAGGCTGGAATGTCCAAGATTAAGGGTTCAGTTTCTAAAAGCTCCCTTCCTGGCCTGCAGATGGCCACCTTCTCACTGTGTGCTCATATGACCTGTTCTCAGCGTATGGACAGGGAGGGAGAAATGCTCTCGTCTCTCTTCTTACAAGGGTATTAACTCCATCATGACCTAATCTAACCCTAATCACCTCCCAAAGACCTCCAAATACCACCATAATGGAAGTTAAAACTTCAACATGAGAATTTGGGGGAAACACATAAAGTCCCTAAAAGAAGCTGAGTTCAAACCTTCGGGCTGACCAGGATTGATTGCCTTGTGCACCTGGCTGTGGATAATTTCCACAGAATTTTTCAGAAAACCACTTCTTTTTCTGGGCGGCCAGGCTGTAGACATTCATTGTTGGATAGGAAAATCCTTAACCCTTAATATTTTCTGATAATCTTTTAATTTCTTCTTCTTCTTTCATCCTTCTCCTTTTCCTCCTCCTTTCTTCTCCCTCCCTCCCCTTCTCTCTTTTTCTCTCTCTCTATCCCTTCCCCCTCTCTCTCTCTTTCTCTCTTCCCATCCCTCCTCTCTCCTTTCACTTTTAAAACTCATATATTGTTGGTATTTAAAATACTACAACCCTTTTGCTTTGGGGAAAGGGTTGGCAGTTTCTTAAAAACTTAAACATGGGGGCACCTGGGTGGTTCAATCGGTTGAGTGTCTGACTTCGGCTCAGGTCATGATTTCACGGTTCGTGGGTTCAAGCCCCACATCAGGCTCTGTGCTGACAGCCCAGAGCCTGCAGCCTGCTTCAGATTCTGTGTCTCCCTTTTTCTCTGCCACTCTTCCACTCATGCTCTCTCTCTCTCTTTCAAAAATTAACACTAAAAAATTATTTTTAACTAAACAAAAGATCCATGTGATTGCATTTAGGGCATATCCTGAAAATCTAAAACAATCTCCACCCTTCAAGATTCTTAATCCATTCATATCAGGGAAGTCTTTTTTTGTTCTAATTGTTTGCCATATAAGGTAATATTCAAGGTTCCAAGGATTAGGCCATTGAGACCTTTTGGGGGTGGAGGGGCATATTTTCTGCCTTCAATAGGGATGATGAAAATTTCCATGTCTCAACTATGGCATAATATTAAAAGTGTACATAATTGTTTAAATGACACACTTGAATACAGTTTTTAAAAAGCTGAAAAGTGGCAGGTGGGTGGCTTAGTCGCTTCAGTGTCCAACTTGGGCTCAGGTCATGATCTCAACTTTGTGAATTTGAGCCCACTATGAGCTCTGTGCAGACAGCTCAGAGCCTGGGGCCTGCTTCGGATTCTGTGTCATCCTCTCTCTCTGTCCCTCCCCCACTTGCACTCTGTCTCTCCCTCCAAAATAAATAAATGTAAAGAAAAATTAAAAATTAAAATTAAAGGCTGGAGAAAAATAGGAAGCAAAAAAGGAAAGGAAGACATGAAGGAAGATAATTATCTTAAAAGTGGCAAAAGCATGAGCAATTTGGAAAAGAAGAATGGCCAGAAACCACCATAGGAGTGAGCAAAGAAATGTAAATTAAAACAAAAGACAGATCTGGAATATTTTAAATGGCAACATCCAAGACTAAAGAGTGGTGGGAAACAAACTCTATCATAGATGGAACAATTTAGTATATCACCTTTGGAAGACGTTTGGTCGGAATATGAAAAAGAACTAAAATCAGCATCATTTTTTAAAGCACTAAGTCCCTTTAAGGAATTTGCTTTAAAAAAGAAATCTGTAGGATGCCTAGGTGGCCAGTCAGTTAAGCTTCTGACTCGTGGTTTTGGCTCAGTTCATGATTCCTGGGTCAGGCTCTGCACTGGGCATGGAGCCTGCCTGGGATTCTCTCTCTCTTTCTCTCTCTGCCCCTCCCCCACTTACGCATACACACTCTCTCTCTTTAAAAAAAAAAAAAATAGAAGTTTTATATTGGAAAATCCTAATTAACCTAACTGTTTCACACAACTAGAACTGAAGAATATTGAAAAACAAGTAAAACTGCATGTTATATATATTTGAGAGAAATTTATAATCATCTATCTACAGCAGAGTCTTATTTTTTTAAAAACAACCATATCTGTACCTGGAAAAATATTATTCATTTATTATTTCTGCTTTTGCTTATCTTTGCTTTCCAAGTTTTCAACATGAAACATACATACTTTTCTAGTAAGAAAAGGACACTTAAAACACTTTCCTCTAACCAAATAAATATTGCCTTAACCTTTTTGACACTGCCTTTCTAGCAAGAAAATAATGGTCAGACAGTTAAGTCTAAAACTTACTAGATTCACTTTTAGGGGCGCCTGGGTGGCTCAGTTGGTTAAGCGTCCTACTTCAGCTCAGGTCATGATCTCTCAGTTGGTGGGTTCAAGCCCCACGTCGGGCTCTGTGCTGACAGCCAGCTCAGAGCCTGGAGCCTGTTTCGGATTCTGTATCTCCCTCTCTCTCTGATCCTCCCCTGCTCACTCTGTCTCTCTCTCTCTCAGAAATAAATAAAACAGAAAAAAAAAAATAACTTACTAGATTCACTTTTAGAAATCCAAAATCAGGGAGACACTTGGAACGAGCTATATAATTTTTACAGCAACAGATCAACCCACAATTTCTTCATTTATATATATATATTTTTTTTCTTAAATAATTTATTGTCAAGTTGGTTTCCATATAACACCCAGTGCTCATCCCCACAAGTGCCCTCCTCCATGCCCATCACCCCCCCTTCCCCTCCCCCCAACCCCCATCAGTCCTCAGTTTGTTCTCAGCATTCAAGAGTCTCTCATGGTTTGTCTCCCTCCCTCTCCCCAACTATTTTTCACCTTCTCCTCCCCCATGGTCCTCCGTTAGCTTCCTCCTAATCCTCCTATACGTGTAAATATGTGGTATCTGTCCTTCTCTGCCTGACTTATTTCACTCAGCATAACACCCTCAAGGTCCATCCATGTTGCTACACATGGCCAGATTTCACTCTTTCACATTGCCATGTAGTATCCCATTGTATAGATAAACCACATCTTCTTGATCCATTCAATCAGTTGATGGACACTTAGGATCTTTCCATGTTTCTTCAAACCTTGTTCAGAAAACAGACTGAGCACTTGAACCAAACTAAAACCTTCCAAACAAGGCTGTTTTCTTTAGAGATGGGACATGTGCTATAATTATCACTGTTGATTTCCTTTTTTCCGCTGAGCCTCTGTAGAGTGTGGTCACTTTGTAGATATTTTATCTCTTGGGGGAAAAAAATCTTAGTGTGTCTTTGGGCCCAGCAATTACTATAGATATTCTCTCAATACATTTACTGTTTGGTTGGTAGGGGGAAAAAAGTACATTTAAATGAAGCTTTAAAAACAGATGTCATGATACTAAAACTGTCAGAGTACCTTTTCTGAGGATCAGTGTAAATAAGTATTTTCTTCAAGGGGAATTAGTTTTAAGAATAGGGATTTACTGATGCCTCTAAATGCATTTAAAAATTTAAATCTTTGTTGTAGAGGCTGCTTTTAGGCTAGAGGATAGAGCAACAGAAACCTGAGCAAGGCAAAGGGTCCCCAGCGACTACAGAGCTAATGAGAACAGATTCTTTAAGCAACCCACCTCAAAATAGACAGAGGCCCTAACTGACCAATGGGCTACTTACAACCAGGCCCAGTTCCTAAGGTTACCGAAAAAGGGAAAATTCCATAAGCTCCCTTACCTCCTCATTCCACTTTGTAACTATAGCCCCCTCTCCACCACTTCAAGGCAGACAGTCTCTCCTTTGCTCTCCTGCCTGCTGCTCCCTCGCAGTGTATTCAATAAACTATTTATTTGTTCTGCCTTCGGTGAATCCTTTCACTGCCCATGCCACTGGCCCCCATTCAATCAGAACATGCCACAATTGTATAATTTGTCTAAAATCCAAACAAGGGGTTGCCTGGGTGGCTCAGTTGGTTAAGTGTCTGACTTCGGCTCAGGTCATGATCTCACAGCCCGTGGGTTTGAGCCATACGTCGGGCTCTATGCTGACAGCTCAGAGCCTGGAGCCTGCTTCGGATTCTGTCTTTCCCTCTCTCTCTGCCCCTCCACCCTCGCTCTCTGTCTCTGTCTCTCAAAATAAAATAAAGACATAAAAAAATTAAAAAAAAATAAACAAAATTCAAACAAGGACACTCTTCTAATACAATGGAGATTCATGTCTGGATGTGATTTCCAAACAAGTCATGCAACAGATGTCTGCATCAAAATCAATTAGAAGATTTTCATTAAAGTAAATATTAACACTCTGAAGGAATTTGCTTTCAAATTTCATTGAGAGACACTGGAGGGTGGTGTCAATTCTGTACATACCACTAACTATTCATACTCCTATCACTTTCCTTGTTTTCCTTGCTAACCAGTTCCAAACTTAGTGCTCTCACATTCTCTACTCTGACTCACTATATCCTGGTATTCTAGCTTCTAACTCTACCACTCAGAACATTAACTCAAAAATTTCTTATGTATTTTGTTAAGGTAACACCAGCTGCTGTGACAAACCCACAAATGTAGTGGCTAACAAGCTAAAAGTTTTGAGTGACGTTTTCCTCCTCTACCAGACTACATGTTTCTACTTGATGATCCTCAGTCTAATTCAGGATGGCAGTTTCCTCCTGTCTTGAAAAAAGAAAAAAATCCCTCATAATTATTAATGTCTAATTAGCATAAAGGGAGCAAGGAAATATGGTGATGATACACGTGACCAAAAAGTAGGAGAGCCCACAAAAAAAAAAAAAAGTAGGAGAGCCCACGTCTCTCCTCATGCCATTGATAAGAACTACTCATATGTCCACACCTAAGTGCAAGGGGTATTGGGAATTGTAACCCTTTCATTGAAAGCTGCTCCCCAAGATATCTCTTCTTTCTAGGGTAGAACCATGACAGAGCCACATCTAAAACAAATGAGAACCAATAAGGAAGAAGCCAAAGTCAGGGAGGCCGTTAGGAGGAAGTACATTAATTTTGGCAACAATACATCAGTTAGTCCATTAAAGCTCTTAGATCTGTAGTCACACCCCACATGACCCCCTGGCATTCACTCTCCACTGAATTCCGTAAATATATATTGGCCCAACACAGACACTGAAGGATTTTACAAAGAAGTGACATTCTAGCATCTTAATTTCCTCCAGTTCTCACTCCTCAATTTGTGATGGCCCACTGTCCAATAAGAGATCAGTTTCTCCCAGGCTATGAAAAGGAGAGATGAGAAAATACACTCCCAGTCTATCTTTTCCTTAATTTTACTTCTTCAAATTCTATAGTGCTCTTTGCACCATTTATGGTATTCTGATGTCAAATGGGTCATGCAGCCATAATAGCGCCTCGGCTACCTGAATTTCACTATCAGGAGTTTGATTTCCGGTTTGTGGGATCGAGCTCCATGTCAGGCTCTACGCTTTTAGTGTAGATTTTAGGGAGGATTCTCTCTCTCCCTCTCTGGCTTGCCCCTGCTCAAATGCATGCAAGCTCTCTTTCTCAAATAATAAATAAATAAACTTTAAAAAAAAAAAGGAGTCTGATTTCCCCATTCAAGAGGGATGCATAAGTTTAGCCATCTGTCCTATAGAGAAAAATCAAGATTTCTAACACATAATGAAAGGGAAGCCAGATTCAAAGCCTTTGCCTATCTGACTTTATTCTAACTCTGCAGGAGAAACATCAGCCTTCTATAAACTAAACTTGTTAGTACAAAATGCAGCAGCAGAATGAAAAATTAAAGGTTTCTGTAATTATGGTTCCATATCTAAATACAAGTTACAAAAACAACATCTAAAAAACAAAAAAAAAAGCGCAGAATCTCAATGCATAAAATTACTCAGGCTTAGATGTATGATAGATTCTGCCCAATCTGGGAACATAGCTTTAGTCTCTAATAACGCCCATCGTTTTGCAAGAATGCAGCCATCACATACAAAATACCAGAGCCGAAAATGAATTGAGCCTTTCTGTGAGAACACACAGATTTCCTCAATCTGAAAGAAAGTCAAATTTCCAGAAAGCACACAGGAAGGATAGGCAGCTTCAGAATTTATACAAACATTTAGTAGGGAAATTCTGACTAAATATATTGTCACATAAAATGAGTTAAATATACTCTTTGCCTTTGAATATACAGCTTAGTTTTAAGAGGCAGATCCTCTAAATACACATATAGATGTGTGTACATAAACACACTCTAACTATAAATGCACACATACCCATTCATAACACATCTTTATGAATAATGTAGATGAGCATTTTAAATATTTATGATTTGAAAGTTACCAAAAGACATGTTAATTTTGTATCAACATACTGTGTAGAGTCAAAATATATTCCAAAACCTCGTCTAGCGTTTATTAGGTCACTCTCCATTGCTTCCTTTCTTTCTGTGGTGAGGACAGGTCAACGTGCACCTTGGCACACCAGCATCATCCTTTGTGTTATGTGTCCCCTGAAGTGTGTAACAGATCAAAGCTGAGCCCAGGGAGCAACTCAGAGCACAGTGATGAGAAGGACCAAGAAAGGAAAACATCTGCCCCTTGTTGCTTTCGTGATCATTCATTCATTCATGTGGCGCCCGTGATGGCCATATTGGACATTTAGCCCAGACATTAGTGTTCAAAACATGGCTTGGTCTTACACTAGCGATTACAAAACTTATTTAAAATCTTCTGATCTTTTTACCCAGTTTTTAACCAAGAATAATAATGCTTTCCATACACACTGCTATAAAGTATGGATTAGATTAAAGAATCATGTTCAAATGCTCCACGTCCATAGAATCTACTGTAGAGGGGCTCCTGGGTGGCTCAGTTAAGCATCCAACTCTTGATTTCAGCTCAGGTCATGATCTCACAGTAGTGAGATTGAGCCCCATGTAGGGCTCTGTGCTGAGCATGAAGCTTGCTTGGGATTCTCTCTCTCTCTCTCTCTGTCTCTCTCTCTCTCTCCCTCTCCCTCTCTCAAAATAAATAGTTTAAAAATAGCTACTATAGATTTGGGGGTATATACCCATTAGAAGGACAGGAATATAGGTCAAGCAAAAAGGAATGCTTTAGGGTCATTTTCCTTCACAGACTTGCCCGGGGGAATACAATTCTTCATGAATATATGAAGTGCATAAAAGGTAAGTGAAATGGAAAACTATGACTTCTGATTAGTGTCTGTACTCTACAACTGGAGATTCAGAGTATATCAAATGTCAGTATGCCAGTACTGAAGTAGCTACTTTCAACTTTTTGCATTCCATCCACATTACCATCAAAGCATATAACAAAAATCTGTCTGGTGTTAAACATGCACACGCCTTTTCCATCTCAGGCTGCAAGCCGCTTCTAGTCCCGGATCACAACTCTCTCATCTTGGCACGCCTCCAATACCCAACAGACATCCCTTGTGTGCAGGACGTGCTCAATAAATGGTGGTTGAATCAACAAGTGACTGAAAAGCAAGATAAATTAAATACTGGTGATGAAATATATATGTATGAGACATTCTACTCTTTGAAACTGGGAAGTAAAACAAAGAATCTGGGAACTTTTGGTAATACAATTGGGGCAGTAGCTATGAGAGGGCTGTACACACGGAATCAAATCACAGAGCCAAGTGGCGGCAGCAGCCTAGCGGGAAAGAGTAGTCCATGCTCTCCAGATGCAGAACAAATAAGCTTGAAGAAATATGGTAATTGCTAATAATACGAAATTGACGAGAGAATGGGGAACCACCTTGACATTTGATTACTACTTGGTCAATATTCAAGCTCACAGGAAGGTGAGCAGATGTTAGCCAAAGCAGATGTGAACACACGTATAATAGAATAAGGACTAAAGGGATTTGGCTAGTTGCTTGCAATGTATATTTGTTGGATGAAAACAACAAACCCTTCAAACTTAATCCAACAAAAATAAGGCACATTTGGTTCATTTCCTTCAGTTTTTCTTTTATTTCCCTCCAACAGAACGTATTAAATTTTGAGATAAGGTAGTTTGACAAAACCTTTTACCATTTGTGCAGCTCAGCTATCCAAAATCACCCCCTTTTTCTCCTTGCCAGGGCCCAAGAATGGACCTTAGTGGGAACTTCTCATTTATAACAAGGAGAAATATCAAAATAAGTGGAATCAGAGAGCTAAAAATATCCAGAACTTGAATTCCACAGGCCAGAAGGTCACACAAATATATGAGGCTCAAGCATCAGTCTTTTTCCCCCAAGACTCTAGGTAATTCTAATGTATAAGTAATATCTGAGAAATACTGGGTTAGAGACATAGACATATCTTCCCATAAACTGATAATGGCCACGTGAGATCTTAATCATTCCCTGGAACCTAACTTGAGGGGAAGGAATGGCGGCAAATACTTCAAGATACAGCTCCAGGCAAGCACATTTGATTTCACAACCAGGTTCTAGTCCTCTTGAAGCTGAAAAAGGAGAAGGAAAAGGCACTGGAGGAGGAGGAAGATAAGGATAAGAATGAGAAGATGGAAGAGGAAAAAGAGGAAGGAGGAAATGTATTAACAACAACTGCAAACATTCAGGTAGCACTTAATCTATACTAGGCACTGATAAGTGCTTTGAACCGAAACTTCAAAGGAACCCTATGGGGTTCATGGCTCTACTCTACAGAAGGAGTTACACTTTGCAGTTTTTTAAAGTTTTGACCACATATGCGACAGATCCTGGTATTCCTGGGGACAAAGCAGGTTTTACATTGTTTTCTCCTTATAGGATGTTGGGGGCTCATGAGTCAAGGTCTCCAATAGTGAGAGACCATAGAGCCTCACTCTTGGTTTCTTTGACAGTACAACAGTCTCAAAAGCCTTAGTAGACTTCTCACCCAATGGATGGTAGGTAGTTAGCTCATGAACCAAGAAAACCACTCACATAGTTGTTTGTTTGTTTCCTTAGATTTCTTTGTTTCTTTCAACTCCTTAGTTCCAGACTGAGTGGTGAACACCTTGGACTCTTTCACTTCTGTGAGAGAGCCACACTTAAGTTTTGTTTTGTTTTCTAAGTTATTTGTCCAATTGATATCAATTTTCTGGTCATTATTTAATCCACAGAGAGGTTTAAGAGTGAGTGGGAGAGCTATACTCTTGATTTGATCATTGCTGTAAGTTTCAATATTAATTGAATTTTATCCCTCAAAGCATTTCCCAGTTTTATCTCCTATTATCTGTTGTTGACTATGAGAGCCTTACACCCCACAGACTGCCAAATTTGTGAGTAGTCTCTAATCCCTTTCATTCATGCTTACAAATCAGGATATTCTTTCCTATGGTCATCTCTGTGTGTGATATTTTATTAAATGTAGCCAACATCTCAATACACACTATTAATATTTAGTTTCCAAAAGTCTTTCCCTAGGGATACAGGCTCATTCACTACTTGATCTGCCTTCCAAATTATTAGATATTTTACCAAATAACTTGTCATTGCAAAACATCCTTCCGGATTCTGATAACAGTCTTACAGTCTACAATCGTCCCTAAGATAATGCACACATTTTATGTTCTTTGATGACGATGATGATGATGATGATGATGATGATGATGGCAGCATCCTACTGTTAATTATTTATTTAGTAAGAGGATCAGTTAGTAAGAGGACACAATATACCTAGGAAGTATATAGGCCTAAATTTCCTTTTTTTCTCTTTTCTTGCTGTGACTCTTTAACCTCCACTGATTTTAAAGAGTATCATGCTTATATTATCAGCACTAAAAAGTGTGGTCAAGGTAAACAGAATGTCCCTAAACTGAAAACTAAGACAAAACTCTGTAGAAGCTTGAAAAAGAAAGTAAATGATATAATCAGGAAATACTTTAACTTTGAAAATCTATGGTGATAGTTCTAACACATAATACTTAAAAATCCAGATTAAAAGTCATTAATCTCTATGACCTATCAGGTGACATTTTCTCAATTAAACAAAATGGGAAACTAAGGCACAGAGCAGTGTAATTGACTGTTTACAGTCCAAGAAATTATGAGAGGAAGTAAGTCTACTACTAGTTTCCGACCCCTGGTTTATCTGTTCCACATGTTATGTCCACTTTTTGGCCTCATCCTATATTCCTTTGAAGCAGGATTAGGTAATTTTTCCTTGATAGCAGAACTTGCATTTGACAAAACCAACATCACACTCTAAAATAATAGATAAATCATTTCACATAAGCATGAATGTCAAATGTAAAAATCTATATAGAATAGGAATTGTAAGAGTTTATAAATAAATAGTTTGGTATCCTATTTTTCCTAAGAGAGAAAAAATGACTACAATTTTGTTGATTGCTCATCTTCTTTTCTCTTCTGTAACAACAGGCTGAGTTTCTCCTGAACCTAAAATTGGCCGTAAATATATATTCCTGTGAAGACTCATTGACTGGTCCAGTGTTTCCTGAGTAGTTTTCCTCCTAAACTCCATTCATATCTTTCAAAACGCAAATTTTCTAAATCATTTCTAATATAAATTTAGTTAAAAATTCAGTCTGTACACTATGGCGAAGTGGAATTGATCCCAAGTATGAAAGGCTGGTTCAACATTCAAAAATAAATGTAATCTGGGGTGCCTGGGTGGCTCAATTGTTTAGGCATCTCTCTCTTGATTTCAGCTCAGGTCATGATTTCCAGATCATGGGATTAAGCCCTGCATCAGGCTTTGCACTGACTGCATGGAATCTGCTTGGGATTCTCTCTTCTTCTCTGGCTATCTCCCTCCCTCCCTCCCTCCCCCCACCACAATAAATAAATGAACTTAAAAAAAAATGAAATCCATTATATCACCAGGCTAAAAATGAAAAATCACATGATCCTATCAATAGATGCAGACAAAGCATCTGAAGAAACACAATATCCATTTATAGAAAAAGCTCTCAGTAAATTTGGAATGGGGGAATTTTTTCAACTTGATTGTAAATATTTTTAAAAAAAAACTATAGCTAACATCATCCTTAATGACGAGAAACTCAAAGAATTCTCACTAAAATAAGGTACAAAGCAAGGAAATCCCCCTTCATCACCCCTTTCAACATTGTACTGGAGGTTCTTCCTAATGCAATAAAGCAAGAAAAGAAAATAAAACGTATATAGGTTAGGAAAGACGATGTAACATAGTCTCTGTTCACACATAACCTGATCATCAGTATAGAAAATCTTGAAAGAATCAACAAGAATAACAACAAAAATGCTTAGAACTAATAAGTGATTAGAGCAAGGTTACAAGACACAAGTGTAATATACAAAAAACAATAGCTTTCCTATATATGACAAGTAGAACTTGACATTGAAAATGCAATACCATTTACACTGTCAAAGAAAAAAGAGAAATAATTAGGTATAAATCTAGCAAATATGTAAATGATCTAAAAGAGGACAACTACAAAACTGGTGATTAAATCAAAGAGCTGAGTAAATGGTGATAATTTCCATGTTCATGAATAAGAAGACTTAATATTATTGAGTTTTTCCCAACATGATCTACAAATTCAAAGCAATCCCAATCAAAGTCCCAGGAAGTTATTTTGTGGACATCAAAAACAAATTATAAAGTTTCCATGGAGAACATAAGACCAGAATGGCCAATACAACATTGAAGGAGAAGAACAAAGTTGGAGGACTGACACCACCCAACATCAAGACTTCATATAAGATTATTGAAACCAAGACAGTGTAGTATTGGCAACAAAACAGACAAATATATCAGTGGTACAAAATAGAGAGCCCAGAAATAGATCATCTTCCCCTGCCTCCTGCCATGAATATACTCAATTGATCTTTGCCAAAAGAACAAAGGCAATACGATGGAGCAAAGATAGTCTCTTCATCAAATGGTGCTGGAACAACTGGAGTGTCCACATGCAAAAAAAAAAATCAGACACAGACCTTACACCATTGATAAAAATTAACTCAAAAGTAGATCATAGACCTAAACATAAAATGGAAAACAATAAAATCCCAAGAATATAACATGAGAAAACCTAGAAATTATGGTGATGCCTTCTTAGAAACATCAAAGCCATGATCCACAAAAGAAATAATTGGTAGGACAGAATTTAATAAAAACTTCTGCTCTGTGAAAGACAATATCAACAGAATGAAAAGACAGACAAAACTGGGGAAAATACTTGCAAAGGATACTTTTATCATAAAGGACTCTTATCCAAAATATACAAAGAACCCTTAAATCCCAACAATAAGAAAATAACCCCATTTTTTTTAATGTGCAAAAGACCTTACCTGACATCTCACCAAAGGTGATATACACATGGCAAATACGCATATAAAAAGAAGCTCCACATTGTATGCCAGCAGGCAAATGCAATTTAGTACAATGAGATACTACTACACACCAACAATTAGAATGGCCAAAATCCAGATCACGGACAATACCAAATGCTAGCAGGGGTAAAGAGCAACAGTACCTTTTCTAAATTGTTGATGGGAACACAAATGGTGCAGTCACTTTGGAGGACATTTCAGCAGTTTCTTACAAAACTAAATATGCTCTTACCATAAGATGCAGAAATCACATTCCTTGGCATTTACCCAAAGGAGCTGAAAACGGATGTCCACACAAAAACCTTGACACAGATGTTTACGTCAGCTTTATTCATAATTGCCAGAACGTCGAAGCAACCAAAGATGTTCTTCAGTAGGTGAATGACTAAATGAACTGTGACACATCCAGACAATGGAATGCTATTCAGCACTAAAGAGAAATAAGCTACTAATCCATGCAAATAGATGAAGGAAGCTTCAATACATATTACTAAGTGAAAGAAGCCAATCTAAAAAGGCTACATACTGTATTACTCTAACCATATAATATTCTGAAAAAGGCAAAACTATGGAAGCAGTAAGATCAGTGGTTGTCAGTTTGGGGGTTGCAGATAGGCAGAGTACAGAAAATTTTTAGGACAGTGAAAGTACTCAGTAGGATACCATAATGATAGATAGATGTCATTACACATTGGTCTAAACCCACAGAATGTACACCACCAAGAGTGAACCATAAGGTAAACTATGGAGTTGAGTGGCTATGATGTGTCAATATAGGCACATCCCAGTTTAAAAAAAAAAGATATAGGAAAAAAAAAAAAAAAAGAAGATACCATTCTGGTGAGTGACGTTGATAACGGGGGAAGCACTGCATGTAGATGTAGGGGTTTATGGGAAATCTCTACACCCATGTCTTTGAAAAGCCCAAACTGCTCTAAAAGCTTTTGAGAAAGAGATTCTTTCAAAAAATTCAATGT
Source organism: Hyaena hyaena (assembly GCF_003009895.1). NCBI lineage: Eukaryota > Metazoa > Chordata > Mammalia > Carnivora > Hyaenidae > Hyaena > Hyaena hyaena. The sequence continues at coordinate 2,601,880 of NW_024080840.1, read as the reverse complement.
GCCGGTTAGTAACAATTTTATCACACAATATATTATTCAATATTGTGAATAATATGTAATAGAGGCCCAATAACAACAGGATACCTACTTTTCTCAAGTGCACGTAGAACATCTTGAAAGACTGGCCATATGTTAGCTTATAAAACAGGCTTTAACATTTGTAAAAGAATTTAAATTATACAAAGTGTGACTTCAGGGAAATGAAAGAAGAAATCAGTAATACAATGACTTGGGAAGTTCACAAATATGTAGAAATTAAACCTCTTAACCTAGCCAAGAGGTCAAGAAGAAACCATGAGATAATTAGAAAATACTCTGAGATGAAAGAAAATAAAGGCACAACATGCCAAAACTTATAGGATGTAGATAAAGCAGTTCTCAGAAGTTATGCACATAGTGACCATACAGGTTTTAAGCTAACGATAAGCTAAGTCATGAGAACACCTCAGTGCAACTGTCCCCTAACCATGGGCAACCTCCAGGTGCCCTATTTAAAGGAGCCCATTGTCAGCTGTAATGACTGGAGTCACTTTCCACCTCCATCCACCGTGCAATTGCGAAATGTTGATCCAGTCCAACCAAGGTATACTGCAGATAAAGGATCTGAGGTATAGAGAGAAAGAAAGTCGTCCACTGTCACACAGATGATAATGACAGAGCCCGTGCGCAAAGCCAGGATCTAGGTGCGTTTTCCATCAAACCATGTTTAGACCTGTCACATTTCACACATACACGGCTGCCAATTCATGATTTTGATGGTGTTGTTAATAAAGTATGATAGCATTTATTAAATATGCTTATTTCCACATCATACTCCTAGACAAACAAGATTAGGGTGGAGCTCAAACTATAAATAATGTTTAGCTTTGTGAGGTTAATAAATCAGCCAAGTTTTCTTCTTGTAGGATGTCCTCATTTTCTTGATTTCAGAAATTGCTTTCCATCAGTTCAGTCACTTGGCGTGGATACTTGCAAATTCATGATTATATGCAGTGGCCTGGATACAGTGTGCCCTGAAATCTGGGCAACTGTTCTTTTGTGAAGTTATCTCTGGAATTGATTGTGCAGTATCACGCCTGCATAGGGATTGCAGGATAAAAAGATGTGTCTCCTTTTATTAGTAAGCAGGACAATTGTGTCTTGAGCAGGCAGAGAGAATGCAATCCTAAAATCCAGCTAGCTTCCTGCTCTCTTCTACAGAGTACAGATGCGAATTTTTGTCATCCTGAGATTTGTCTGTCATCTTCAAGGAAGTCTCAAAGGACTTGTAATAAGTTTAGGCCCTATTCAAATCAAGGAAAAGTTATTTTGTCACATCCCGAGAGAGAGGAGACTGAAACTTTGTGGAGGTGAGTGTCAATCCCTCCAGAATAAGCTGTCATGAGGTTCCTATTGCAGCTTTCTGCACAAAGGCCAAGGATATCTTCTCTCTAGAATATTTGAAAGGTCAAATAAGTATTGATTTCTGCTTCTTCCCATGAAAGATAAACAGCTGCAGCAATTTCCCTCCCACAGGAAACAACTAGAAAATTGAACAAAGTACAATACCTTCCATAGCTGTTTCTCAGACTTTGGACACAGACAGCTCAAGCTGGTGATCCCTGAGAACAGGAAGACAAATAAGGCAAGCCCAGAGACTGCATCGCCTTATTGCCTGGAGAGTGTTCTTGGCCACAGCACAAAAAGGAGCAAGCCAAAGTAGCCCAATCTGTCTCGCTGAGTTGAGGGAAACAGAGGTGGCTAGAAATTGTGAGGCACGGTGTGGGAAAGGAGAAAACTGTACAAAGGAGAGCAAGCTTTCCCTGAAGATGTAGCTAACTACTGATCTGTGAATGAGGGAGCAATAACTACCTGATGCCAGCAGGAAAAAACAATTTCCAGAGTTCCTATGGAGCTCTAGAAATAGCTAACTTTTGAACCAGCTAGGGTTGAAAGACTTTATGATACATTAAAGTATCAAAATAGACTTCTATTGATCATAGATAGATAAAGTATTGATAGACTCCTCACAAGAGGATCCATAGTCAGGATGAAAGCCCTAGGCTAAAGAGCATTTTGGGAATACCCTAACAAACCTGAAAAACAATTTTCAAAAAGATCTAATGGGTTCAGTTTAGCTATGTACTATTACAAAATCTAACACTCTTTGAAGGAGTACAACAAAATCCAACAACTAATGATATAAAACTCATAATACATGAAAATCAATTGTTTTTCTCCTACAAGCAACAGATCATTGGAAACTGAAATTGACAAACACTACTATAACATAAAAATTTTGAATATTTTGGGATCCAGCTAGAAAAAATACATGCAGAATCTATCCACTAAGCACTATAAAACATTAGTGAAAGAAATTAAAGAAAAATAAGCGGTGAGCTATACATGTTCCTGAATCAGATGTCTTTTTTAAAAATTTTTAATGTTTGTTTATTTTTGAAAGAGAGACAGAGTATGAGTGGGAGAGGGGCAGAGAGAGAGGGAGACACAGACTCTGAAGCAGACTCTAGGCTCTGAGCTGTCAGCACAGAGCCCAACGTGGGGCTCAAACTCACAAACTGAAAGATCATGAAGTTGGAGTTGGAGGCTTAACTGACTGAGCCACCCAGGTGCCCCCAGAATCAGAAGTCTTAATATTATTCAAATATTAGTTCTTTTCAGATTGATGTACAGAGTCAGCGCAACCAATCCCACACAAAGTCTCATATGATCCTGTTGTAGAAACTGCCACTGCAATTCTAAAATGTAAGTAGAGGGGTGCCTGGGTGGCTCAGTCAGGTAAGCGTCCAACTCCGGATCAGGTCATGATCTCATGGTTTGTGGGTTCAAGTCCCGCATCGGGCTCTGTGCTGACAGCTAGCTCATAGCCTGGAGCCTGCTTCAGATTCTGTGTCTACCTCTCTCTCTGACCCTCCCCTACTCATGCTCTCTCTCACTCTCTCTCTCACTCACTCTCTCTCTCTCTCTCAGAAATTTAAAAATAAAATAAAATAAAAATAAATAAATAAAATGTAGGTAGAAATGCAAAGAATGTAGAATAACCAAAATAATTTTAAAAAGAAGAATAAAATTGTATTACTCACACCGTCTGATTTTAAGACTTACTATAATGTCATAGTGGTCAAGAGAGTGTGGTTTCGGTGGAAAGAAAAACATAAATGCATAGCAAGGGAACAAAATAATGTCCAGGAATAGATCCAACATCAATATCCAATATCCAACAAAGGTACCAAAGTAACCAATTATAAAACAGCACTTTTTCCAACAAATGATGCTGGAGCAGTTAGTCACCCATGTAAAAACAAAGACACTTAGCTTACACAGCATACAAAAATAACTTAAAATACATGACACACCTAGATATAAAAGCCAAAGTTATAAAACCTTTAGAAGATGGCAAAAATATTTGAAGGTTTGGGTAACACAATAGTTTCTCAGATAAGATATAAGAAGCACAAACCATAAAAAGATTGATAAACTGGCCTTTATCAAATCTTCATCAAAACTGTAACTTTATTTTCTTTGAATGATTCAGTTAGGAAACAAAAGTCAAGCCACTGACTGGGAGTTAATATTTATACGATATATGTACCTTACACAGGACTTGTATCCAGAATGTGTATTTTTTAAAACTTCATGATTGATAATAATACAAGCTCTGAAATTTTCTAAAAGCTGGAAAAATTAAAAGTAAAAACATTAAAAAAGTCTTACTTCATCAAGGAAGATATATGTACATAAAAAGCTGTGAACATTCTTTCATCACTAAGTAAACACAAATTAAAATCGTTGTGAGATTACACGATACAGTTACTACACTGAAATCACCATAACATATAACTACTAGAACAGCTAAAACTTTTAAGGCTGATATTACAAAGTGAAAATGTAGACCTAGAAACCTTGTGCATGATCGGTGAAAATTGAACACGGCACATCTATTATAAAACTCAGTTTGAGAATGTAATAAAGTTAATATACAACAATCATGTGAGGTGCATCTGTGTCCTATTGAGGGGGGAGGGGTGGGACTCCACCCCCTGTTCCTCTCCCTTCTTATAAGAGGCACAAGATCACACACAGGTCAGTGGGGGCGTACCAGAGTATTTAGGTATGAGACAGTCTTGGTTTGTGTTGGATGTTCAGAGAAACTGCTGGTAAACCCAGCACACAGAGAACCTAGGGTCCAAAGAGAGTTGCAGCCACTTTGCTTGGGATAAAGAGCTTTCTGTCCTCTGAGTCCCTGGACTCAGGGGGCAAGGTCCTCAGGAGCAGCTAGTTCTAGCATGCAACCTTGCGTGAGCTCTCAGAGTCACTATAATCCTGTACGTTGAAACATGAGGCCTCTTACCCCGCCTCCGTGGTGGTACCTGTCACCCCCATGCTAAGTTCTGAACAAAATGAGAAGACAAACCGTGAAGGTAAACGGAAGGTCAAGTTACAGCTATCATTTCTGCTAAGGGCTTTGGGAAGATACAGCTTAGGAACAGATCATACAGGCTTCTAAATGCTCAACTGCAGAATTAAATAGACTCTCCCACTCCGTCGGCAGTATTCTGGACCTAGAGACGCAGACTGTCAGTGAGAGGAGATGAGGACTTACAACCCTTGTGACCAAATGGAATCGTAAGAGGACAAAAGGGGAGCTGGGACAGGCATGTTTGCCTCTTTCTCCCCAAATCTGCCAGTTGGGAAATGATTATACCTCCTTAAGGGCAGAGTGAGTAAAAGGTAGAGGAAAGGCAACAGTGTTAAGACAGATGGAGCTCACTTCCCACAAAAGGGGGCATCAGGAATGGGGAACAAGTGTATTCACCTCGTTGTTAATCTTTATTAAATTATCCTATACAACAGGAGCTCATTCGCTAGACCAGTTTCATACATATAAATCCCATATGTGTGTAAATATATTTCTAAATTTCCTATATATAAATCCTAAGTATTTAATGCTTATATTCAGCCAGTTTTGTGTTATCAAGGTAACATATTTCTTGATAAGCAGGTCACTCAACCCCAGCACACACCTGCATGCAGATCTGATCATCCTTCTGCAGGAAGTCACACTCAGGAACATGTGCCTCCAATGGTGGCATCTTGGCTCCTGACCACCATGACCTTTGGTGTCTGAGGCTACCTCCTAGGCAAAACAAGAAGGTAGTCACGCTGTGTAGTCTTCAGCGTGCCAGAACAAGGACAAAGGCTGGTGACAGAGCTAGAGCTAAGGCAATTAAGAAACGTCCAGATAATGCTGGGGCGCCTGGGTGGCTCACTCAGTTGTGTGTCTAACACTTGGTTTTGGCTCAGGTCACAATCTTGCAGTTCGTGGGATCAAGCCCCTGTGTTTGGCTCTGCACTGGTGGTGTGCAGGCTGCTTGGGGTTCTCTCTCTCCCTCTCTTTCTGTCCCTCCTCCACTCACACATGCATGTTTTCTTTCCAAATAAATAACTTACTTAAAATAAGAAAAGGAACATCTAGATAACGTTATTACCTTTGTCTCAGCCAAAGAAAGGGGAATGATGTAAAGGATGTGCACTTTTTAAAGATATATGCATTCAAAGATATGTGATGTGCAGATATTTAGAAAGAGGTGACTCACATTTGAGTTAGCAATTATAATGCCAGAATTTTCATCCCACGGTTGAGAACTATCGGTCCTCTAAAATTAGCACTCTCAAATCTGCTCGCTTGCTCTCTCTCTCTAACGTCAACTCCTATTCCTTCATCATTTGGGCATTGTCTCTCAGAACACCTACAAGCTTTCAGATGCTTCCCCAGGATGTCAGATCATATGTCTTATTCTCCAGAAACATCAAGAGTTCTTTCCCACATCCCTGTCCTTCGGAGATCAGTGACACAGCTCTACAACTCCTTTTAAAAATAATACCTGTATTACAGTTTTGGTGTTTTCCTAAAGCAGTTAGCAAAATCTCAATTCTGAATTGGTAACAGAAAAATATTTTTTAATTAAACATTCAAGGTTAGAAGAGGGTGTCATCCATATTTCTAGTGTGGGCGATCATAGGGGACAGGTTTTCTGTTGATACAGCTTTTCTTGAATTGTCTGAGTCTTTTGGGTAACAACTATAAAGGTGATGTGCCAAAAACCACAGGGGACAGGGAGAAAAAGTCACACACCAAGATCTGTCAAAGAATAAGACTGCTGGGACTTTAAAGGGGTGCCTGTTTAGCTCAGTGGTTAAGACTGTTGGGACTTTATCAATTAAAATAATTACCACTCAATGTAAAAACTTCAGTACTTCCAAGAAAGGCACATAATTGTTCAGCAACTTCTAAAATGAGCACAGTCTAACTTGTATAAGTCACAACTACTAATGATGGCAGATTTAGGGGACCATTCTGTCTGTCTGCCCTCTCTCAGGTTAGGACCCCCAGAAACATCCCTGGAGAATGTTAAAGCAACAGAGAGAGAATAGTCCCCCACCTTCAATCTACTGTATTAGAAGAGGCAGAGAGTTAGAAAATTTTTGTCATACTGTTATTTAATCCCTTCTATTAATTGTATTAATTGTGTTTTCTGAAACAACAAAAAGTAACCCAACTTCTTTGGTTAACAGAACTGGAGTCCTGTCTTCTCCAAGCAGGAGAAGTCTCATTAAATGCTCAGGAGACTCAATGGTAGAACCATCATCATCAGCCTGACCACTTTAAAAAAAATCAATAAATATTTTCACTTTTTATAAATCCTTTGAGAAAAACTGTTCTCCAAAAAATGTGGTTTCTCCAAAATCACTCCATTGTATCATCGCTTTATTTCTTCAAGGTTCCAGGGTTTGAGAAGTAGACATCTGTTTTTCTGGCATTCCTTACAACCTTTTCCCTTCATCTGGGAATAACCATCCCAATTTTTCTGATTTTCCCTTGGGGATTCAAACCTACCACACTATAACTCAATACTGTTCAGATTTTATATATAGACAGAGATGTGTATCATATCTATACATAGATCTAAAGACAGAGGATATCTTATATACATATGCAGATATTCTATCATATATCTATACACAGTTATATATCCTTTATATGTAGATACAGATGCAACTTTTGACTTCTGACATACAGAACTAGAATTATCTCTTCATTTGTAACATTATGCCATTAATGTATTACACTCTGGTTCCAATCTGTCCACCTTTTCTGCTTTATTTCATAATTTCCTCCCTCAAAGTCAGCCTTTTTGCATGTTTGTGCTTCGAATCCACCTCCCACAAAATTTATTCCTTGTGTATATGCATTATGTGTGTGCATGTTTTATTTACTTGCATAAGCAGCACTGAGCTATATAGCCATTCAGTTCATTGTTAACAGTGCGATCTATTCACGTTAATATATCTACAACTAGTCTATCTAGGGAGGGGGAGACCCTGTGTAGAATGCTCTCAGAAGAATATTTCTTTCTCCATTTATTCTTCTGTTTGTTTCTAGCTTGGTTCCGTCTCTTTGCTACTCCAAAGACGATTAACATTCTCATACGTGTTACTTTGTGTACCTGGACAAGACCTTTTCGAACCACACACCTGACTGTGCAGTACTCACCCTTTGGATGCACACATATTCAGATTCATCTGCCAAACTCCTCTGCAAAACAGCTGTACCGTTTTCTCTCTCACAGAATTGCATGAAGGTCCCCACTCGCTATATCCTCCCTACCCTGTGGTTTTGCTTATCTAACTAAACCCCACTGGTCACATACATCTTAGTCACGAAGATCACTCTCCTAATTTGAGTTTTGTCTTCTAATTTGCTGGTCATGACCATGATTATACTTTGTCTCCCCAGGAAGCAATTTCCTGCAACCAGTCTCAGGCCCAAATTGACAGCCTGCGTTCTTTCTTATTTAATTTCCTTCCAAGTGTATCACTCCCTTTTCAAGGAAGAGACGAACAACTGTATAAATGGCACAATCACCCGGGAAAGCATTTCCTAAAACCCTGTAAAAAAGGATCTTCATCCTTCTCAAACTCTTGCTAATGGCATTTTTTTCCGAATGATCTTTTATGATTTACCTTTTTTTTTTTTTTTTTTTTACTTAATGATCCCCTCACACCTCATTTCCCTCATTGTACATAATGCTACTTGACCATGTGTAATGTAAATCCCCCTAGCAAAGGAAAAATAAAAGCAGCAGGAAGAATTAATTTCATTTTCCCAACCATCGCTTTGCCACATCTTACGTAGGAGACATGGATGTGACTCCCAATATCCCTGGCTGTCTAGGAGTCTGGGGCGTGTTCCCCTTTTATCTGGGAAGCGAAACAAAGGAAATGGCCCATCTTGTTAAACACTCATTCCAATCCCTCTCTACGTGATGAGCTTCCTACAACTGCTCCGTAGAGTGCCCGTTGAAGCCAGGCCTGTCATAGATACTTTTATAAAATATGAACAGTGCTAACTACCTTAAAGTGAATCGATTTCCACTGAAAGTGTTTTAACCTCCTTTTAGGTCAAGAAATAGCAATTTTCCGAGCTTCACTGTAACCTGAGAATTAATCCTAAGAGGCAGGTGTGCACTGCATACCTCATTTGTTCCATGAAATTCACTGAAAATTCTTTTGTTCGGGGCTGTCTTTGTGACCCCTCTCCCTCCTGCAAGCTGAGGTGTGGTTCTTGGGCAATAGAGTATTTATGCCCTGAGGGTATTCTTTCACAGTGCAGATTGTCAATCCATTACTTTCTTTAAAAACAAAACTAGGTTAGACTTGAGGGCAACATACGACATGAGCCTGTTTTCAATTTGTTAAGATGGAACAGGCGCAGGGTAAATTTTACAGATGAGCAAACTGAGGCTCTGAGAGATTGAAGAATTTGGCAAAAACTCACAGCTGGGATGACAATAGTGCTGGACCCAGGTGAGTGGAAAAGAATAAAATGACACAAAACCATGATGGACAATGATGGCTGCTTCCAAACTGCCTATGTTCTGTGTAAATGACATCTCTGAGTGGGGGGCTTCCACGTGTGGGACAGTCACAAGATGATGATGATGATGATGATGATGATGATGACTGTCACTAACAATACCTAAGTGCTTGTTACACGCCAGAAACTTACTGGTCCAGTTACTCTATTAGCTTATTTAATCCTTCTGACGACCCTATCCGTTAATATGAATACATCCATTCTAATGACAAAGAAACTCAGAGAAATTAAGTAATCCAGGATCCCAATGTGGCGATTCTCACTGTGTAACCACAGCTGAGCACCAGTCCAAGGAGGCTTAAAACTGCACTCTCTTGTCTCCAGAAACTAAAAAATATCACATATAAATTCCTCTACACATTTTTGTCAAGCAAGAGGTGCCTATCCAAACACAGGCAGTAGAAATCATTGTTTGTCACAACCTAGCCACCCGGACATTTTGCACTTCCATTCAAAATCAGCCATCTTCCAATGTCTAGAGCCGTTAAGGATTCTTGGTTCAGCTTTCCTTTCTTTCCCTGTACTAGAAATGGAAAAGCAATCCAAACTTTTCTCTAATTTCATTCTTCACCAAATAATAATAAACCATTCCAGAATCTAGAAGAGCCTCACACTATAGGACAATTATCTCGGCTTCTCCCAATGCAATGCTTTGAGAAACTTGGACTCAAAAGCCTGTCTCTCTAGCACTGACACCAGTAGAGAATGTGAATCAGCCATGGAATGAGGTGTCGGACACAGGAAATCAGTCCCCTGACGCCTCCTAGATTCTCAGAGGACTTCTGTTCTCTCCTGCACATTATATCATTTTTTTCTTCTGAATGTGATGCACTTACTGATCACTAATATAATTCTTGGTTCCTGGGTCAAGGGAGACTTTATGCTGACACACTGGCTGGAAGAGTGGGAACAATTATTTATGTAGAAGGATGACTCAAACTCTCACTCATGTTTTCACTTATTTTTTTCCACTTCCCTAGCCAAAGTTCTGAAATGATGTCCTAAGAAGGCTATCAGGGCAAAGAGACACAAGTTTTCTCTGCTCTTGGCTGTCAGTTGTATCCTTCTTTCATTTACTCATTGAAGAATAACTCATCCCTGGTCCATATGAAGGAATTCAGCAGAATGAGGAATCTGTGTTGCACCTGGGAAAATGGAATGTGAAAAGCAATGAACTAACAATGAGATGCTTATTCTCCAAAGCAATGGGAGAGAGAAAGCATCCCAAATCCAAATAAATAATGGCTATTTTAATACGGTAGGTGACAGTAGTGTATTACAATTTTTAAAGAACAAAGGACACAGCCCTGTAAGACCCAGAAGCATGGCTCACTGTACCATGACACAAGATATTGAAAGTCTCTGGAATGATGCTTACACTGCATGTGTAAATCTAGCCCTGATGTAGCTTCTAAGCACTTAAAGTGAATAATGGGTACTATAGGAGCCATATTTGGATAAAGCCAGGGACTGACAGAAAGATGCGCACTTGGTGATGGCAGTATTTGATGGAACACGGCTCATTCCTCCTTCTGGGTTCTTGAAGGAAAACAATACAGTGCCTGAGGTTGCAGGCAGTGATTCCTGAACGGCTACCTTCGAACCTTCATCCCTCTTTGCCTCAGTTGTCTGATCTTGGGGAAGTTATTTAGCCCTATTGTTCCTCACTGTCTTATCTGAAAATTGGGGTGTTGGTAACAGTAAGTTGTCTTATGGGGCTGCTGTGAAGACTGAAGCTACCAATACATGCAAAGCTCACAGAAGCAGCATCTATTAAATAAACATGTAACAAATCACGAAATTCACGTGATTATCAGGTAAGATTGAGGATTGGTGATTTAGAGACAAACTTCAAATTTATATGGACATTTTTGTATGTATAGAGACCGCAGACTCTTTCCACCCAAACACCTAACTACAACAACCATGACCACAACAAAAGCCTCATTAGCAGCAACTACAAAAAGGGGCACATTCATTCCATAAACGTTAAGAAAGAGACACAAGATTGTACAATATCATGGCATGTCTCCTTTCTACCAGGAAGCTATTCAGGCAGAAAAGCAAAGAGAAAAAAACACGGTCACAAAAGTCTCACTAAAACACCCAAACTGTGCAGGAGGTGAATGTAGGTACCAATATCTGTTGCATCATCTAACTTTGGATACAGTGAAATGATGCGCTGGGTGGGAGGGGCGTGGAACACAAAAATGGAAGTAGTGAACAAACAGTTTGACTTTTGCTGTTGAGAATGAAAACTTGGTCATCTCACAAAATCAAGGAAAGGATCTTAAGTGTAAGCGTAAAACTTCCCCTCTACATGGAAATAGGCCCTTGGCGAGACACCAAAACCCAGAATGGAAATGTCAGCAACATTTCAGGAGAGAAAGCAGCTCCCAGATATTCTACAAAAGTCTTCACTCCCTTCACTGTGCCACAAATAAAGTAACTAGTTATTTGCTTTCAAGAGCTAAATGGAACGATCATCCTCTTAAATAGCTTTTATCTCCAGATCTAATTTCTATTTTGTGATATTTAATATGTATATTTAAAACAATGTTTTGTCGTTGTGGATTTATTTCCCCCAACAAATACAGGATGAACAGGAATTCAGAGGCCATGATGTTCAAAATCGTCCTTATGATATCCTAGATGACAGCCTCCAGAGAAAAGAAAGGTAAGAAAGTTGTTTAACTCTGTATTTATTATTTAATCCAGCTGGACTATTTTTCCTTTTCTATTCTTCATTTATATTAACACCATTGGTCAGGATGGTTCGTGCTTTCATTTTAGTTGCTGTACTCAGTTACTGCTCCAAAGCCAGAGAATGGGGAAGAGCCAGCGTCCATACTTCCTAGTTTTGCACACTTGCGATGATGAGGTAGAGAAGAAAGTGCGCAGAGATCAAGGAGAGGCTATCAGTAAGGTCAGGGTACTTGGGGAAGATGGGAGGTCAGAGCATCAAGGATGAGGTACTTTGAGGAGTCAAATACAGCATGAGGTTCTGTACCCCAGGAGGTAAGCAGGGGCATAGAACTGAGTCTGAAGTTCCGCTCCTGTCAGCCATGAACCTTCCACTCCATATGCCCAATTCAGAGCTACAAGAGGCTACAGGGAGTCCTGCTGTTCACAGAGGACTGAAGGCAAGCATGGGCCAGAAGTTTCATCCTGGGAGTTATTTTAGGTCATGGGCTACAATGATTTAGCAAGAAGTTCAGAAGATATCCCGACAAATGCAATCTGTTTCTTCATCAACTTTGATATTGGCTGTGTCCCTCAGGCACTAAAGGAAGCAGACTTTGTTCTCTGCCAGCACTTGCTTTGCCGAAAGCCAAGAGAGGAGATGAAAGTCAGACTCAGCAGAAACCGTGAGTTGAAGCAACGTTTGAGCTTTCAATCATTCTCACCCTGACTTCTAGTACCCAGCTGGTCTCTCCAGGCCCATTACCACGCCATTCTTCATCAGGGCCAATTTGCTGGTGAGAAGTAGGGACCTGGACCTCCCATTCGTCCCTGAGAATAAGATTCTGTTGATTGAAGTTCATGTCTCTCTCTCTTCAAAGAAGACTGCAACCCATCTTCTCACCATCCTCAATGCAGACATCCCAATAAAGACTCCACGCCTCCCTCCTGCTGTCATTCTACTCTCACACATCCTTCAGGAACCAGTTCAATTCAGGCATCTTCTCCACCTTGCAGGCAGCCAGCCATGTGTCCAGATTTTGGTTCCACCCACTTCTTAGCTGCGAAACTCTGTGCAAGTTTCTCAACCTTTCTATGTCCATTGTAAGACATGGACCCACGGTATCACCTCATGAGGTTGCTGTAAGAATTAAATGAGAAAATGTGTGCATGAGTGCCTGGCATATTGGAGGTACCCACTAAATGCTTGTTTTATCCTGATGGGTGTGACTCTCCAATTATTCCAGGTGAGTACTCATATCATCTGTTAAAGACAAAACCTGCAGGTTAGGAAGGATTTTAGTTCCTTAAATTATTTAAAATGGGTCAGTTTTTCGTATTAGGCAAGGCTAGAGTATGTTCCCTTTTTATTAATATTATCATCATTATTATTACAAGAGCATTAAAAGCTACTATTAAATAAATGCTTATTATTAATCTTTTCAACAGCTTTGTAGTAGATGTTTTGGTTATCTGTTGAAATTACCCCAAAACTTAGTAGCTTAATACAGCAAGCAGTTTAATATATCTTATGAATTTGTGGCCAAGGAATGTGAACAGTGCTCAGTGGGGCAATTCTCCTGCTCTGTGTGGCATCAACTGAGGTCACTTGGGGGTGGTGCCAGGCTTATCTGAAGAATCCAAGATGGCCTCATTTGCATGCCTGGGTATGTTGGGATGGCTGGAAGAATGAGTTCTGCTGGAACAGTCGATTGAAACACCGACAGATGGCCTCTCCAGCTTGGTACTTTCAGCACAGTCAGACTTCATAAATGGCAGCTCAGGACTCTCTGCAAGCCAGGAGATAGAAGCTGCCAGTCCTCGAAAGCCCGTGCCCAGAAATTGGCAGAGCGTCACTTCTACCATATTCTATCAGTCAAAGCAGTCACAGAGCCTACTTAGATTCAAGGGGAGGGGACAAAGACTTCATCTTCTGATGGGAGGAATGTGAAAGAATGTGTGGTCCTCTTTAATCAACTAGTAGGTGGCATTATTATGTTTATTATTGTTAATTTGCAAAGACAGCCTGAGTTTCATAGTAGCTGATTGACTTGCCCATGACCACACAACTAGCAGTGAAAGAATCGTTCAGGATGTCTAACCCTCATGTCTACTCTCAAGTCTTAACCAATCATTTGCTTGTTCTCTTTCACTCTCACTCTTACACACACACACAAACACACACACGCGTGCGCGCACACACACACAGACGCACACACACACTCTCCAGCAGAGTTGGAAATGAATGCTCATTCAAGCAGTTCTGTTACCTTCATGGAGGAGCTCCATGGGAATTGTAATGGCAATCAGTTTCCCTCCCGCAATTGAAAAGTTGGTTAATGTATTGGCACTAATACAGCACCTCTTCCCATCACAGCAGAATTGGCTGTTACTGTTATACTTGGATGATGGCCACTTCTCCCTCCTTTGCAAAATTTAAGTCTGTGATGTTCTCGTCAAGGGAAATGATGATGGAGTTACAGCAGGCCCGTGATTAAATTTGCTCAGCAACAATCCGTAAATAAACTACACATTCCACTTTGCTGGCTTTGATTTGGTCCCTAAATCCTACAAAGGGCTGACTTCCAGGTATTGCGATGGAAAACAAGCCAGGGTGTGGGCAGGGAGCCACGGTGGCAGGGGGAGGAGAGGGAAAGAAAGTCTATGTGGGAGCCGGACTGGTCTGGAACTTCAATGTGAAGTGATAAGCAGACAGGCATCTTAAGAAACCTCAAGGAGGAAATGTAAAGCAGTTGGCTTCTCTCTTGCCCTTTTCAACTGTCTACTGCAAATCTCTTCCCTCCTCTCCCCACGCTCTGCCTGCAGCAGGTGGGCTAGGACAGTTCGCTTGGATTCTGATGGAGTCTGACTGTGGAATGGAGCTTCTGCTCTCTCTCCTTGCAGGTGATTTTGGTGGAGGGAAGAGCATGGAGGATGCCATTTTTTCCCGGATATTAAGACTCCACTGTTGTAGATACGGATTCTCCTCAATGCTGGTTCTCTCATTGTACAGAGGCTCCAAACTCTGTTCCAACTTATATAAAGAAAATGGATTATTCCCTTGCTCTAAATGCCACCAAATGGATACCGGTAATGAGACTGGGGGGCGGGGGAGGGGAGAACAAAAGAACAGATTAACAAAAGCAATGTAGCCTCTCCAAAACACATTGACCGGGAAGGTCTGCCAAGTAAGCACACGCAGGTCCAATTCGTTCTGTAAACTAACCGTGTAAAAAGAAATAAGGACTTCATGAAATCCTTCCATACACAATCTTAAGTTATCTTGGCCATTTAGTCTTGCTGTCCTTTCCAGGACCTATGTCATTTCAAGGAAAGTAAATTGAGATGAGCATGCTTTCTTTTTTATAAAACAGCTCTATTGAGGTATATGGTTTTCCTCCATACCATAAAATTCACCTGTTCAAGTACAGAATTTAAGTTTAATAAAGTCACATATTTGTGCAACTGTCTAATTTTAGAACATTGCTATCACCCCAGAGAGAGCACTTGTGTCTATTTGCACTCACTCCCCATTCACACCTCTAGCTTCAGGCAATAACTGAGGTACTTTTGCTCTATGCTTGGTTTTTCTGGACATTTCATATAATGTGTGATGTCTTGTGTCTAGGTGCTCTCATTTAGTATGTGTTTTAGGCTCGACATTATAGCATGCACTAGTATTTCATTCCCTATTATTGTAGATAGTATTTCACCATAGGGTAAGACCACACATTGTTCACCCATTCACCAGCCAGTGGATATTTGGTTTGTTTCCATTTTTAGGACTTAGGAACAATGCTGCTACAAACATTCATGTGCAAGTCTTGGTGTTAGACGTGATTTTTTTTTCTCTTGGGTAGATACCCAAGAGTGGAACTGCTGGGTGATATAGAATATCTATGTTTAACGTTTTAAGAAACTGCCAAACTATTTTCCAAAATGGCTGTACCATTTTATACCTCTAGCAGCAATATATGAGGCTTCTAATTTCTCAACATTCCCACCAAAAATTGCTTCTCTGACTTTTCTATTATGGCCACTTTGTCATATGTGAAATGGTATCTCATTGTGACATAAACATTGTTAAGATTTTCAAGCAAATACTTTTGCTAATACTACCATACATGAAGAAGATGGAAAGTTTTCACATTTCAATGAAAACATCTGTCTCTTTTCTAGGCATTTAGAGACTCAAAGTCGAATTTCACTAACTCTGTCTGGGGGTTAATTCCAGTTCTCTCGGCAAATAGGTTCAGTCATCTCAAAGGCTTATGCTTATAAACAGACTGGGGTTTCATTTCTTGTGTGAATGGAACATGTTAAATAAATAACCTTTGTACATTGTTGAAAAGATTATCTCATATATACGGCAGATGTTGCCATATCTCCTACTATTTCCTGCTCAACATGCCCATGACCGCTTGGTGTTATATTCTCATATCTTACCCAACTCTGACAGTAGACACATTCCCACCCTGGGTAACCAATGAATATTCATTCAGAAAATATTTCAGCAGGCTGTAGAAATGCTGTAAGTTGATACCCAAAGACAGGATCCTAATGAAGAAAGACAATATTCTCATAATAGGAAATCATTAATTAGGAAATTGATTGGAAAAGACAGATAAAGCTGACCAGCAATAACGGAGATAGGAAGGATTGATTTTGAGCAGACCCCTGGTGACAGACGCACAGATTTAATTAAGTGACCTCATTGGTAGGAGGGAACAAAAGCTCATCTTTGGTGAACATGCAGCAAGAAAACTAGTGAATGACACAACAGTCTTATGATCAGTAATACTCATCCGCATAATAAATAACATCTATGCATCTTGTCAATTTAGGGTGATCAACTGTCCCAGTTTGCCTAAGGCTGAGGGCTTTCCCACAATGCAAGACATACAGCGCTAACACAGAGTCCCGGACAAGCTGCATTGGCTTGTCACCCTCTGTGTCATCAAACATGGAGCTCTGTGAGGAAGGAAGATAAGAAATTTGGTAGGAAAGGCTACCTAGCTGGGAGTCAGGATGTCTGAAGTTTCGTTGTTATTGGGGTTTTTTTTCTCTCCCTCTCCTAGTAACTGTCTCTGACGTAAGGAGTAGCTTGTCTCCTCTGACCAGATGGGGTATGAAATGAGAGATCTCAAAGATCTTTTCTAGCTCTGATATTTTTAAATTCTTCAGACATATAAGCTTATAACTGCTTTCTTTTGCTGGTCTGTAACCCACAGCCAGTAGAATCAGGAAGAAAAGATAATTAGGTATAGGAATATGACATTTGAAATCAGAATTTTGCCACTTCTCACACCTTAAGGATATTAATTAATAAATTGTCCATGGCGTCTCATGGTTAATTCCACCTCATAACTCTACAGGAGTGAATAATATCATGGTATTATGATATGAACGACAAACCTTTTTCTGGAATCTCTCAAAGAACCAAAGTTCTAATCCTAAGAGGCTAAAGCTGGGGCACCTGGGTGGCTCAGTCAGTTAAGTGTCTGACTTTGGCTCCAGTCATGACCTTGCAGTTCATGGGTCTGGGCCCCACACTGGGCTCTGTGCTGACAGCTCAGAGCCTGCAGCCTGCTTCGGATTCTATGTCTCCCTCTTTCTGCCCCTCGCTGCTTGTGCTGTCTGTCTCTCTCTCAAAATAATAAACATTAATAAAACATAAAAATAAAAATATAAGAGGCTAAAGCTTTCATCAGGATTTCATCATGTAGGATTCAAAAGAGACTCTGGCTTTACTTCCAGTATGTAGCACAGTACTTGTTATAGTATCTGGACCACTGCTGATTTCAGATGAGCAAACAAAGCTTTGATTTTATTTTATGGTTAATATGCCCCAAATAGTTGGAGAAGCTTTTCTTGCTTGTTTTCTCATCTTTTCATTTTTACAAAAGTTATGATAATAAAAATGAACTGATTTAACAGATTTCTAAGCACTGAATGGGAAGATGTAAATGCATATAAAAACACTTTATAAATAACAATGAAATACACAAGTGTACCCCATTAATGTATCCTACTAAAAAAAGGGAAAGACACTGAGCTGGTAGACACTGAACTATGCAGTCATTCAAGACTCAACAATTTAGATGGACATTCAGTAGAGTGGTCTGCATTTCTATCCTGAAAACCATAGTAAATTTTAGAGCTTATAAAAATGTGATTATTCGAAAGTATATGCATACATGTATATAATGTATATCACATATACACATATATACATAAATACATATATACACATATATACATATAATAAAAGGAAAGAAGCAAGATGCTGATATAGTTTAATTCCATTTAAAATCCATAAGTTTAGGGCATAAAATGCAATTAATTCAAAACAACATTAAGTCCAGGTAAAAAACATCGAACAAACAAATACACATACACGGATACACACCACCACCACCACCACCCAGCAAGTAATTGCTTAGGAAGGAATTGGATCCGAACTTGAAAATCAACTCAGAAGATTAGTTCTCTACTTTTTAAGGCAAATGTCACTTATTTTGTTATGAACCCAGGGGTTTCAACCTCTGCACTGCTGATATTTTAGCTGGATAATTCTTTGTTGTAGGGGGTTGCTTGTGTATTGTAAGATATCTAGCAGCATCTGTGATCTCTACCAACTAAACACCAGTAACCACCACTCCCAAACCTCCTACCACATTATGATGAATGAAAAACATCTGCAGACGTTGCCGAATATCTCTTGATGTGGAGTTGGGGGGAAGGAGGAGGCAGTTGGCAAAATCACGCCAGTTGAGGACCACTGATCTGAACCAGCTTGGAGAAATATAACAAATAAGACACTGAGATACTTATATAAAAATTACATTATGACCATTCTGTAATAGTTTACACACTTACCTCTAATTATTACACGTCATACAATAATGTCATTTTTGCCCTTAAACAGAATTGAGACTTTCTGCCCACCATACTCCTATCCCTTGGAAATAATGTTGTTTCTTTGACCCCTGGTCTCTGTTGTCCTTCAAATGCAGCTTTGTTTCCCAAAGTCACATTTGAAAAGGCATCCATCTGTAACAAGCACTCAGGCCTCTTGGTAACATTCGCTATTTCAAAAGGTTTAACTTGTCAAATCTTAAAAACATCTCTGATACGGAAACTCCCCATCATGGTGTGTTAGTTCTTTCATTCTAGGGAAGCCTCTACTAATAAAGTAACCTGTGTTCCTTGCAATAAATGAAAAACACATGTTTTTGGTTTCGGTGTGTTTGATAAAAGAGATCATCAGAAACCGAGATAAGATTGTTTCAAGCGTTTTCCCAAAGCAATGAGAATGAATGGAAACAAACATTTTCTGAAACGTAATGAAGATCTGTGGCTTGTCCTCCAACAAACTCCCTCTCTCCAGTGCATAATTGGTTGATATACATTTACCAGAAGGAGCTCAATGAACTTATTAAAGACAGGTGACCTCTAAAGTATCACTTCACCTCCACTTAGCCAACTCTATACTAGATGATTTCTCTTGAACATCTGAGTGTCTAAAACTCAACCTAGCCAAAAGGAAGTGATCATCTGCCCTCCCTCCCCAAAACTTGCCTCTTTTCTGAATTATTTATCTCACTGATTGTGCTCCTTATTTCTTCCCACCCCAGGTAGAAGCATCAGAATTGTACAGACCCAATCTATTTCTCATATGCATCCTCGTCTCTCCATTACACTGCTATGAACTTAGTCCAGGCCTTATAGATTCTGTAACGTTGAAAAAAATTAATAGTGTCTTGTTATGAGCTGAATTGTCTTCCTGCCAAATTCATATGTTGAAGCCATTTAACACCACGTGCCTCAGAATGTGACTTTATTTGAAGACAGGTGTTTGAAAGAGGTGATTAAGTTAAAGTGAGACTGTTAGTAAGGCTTTAATTCAATATGACTGGCATCCTTATAAAAAGGGGAGACAACAAACAGTAGGCTACCAAGGATGCATGCACAGAGGACAGGCCATGTAAGGGCACAGAGAGAAGGCAGCCCTCGATGAGCCAAGGAGAGGGGCCTTAGAAAAAACTAATCCTGCCGACACCATGATTTTGGACATCTAGCCTCCAGAACGGTGAAAAATAAATTTCTGTGGTTTAAGCCACTCAGTGTGGAAATCACACCTGAAACACGAATGCAGTCATGTCCGCTATCCTCATCCATAGACAAATTGGAGACACACCAGCAACGCCACCATCCTGATGCATGAACCACCGCTGCTCTTCTCAAGGTCTCAGTACCTTTACAGCACACTCGGACCATACTCAGGGCGCTCTGGAGAGGTTTTGTGGTTCCAGGACTCTACAGCTCGGGTTCTGCTTCACTTCCTTCTAGGAACACCCTCTCCACACTGTTGACCTTTTGAACATCAAGTCCAACTCCTGATTTGTTTTTTTATGAAAAGTTTTGAACCTTCCCCAGAATGGAAAACCCCTCTCTCATCGGTGCCTCACTGTACTTCATTTATCCCAACACGGGTAACACTTTACTATTTTGTTTTTACAAAGTAAAAACTGTCTATATCACTGGATAGTGAGCTCCTTAACACCATGGGTTATGTTTTATTCATCTCTGTATTCTCTTGTGCTCACTTAATCTGTTTAAAGCACATGGAATGAATAAAAGAATGCATGAGTAAATGAACACATAGCCTTGGGCTAAGTAAGGGATGAAAGTATTTCTGGTAAATATCTACAAAAAATTATTGTGACACTGAATCAGAAGGGTCTTCACACTTGTAAAGTACAAGAGACTACCAGAAAGGCTATCTTAATAAGTGGGTTTAATCCATCGCTAGGATAAAGGAAATATCAGAATTAGGAATATCATCCCTTGGGCCCGATATATTTAGACATGCTTTCAGTCTTTGATCATAGCGAAATGGAAATTTCAAGAACTCCAGAAACAGTGACCAACTGAACTGGTTTTTATTAGTCCTTCTTTACAGCTCTCTGCCAAAGGAGAATTTCTTCTAACCTCCAAGCAAACCTGGAAACCCAGGCTGGTTTAACTTACTTGACCTTGGGTGTGAATAGAGAAGATTTTTTTCAGATAAGCTTGCTGGGCATAACAGGGAATCTGCTTCAAAGTGGAGAGGGTATTCTCAACCTTTTTATTGCTCTCCCTGGGGCATGAACTGTACCATCCTTTCATAACAGTATTACCTCATTTGGAGCTCGGGCAAAAAAAAAAATTCTTTGTGAAATGTGAATTTTCATGGAAATTTCATAAACATGGCATGTTCGTTTCTCCTTTCATTATTTCTAATTTATCTTCTCAGAAGCAGGCCCACTCATCTTAGTGAACTTAATACTCAGCTTATGATTTTCACATTCTTAAAAAAAATGAAAAGCAATATTGTTACATGGAAAAGTTAAAAGGTCCCCCGGGAAACAGATCTCCTAGTTTCCTTGTGTTTCATCTTCTGCATACACACAGAAGGCAGTTCTACCAGGTGGTGGGTCATGACGTGAAATAAAACTATGTGTTCCCACTGCCTTCACCCCATTTTTCTCTCCACCATTTAAACCAAAACAGTAGCTTTTTGCACTCTGGGAGAGAACACATATTCACTCAGAACCAAAAGCCAAAGGACTCAACAGACTTCTCAAAACCATGAGGATAAAGTCTGAAGGGCACATGCTTTACATGGCCAAGAACTTGGCCTTTTTAGGAGAAAAGGGGGAGCCATGGCTTCTCACCATTCTCCAAGGTTTTAAATATCAATAACCAAGCTTAGAAGATGGAACAGGGTTCACGTTAAAAACTAGAAATCCAAGATGAATGTACCATGAATGAAGCAATTTGCCTCCCCCACCTCAGAAGGAAATAATGTTTAACCAGCAGACAAGAAAAAAAAAAAAGACTCTGATGGAGAGACTGGGACACAGAGGCCAGTGCTGGTCTTAAAGAGCTCCCCACCAACTCTACCCAAACTCTTCTTAGACACATAAACAAAGGTAGCAGAATGGGAGAGATTTCCCGTGTAGGGCTGGAGGATGGAGGCAGCAGAGTTACTGAGAAAATCCCTGAGATGTGTATGGGGCCAGGGGCAACCTAGAGCACAGGGAGAGACATGGCGATGACCGAGGGAAGTGCTCCAGCAGATTAGCTTGAAGAGAAGCTCCACTGAGTCCACCACACCCCCAGCAAGGCGCAGGACAGCAGCTGAGTATCCCCCACACTTCCGAAAGAAACCATAAGGGGACTCTGAGGATCATAAATAGAAACATCCCAGGTTTGAACTCAAGACCCAGAGCTTGTAGGCCTCATGGTCAGAGGCTATGGCAGGAACCTCAGCCAGAGCCCAGGTAGATCAAGCCACCTATCTCGGAAGCTAATGAGGTCAAGGTAGCCCAGAAAGCAACGAGACACTAGTTCTTCAATGTCCCCTGGAAAAACTGATCACGTCTTGAGAGCTAGGAACTGAGCAGAAGGGCAAATTTTCAACTGAACTCAGTATTTACATAAAAGATATGGGGTTTTAAAGCAAAACTATCAGAGTTTCCTCAAAAGGAACAGATAGTTTTCTAATAAGAATATACATGTTAACACTTCAAAGCAAATATAGAATAGTAAGGAAAATTCCCTTTTTGCACATGTGGGTTGGTTAATGAAAAGAAAAATCTGTACATATGTGGCCATCAAGAGGAAGCTGTTATGGTCTGATTCAATTTTCACCAGAAATGTCCTAATGGATGGTCCCCATTGTATTGAGGTATTCTCAACAAAAGCAACTGCAAGGAAGCCTAACGGTAGCCATCACGTTCCCCCAGGACCTGACCTCTGATTCCACACAGACCTCAGTTTTGCTTCTATTACCCCTCTGCCCATAAATCCATCTACTATTAGGGTTGAAAGTAATCTGGGAACCCAGCCAAGTGCCATTGTTGAGGTCGGTGCTCTGAACACTGAGATGAACAAGAAAACAACAGTGTCCTTGATAATCCCTAGCAGCCACACACTAGTATCAAGTGTGGACAAACCAGAATCTCCATCCTCTGCTGGCAGTAGCAGAAACAGCACCCATGCCAGATACCTGTCTGGAAATAATTACACAAGAGGGACTTATCCAAACCCCATGACTCGGCAAGTCTACTCCCAAATACATACCCAACAGAAATTTGTATATGTGTTTCAGCAAAAAATCTGTACAAGAATGTCCAAAGCAGCCCTGCTTGTAAGAGCCAAAACAGTGAGCCTCAAGACCCAGTAATAATGGAAAAATGGCATAATCGCACAGCAGAAATGAGGATGAATAAGTTATAATAAAGGAAGACAATGACGATGAATAAGTTAAACTAAAAGAAGACAACTATGCATGGGACTCACAATGTTGAGTGACAGAGGCCAAGATCAAGAAAAGGCACAGAGTATGAGTTCATTTTTAGAAAGTACACGAGAGACAAAATGAATCTAGAAGACCGAAGAATGATTACCCTTGGTGGAGTGTGGAGATGGGAAGAGGTCATGATAGAGGCTTCTGCACAGTTATATCTTGATCTTATAGCTTGACCTAGGTATGTGTTCAGTCTGTGTAAAATCCATGGGTGGTAATTTGTGATATACATACTTTCCTATTTGTATGATATTATACTTTCATTGTCCTGTATTTTTCATTTTGTCATAGACTAACACTCATTATGTTTTATTCCAGCAAAAAGTTGACAAAAATTAAAATTCCTAAAACCAATCATAAATTAGTAGAGGATCCCAAATCTATTTCCATCGTTTATTAATGCAGAAACCCAAGTTTGCTTTTCCCTGAGATTTCCACAGCTTCCCACTGAAACTGTCAAAGTTCACTACAGCCAGCTGCATGAATATACAAAGGTTCTCAGAAGCAAAAATAGGTAGGAGTTGTCAGAATACTCAAACTGTGCTTCCTACCATCCCTTTCATGACTAAAAAAAATCTTTGAGAACCCCAAAATGAAGTCTCCCCCTTTCCATCTTAAATGCTCCAAAATCACAGTCTTAAAAAGCATCATTTTCAGAGAGACAGGCGTACAAGCAGGTGCCATTTCTAATTCCTCATGGCTGCCGTCGGCACAGAGTGCTGAGAGAGAAAAGCAGTGATGAGAGCATTCTTTCCACAATTTCATATTCATGGAATTTGTTGTTACTTAACTTTTCACAAATCATTAGGCTGAAGTACCTCTCCATTTTTCCCCCAAATAGTGTCATTTGACCTGGTATCCAGCTTAATACAGCCTCTGCTTTTGAACTGATTTCCTTACAAGTGGCAATCTCTAATAGGGTCATGTCGAGAGGCAACCCTACTGCATGCTACCTATTGCACGTTAACGTGATGAGGGTAATTTCAAATGGCATTCAATCAAAAAATCTGAAAGTTTTATTAGTGAGGTTGGGGGCTTTCTCTTGTTCAGACGAGGCTCACTGCAGCTCCACTTCGACATTTTCAACCAAGATTTCAAAGGATGGGATTTTTTAAACTGTGCACGTACTCAATGGTCTACATTGCCTTACAGATCAAATAGTTGGTTGTGTTTTTAGAATATTGAATGCAAATTCCCTGTCTTCATCCAAATAAGTAAAATAGCTCACTTGGCATTTAATCACCAAGATGGAGGCACTCTAAATGTGTGAGATAAATTACATATTAAACCATGAGGATCAAAATGTGTATCTTTGTGGAAAACAACACTATCCCTGGATTACTGTTAAAAATATGTGGCCATATTTAGTTACTGTATATTCCCCTTTTTATAGGATAGAACCGCTTGTGTAAGAAATGAATCCCACAAAAGAATGTGGGGGACTGGGATGGAATTACTTGCGTTTTCCAACCTTTTGGCAGTTAAAAGGATGATGGGTAGACTCCTGGCTTAAAAGGAATATATGCAGAAATACATAATCCGTGATGCCTTGGTGGAGGGAGTGGGGGAAGGATGGCACATATCTGCTTTCTCTGAGTACAAAAAAAGCTCGACCAAAAACCAGTTGTCACTTCACAAAAAAATCATGACCCTGAATATTCTGTACGAAAATAAAAATGATATATAATTGGGATGAAGTCATTTTTCTGGAATGAGGCATTTTAAAAGACCCTCTGTGAAGTGGGAGTCATCCTGACCTGAGTAGAGGAAGACTGTTAAGGTACCAGACTTAGCCACTTTGTGTCTTTATTGCTCAGGTGATCCAACACCACACCGGGCTGGGAATTCCTCTGAGAATTCAAGACAATAATCCAGATTTCTAATAGTCTTGCTTCTACCATCAATTTCTTTAGAGAGACAAGAAAGTTGGAGGGCAGCATACAACCCCACTGTAAGCGCTACTGGATTTCTGCTACAATTTTTCTACTCCGTCGATAGTCTGCCAATCTCTCACTCTCCCTTCCTGTGAGCTAATCCATGTACAGCTAAGTGATGGCTCATATCAGCTTTGGACTTTATCCTTCAGACATCTACACTTACTCGTTGTTCTAGTTCTTTTTATTATAAAAGATACCAAACAGAACCGGTACAAGTTGAATAACTGGTGGAAGAAGAGGGATTTTCCCCTATTTTCAACAAACAAAACACTGATTATTATTTTGGTACCCTCCTTTCCATTCTGCTCCCACAGTCATATGTAATCTCCTAGTAATTATATAAGTTATATAGAAAGGTACCCGGTAGTCAAATCTATTGGACAGCATTCCTAGACTATGCAAT
Organism: Hyaena hyaena; assembly: GCF_003009895.1. NCBI lineage: Eukaryota > Metazoa > Chordata > Mammalia > Carnivora > Hyaenidae > Hyaena > Hyaena hyaena. The sequence continues at coordinate 2,576,564 of NW_024080840.1, read as the reverse complement.
AATCTGGAAGCTCAACAGTGAAATCTCAACAATGATCCCTACGTTTTTGAGGTCTGGTAATTATAATATACCTGAAACCCTTATTCTTTAATGAGCCTAGAGCCACTGGCTATCATATCCTGGTATAAACTACCCCATGGATCTTTCCTACCAACTGAAATTTGGGAAATAGGGAGACACTAGAACAAAGGAGCTCTAGAAGGCAAGATCAAGTGGTACGAGATAGCCTTTCTCTCTGTCTGCCCCACCACTTTCCTTCCTTCCACACAAAGGAATAATACTCGGCCGCAAATACTCAATTTTCCTTGCCAGGAAACTTCTTATTCATTCCTGAATTTTGAGCACATACTGTTCTGATCCTGATTTCCTGGTTCTTCCTGACCTACCTCTGCTTTTCCCACAAAGCCCCAAATCGCACAGAAGTAAAAGATGGTGAGGGCACAAAAGGGAAAGAATAAACAAGAAGGTAGGGAGAAATGATCAATATTGAGAGATTCCAACCTGGAGTCTTCGGAGTCCTGGGAAAATCTTTGTGTATATTGAAGAGTAAAATTACACTCATTTATCTAACTAGGTCTTGAGTCAATGAACGGGGAGTGTATATCCTCAAACAACCAGACTGAGCCAGCAGCTCATTTTCTAGCATTTGTTTTTTGATTTAAAATTATTATTAGTATCACTTGATTTACTTTTACTGTTCATAAACAACACCATGGAGAAGCTCAGATTTGAACAGTTAATGGAAATAATTAAAGAATGACTCCAGATTTTTTAATTGCTTGCACCCTATTAAGCAAGTAGTGATATTATGAAATATTGGAGTCCATCACTGCTGTTTGTTTAATAGACCATGCCTCCATTTTGTTTTATTGTTTACGCAGAACATTTTGACTTCCAGAGGGAAGAGATTTTCACCAATGCTATTAAAAATGCTTTGTGCAGAGAGGTTATTTGCAGTTGCCAACCCACAAATTTGGCTCCGAGACTCAGTTAAACATGCCTTGAAGAACTTAAAATAAGTACTGCCATCACACAGGCATGGCAGTAGTCTCTGGATGGAAATCCCTTAAAAAGATGAATTTTAAAATCAGTAAGTTTAGTTGTGTAGTGGAAATGAAGGAAATTTGCTCAGGGTCCATTTTCAAAATGAGACGTCATGAATTAAATAACTCTGAGCCCAAAGCTTAATTCTAACATTTTCCTTATGCTCCAGGGTGCTTCCCAGTACAGAGATCCCAAGTTGTGAGACATGGGAGGCCCAGTGCTTTGTGGATGGTGGCCTTGTGATGACAGGTGTCATGTGATTTTCACAGTGTAATTCAGAGGGAAAGATTAGGATGCCTCTTGCAGGCAATCAAGATGCCTTAATGGTGGCACCATTAATCCCTGGCATGTGTTTCCTTCCCTTTTAAGCACCCACTATAATATTCAAACACACTGTGTAACAAATTTCACAATGCACTGTGACTCAGATGACTTCTTTTCAAAGCACAAATACATGTTTTACAAATATCTATTCACGGGGTGCCTGGGTGGCTCAGTCAATTGAGCATGTGGACTCTTAGGTTCAGCTCAGATCATGATCCCAGGGTCATGAGATTGAGCCCCACATCAGGCTCTGTGTTAATAGTGCAGAGCCTGTTTGAGATTCTCTCTCCCTCCCTCTGCCCCTCTCCCCTGCTCATGCTTTCTCCCTCTCTCTCCCTCCCTCCCTTCCTCTCCCTCTCTCCTCCCCCCTCTCTAAAATACAAAAATTAAATAAAATAAAAAGATCAAACAAGTATTCATCATTTTCATATACTTTTTACACAATGCCTTCTTCAATGTTCAGACCATGTGAAAGCTCCAAGTATCTAGATATTTCTTCACATATTCTTTTATAAAACCAGAAAATAAATATCATGACCAACATGATGAAATCTTGAGATCAACCGATTATTTCCAGATTTCACAGCAAAACCATAACAGAACTGAATTTGCTTTACATCTCAGCTTTCTTCTGCTGATCCTTACGCCACCAGAGGGGGCCTACCACAAAAAGCTTAGGTTAAAGTGATAGGTTGTATTTCTCCTACATACTGGTCAGTGACTCCCCACCCTCCGTCACACATTCTCAGGCCTACAATAAAAGAGAAAAGACAATGTTATCTTCCCATTGCGCACCAAATATTTTTTTCATATTTTATTCCATGGAATCTTCAAAACAACTCTAGGAGGTAGAAACTAATGGAGCCTAAAGTGCAATATGACTTAATGTGATTTAATGTGATAAAAATTGCTGGGTAAAACCTCAAATATTTATTTGCTTAAATTCAAAACCTGTGCTCCTTCACCAGGCTAAGAGATTTAATATTTTCACTTTTCCAAAGAAGTGTTCAGAACACTTTCAGAATTACTCATGATAGCTATCAGGCCATATGGAAATTTCCCATCAAGGTGCTTCCCAGTTGCTTTCAGGGCCTCAAGCTTTAGGAGATGTTTGTTCTCATTGGGAAGAAAAGGTCTCTGTAGGTTGCTGTTAGGAATTTGGATATGTTAGTCAGAAAACACTTATTCTTCCTCTTCTACATATTCTAACTGATTAATAAAATGATTAGAATATAGTATATATTTTAATATTCAGTACCACCTTTGTTATTCTGTTGTATACTTTCATGGTCATTTATCCTCTATTCTTCTATCCCTTCTCCTTAACAGGACCCCTAGCTTTGATCAGCTACCCATGTCTTCTTTGAACCACCTCAGAAGGAAAAGCAGACACCCCACTCAAGGAGTGGTTGCAAATGGTCAGAGTTACAATACCCTTTGCTAATGACTGGTTAAGGAATGCTCATGAAACACAATTAAGACCACTGAGACCTCTCTTATAAGGGAAATATTTTCCACTGTATGAGCAAAGGCAGGAAAAGAGGGAAAACACAAATGGTCCCTCTGCTGCACACTTCATCAGGACACTGAGAGAAAATATTATATGTACTCAGTATTTTTATTTAACTGTAATTACATTACATGATGAGATGATTACGTGCTTGGGTTGTTTATCAGTTAGAAGCTATCATTATTTTTAAGTGTTTTTCTTTCAAAGACATTTCCTTTAAATTAATGGCTATTTGAGCATCGCGTGCATAAAGTCATCTAGAGGAAATTTAGACTCCCCTGAAAAGTTAAATCTCTTTCCTTCCACAAATGATGGACCGTCTATTGAAACCCACAGTCTTCACACCACCTGGCTTTCTGATCCTTCACTGAGGCTTCTGTACTATGCAGGAAGCCAATTTTCCAAACTGACCTCCACTGAATGTGGTATTAAGGTGAAACTTAGGCCTTTTAAGCTTCAGATAAGGCTTCAAATGCCTCACAGGGGTAAGTGCTGTTTGTCAGCCACGAGAGATCAGAGACTGTTTCTCTCTGCTCCATTTGGAATGTGTGATTATTACATTAAATAGAGGTCAAGAATTCAGGAGAAAGAGCTAAGGCACAAGATGCTTAGAATGGGAACGTCCTGAGATAGGAAAAGAAACATTTCACAGGGTCCAGAGAACGAGAGACTTGCTGGGGAAAATCACCCGGGTTCACCAATATTGAAGTCAGAAAAGGAGTATGCAAAATTAGGCTTCAAATTCCCTGAGACAGAGCCCCAGGCCTGCCATGTGCTGGAGAACTTGGGTATGTTAATTTTTCTGACCCTTGGTTTCTGCTCATATTAATTAGGTTTATCAATACTCAGCAGAATCCTTGAAAGAGTCTCCTTCAAGTTCAGCTTCATCCTATCCTTATCTTTCTCTATTTGTATATCACTGGCCTTGTGCCTACAACCTCTTTAATCAAACTTGTCATCTGGACCTGGACTTCCATAGCTCTATGGGCTCCTACCCACTGGCTGTCCCTGAGCCTTGAGAAGTCAAATATGGTAATAACAGTGTCACAAACACCTTCTGCTTTAGTGTACAAAATGTATTCATATACATTCTCATTTGGTCGTCATAACACGCCCTTGAGACCGACAGTATTAAGACTCCCACTTAATGGATGATAAAAGTGAGACTCAGAATGTTTAAGCGGTTTTCCCAAAGCCACTCAACTAGGAAAAGGCAGATGAGGATAATAACCTACTCTGCTTGCCGACAATCCTGTGTGCTTCGTGAGAGCTTCGAAGTCAGGAAAGCCATTACCAGCGGAGGGCTCAGCAGTAGATGCTACCAGTGGCCTGTCCCAATTTGCTGTGTGTCAGTAGCTGCTGGGGTGAGAGCAGCTGTGATGGCTCATAAACAGACTTGTCCTGGGACATGGCTGCTGAGGTGAAGTACCTCCCACCACAACATCCCTGTGAGATTAGGTCTTTTTCCGCAGGAGTAGCCAACAGCCCATGAGAGGAAGATTCTGGGGTTCAAATTCCTGGCCATACCACCTGAAGATGGAACTATTTGTGATGTTATTTCTACTCAAGACCTTCCTGTGCAGTAAGACTAAGGCTAAGACTTCTAGTGAACTCACAGCTTTGCCTAGCTTCTTCCCCTCCCTGCCTTGCATGGCTCACTCCCTGACAGACTTCCTCTAGAGCATGGCCTCATAAACCACCCTGTGCAACTCCATCTCAGGACCTGCATCAAGGGAACCTAATCCCAGGCAAGAACGGTCTCTGCCTGTGCAATACTTGGGATTATATCCTGATTCTGCTGCTTATTAACTGTGATTTTTGGGAAAATTATGTAACTACTCTAAGCCTCAGCTTCCTCACATGAAATATAATGGTAGGATCTACTTCAGAGGATTACTGACAATCCACACTGCAGTAACGCAATGAAAAGAGCATCTCTCTATGCCTGGTAGGCAATAAGCACTTAAAATGCAATTTGTAACAACATGGACGGAAGTGGAAGTTATTAGTCAAAGCAAAATAAGTCAGTCGGAAAAAGACAGATATCATAAGATTTCACTCATTATGGAATTTGAGAGGACCATAGGGAAAGGGAAGGAAAAATAAAATACAAACAGGCAGGGAGGCAAACCATAAGAGACTCTGAAATACAAAGAATAAACAGAGGGTTGATGGGGGTGGTAGGTGGGGGGTTGGGAAATTGGGTGAGGGGCATTGAGGAGGGCACTTGATGGGATGAGCACTTGCTGCATGTAAGTGATAAATCTGGGGAATCTATTCCTGAAGTCAAGACTACACTGTATGTTAGCTAACTTGACAATAAATGAAAAAGAATGCTGCTATTTGCTAAGTTTATCATCATTACTGTAATTTCCACAGTACTCTCAATCCATGCTGGATGTTTGGAAATAAAGGCTCCCCAGCCCTACTGAACCAGACTGCTGAGTGGAGAAAAAATATGTACAGAAGGGCAGCACAGAAAATGATGGCAAGCAGTGGACTGCAATAAAATGGGGATAAAAAGAATTACATGCTTTAAGAAATATCTAGACTTCCTAATTCTGCTCGTTCAAGTCCACTGAACAGACACCTATGGGGTGCAATGTGCCAGAAACTGTGGTAGGTTCTAGACATCCAAGAAGGGAATCTATTTCTTTCTTGACAAGTTGACACTAAAAAAGGTGTCGACTGAAAGAAAGCCAGCCTCAGAGTAGGTTAGTGAAGGCTGTAGTTGTCTTACTGAGGACGAAGGCCCCGGAGACAGTATTTCAGACTGGTCTGACCAATTGCTCTAAAGCTTTTTAGCTAGAGGGGATTATCTATACAGAAATGGGGAAAAGGGCATTGTGCCCACAAACAGGTCTCCAAATACTTGAGGTCAAATTTGTTCCGGTTATAAAAAGTAGGGCTTTCTGATTTCCACACAGACATGAGAAAGACCCTTAGGTCATCTTCATACATTATGTTTCAATCATATCTGATTGCTCAAAAACACTGCCGGCATGCCTCTGCTTAACTGCTTTTCTGGTTTTACCTGTTTTGATATGTCCTTCAGGTCACTTGAGACCATCACAGAAGGCTGACATCAGCCATCCACTGCAGGTTCGGTGCACAAAGGGGAAAAGAGTTTTCATTTTGTGATACAATAGTAATCCCCTCAAGTGCTGGATACATGAATGTATAAATGTTGTCTATTAAGTCATAATACATTTGAGAGTCTCAGATAATTGTCTAAGAAGTGAAATAAACAGGCTTGGGGATAAATCTAGTTGTAATATAATTACGTTAGTTACATAAGCTTTTTAATGGATTATATTTTTAAGTACTAATACTTGTAAAATTTTTGCTTGTAGCAAATTAGGTATCATTTGAACACACTGGCTGATGCCTAATAAGAATTAGAATTATATTTGGCTTGTTATATAAGTAAATATCTTGTTACATGCCCGTTTAATGCTTGGGAAAACCATTCTAAACAATCTCTTTAGAATAAGAGTCTAATTACACATTTATCATTAAAATTACAATGAGCTAATTGCCTTGGAGATATCTTTATCTCTCTTGCAGCTTGCTTAATCCTAATGCATGTTTTCAATAATCATTTGTTACTTAATTAACTAATTAACAAACAATACCTGTTGTATGGAAAATCCTAAATTAAACACTTGAGGCTCTTTAATTGAATGCTCAATAACCCAATATAGTCCTTAATATTAGAACCTTTAAATATTGCAAAGATTCTATTGAATCACATATTAGTTTGCTCCTCTTATCTTTGGGGCTTAACTGGTAGAAAAAGGGTAGCTGATAATACACAAGGGGTGGCTGGCACAGCAAGGCTCCGATGAAACAGAAAATAGCCACTGATAGTGGCTGAGCAGCAGTGGGAGTGAGCCAGCCACACCAACCAGCAACAAAGGCAGGCCATGCATTCAGATTACAAAGGTCCTCGCCCATGAAATGAAGAAGCACAGTTTGGAAGAAAAGCCCATACAGGTCCAAAAGTTAACAATCTCTGATGCAAAGAAGACGCCCCTCATATCCTGTGCCCCCTGACTCTATTCTGTTGCCCCCCCCCCCCCCCCCAACTCTACTCTGTTGCTTTGAAACCATCTAGAAGGCAGTGTTTTCTATGCTAGGTCTAGGATTTGTGGACACAGTCCAAAGTATTCCTTTGTATCATACCCCCTCATGTTCTTTTCCATCTCCAGTCTAGCCCTCTCTGATTTAACTATGAAAATGCTGCTGGAAAGGACTTTCTAAAACACAAACCTGATTATGGACTTCCCATCAATGATTTCTCACATTTTCTAAGGATCATTTTCAAGCTTCCTTGGAATGTGTAGCTCTCTAAATTCTAATCTCTGGTTTCCTATTGATTTCCTGGTATCTCCAGCTACCTCTCCCTAGGCTTTATGCTCCATTAATATTTACGACGTTTCATTAACTGAAGTTTTCATGCTCATCTACTTTGTATATTATCTGTTCATTTCCCTGGCTGCCCTAGTCATCATTCAAGATGCATCTTTCAAAGAATTACCTGCTCTTGAAACCTGCAGTCAGAATTAAAAGCATCTCTTTGCACATTTCCTACATTATCTTCATTATATATTACATATTAAATAATACTACAATTGTTTGCATGTCTATCTCCCAACTTGGGCTATTGAGTAAGAATTAAATAGGTAAAAGCACATACTGCAGGTTCTAGGAAATATAGGTTCAAATTTCTGTTTCATTGCTGTGTAAATGTGGAGGCAATACTTAATTGCACATATTCTCAGTTTCATGTTTGTAATACAGAGAGAAAACATGTTCTTTTAAGGTTATTGTGAGAATTATATAGAATACACATAAAGTGCCAAAACCAATGATAAATGATAAATCCCTGTGAGTCCATTTTAATGGCACTGTGTACATTTAATATTGTATTCTTGTACCTAATACAGCTTATGGTACATTCTACGCATATGCATTCAGTATGCATTGTATGTGTTGTTAAATGACTAGATGCACAAGTAATTGCATTAATAAATAACTATGGATGGTTAAAATAGTGAGAGAAATACTTTGGGAGTAATTTAGAAGTTTATCATTTTTTTGTTTTTTGTTTTATTTGATAGTCTCAATTTCTCTTTCTTCATTCCTTCTTCATGGCCTTTAATTGGTTACACAACCTATAGTTTTTATTGTTACTGTGAGTGAGATGTTTTCCCCAGAATAAAGGGAATAAATTATAAAACATTATTGGTCTGGCACAAACTTATTTCTATTACATTTTCAAACCAATTACCAGACTAACTGGTAATAACATGTTCCCATTGATGCTAATTTTTGTCAAATGCATCTGTAAGCTCAATATGCTTCCAATCAAAATCTCAACAGGGATTGATAAGCTGATTTTATTTTTTCTATTGAGGTATAATTGGGATGCAACATTTTATTAGCTTCAGGTGTACAACAAAATGATTCAATATTTGTATACACCATCACCTCACCACAAAAAGTCTGCAGATCTTCTTCAACTCACAATAGGGTTACATCCTGATAAACCCAGTGTAAAATGAAAATATCATTAACTCCAAAATGCATTTAATACACCTAATCTATCAAACATCAGAGTAAGCCTGCCCTACTTTAAACATTCTCAGACTGCTTGTATCAATCTACAGTGGGTAAATCATCTAACACAAAACCTATTTTATAATAAAATGTGGACTACCACGTATAATTTACTAGAGACTGTAAAAAAAACAAAACAAAACAAAAAAACCAGAATGGTATGGGTACAGAATGGCTGTAAGTGTACCCGTTGTCTACCCTCGTGATCACCTGGCTGGCCGGGAGTTGTCCCTGCCCCTGCCTCGGGCCAAGAGCAAGGAGCAGAGGAGGGTAACTGGGAAACTGGGAAACTGCAGTGTAGGAGGGCCCTGAACTCACCTCCTGCCACAGTTACAACTAGATAACACATCAGAGCAAACCACTTAGGAAAAGGGTCTACAGATCAGCTGACCAAACTCCACAACTAAAGAAGGGGCCACATCAAAGACAGTAGGAAAAGCAAGGACTAGGTGAGAACCTAAACCCCGGGGTCTGACCACAGGAGGGAAGGAAGGAGCTGTGGGTGGAGAGAGGGGCAAGAAACTCACTAGCACATCAGGGAACTTATAATGGGAAGGGGAATCCCCATAGCATTTGCTTTGAAAATCGGAGGGGCTGAATTTATTGAGTACGGGACTTAAAGCCCAGAATGTTAAAAACCAGCAGCTAGGCCCAAGGGATACAGGAGTGCTGATGCATAGGAGCACATACACCCCAATGTTCATAGCAGCACTCTCTCAACAATAGCCAAATCATGGAAAGAGCCTAAGTGTCCATCAACGGACAAATGGATCAAGAAGATGTGGTTTATCCATATGATGGAATACTACATGGCAATGAGAAAGAATGAAATCTGGCCATGTGTAGCAATATGGATGGACCTTGAGGATATTACACTGAGCAAAATAAGTCAGGCAGAGAAGGACAGATACCATGTGTTTGCACGTATAGGAGGATTAGGAGGAACTTAGCAGAAGACCATGGGGGAGAAGAAGGGGGGAAACAGTGGGGGAAAGGGAGGGAGGCAAACCATGAGAGACTCTTGAATGCTGAAAACAAACTGAGGGCTGATAAGGGTGGGGGAGAGGGAAAGGGGGGTGATGGCACGGAGGAGGGCACTTGTGGGGATGAGCACTGGGTGTCATATGGAAACCAACTTGACAATAAACTATTTGTAAAAAAAAAAAAACCAAAAAAACCCAGCAGCTAGTCTCGAGGGAGAGCCTGCGGGGTGATAAGAAAATGCACCCCTGCCCATAAAGAGACAGCACAACAAAGGAACCAGAGGGATACAGCTTGGAAGCAGCAGTTTGAAAGGAATGTGGAGTTTATAGAAGAAGTTAGTTACTAATCTCAGGGCTCCCTAAAGGACTTCTTCAGGAAGAAAAGAGCTGGTAGGCACCATTTCCCTCCCTCGCCTCTCATCATAAACACACAGCCACCCGCTGGAACCAGAGTGGTGCTGGCACTGACTACCTAACTAGCTTATTCCACACCCTCCCCTCCTCCAGCCAGGCCTGCCACAGTACCCCTCAGTGCCATGCTGCAGAACCCCTCCCCGAGAAGACCCATTCAAACCTCCCCAACACTGTGTCTTCCCATCCCTTACAGCGGACAGGGACCTCCCCTATATGAGCTTTGTGGAGCAGCCCCTGCCAGCCCTGATCTCCACAGTGGCAGCATGTGCCCTGTGGAGGAGGACCAGCACCACCTAGTTAAAAGTGCACAGCCTCCCATAAATTTCAAGAGCAACAGACACAGCTGACTTGCTTAACACACAGTAATAGACACAAAGAGTTAGGCAAAATGAGAAGACAGAGGAGTCTATCACAAGGCAAAGAACAGGACAAAACCACAGCAAGAGGCCTAAACAAAATAGATACAAGTAACATTTGTGACAGAGAATTTAAAGTGATGATCAGAAAGGTACTGGATGTGAGAAAAGAGTAGAGAATATCAGTGAGACCCTTAACACAGAGATAAAAAAACAACCCATCAAAGACAACAACACAGTAAATAAAATTAAAAATACATTTGGTGGAATAAATGGCAGGGTGGAAGAAACAAAGGAATACATTAATGCACCAGAAGACATTAATGGAAAATAATCTAGCTGAACAACTGAGAGGAAAAAGGAATTATTGAAAACAAGTAGAGACTTAGGGTCCTCAGAAGCTCCATCAATCACAACAACATTTGCATTATAGGGATCCCAGAAGGAGAAGAGAGAGGAAAGGGGGATGTGAAATTTACTTAAAAAAGTAACTGCTGAAAACTTCCCTAATCTAGGGAAGGAAAGAGATATCCAGCTCCAGGGGGGGCAGAGAACCCCCAACAGAATCAACCAAAGGAGGTCCACACCAAGACACATAGTAATTAAAATGGCAGAAAGTAGTGATAAAGAAAGAAAAATTTAGTATCAAGAGAAAAGGAGACAGTTACATATAAGGGAAACTCCACAAGGCTGTCAGCAGATTTTTCAGCAGAAACTTTACAAGCCAGAAGGGAGTGGCATGATATATTTATAGTGCTGAATGGGAAAAATATGCAGCCAAAAATAATCTCTCCAGCAAGCATATCATTCAGAATATAAGGAGAGACAGAGTTTCTCAGACAAACAAAAACTAAAGGCGTTCAGGACCATGAATCCAGTTCTATAAGAAATAGTAAAGAGAACTCTGTGAGTGGAAAGGAACAACTACATAAGTGAAAGTCTAAATATTAAAAGTAAAAATATTTCTGTAAAAATCAGTCAAGATATTGATAAAATAAGGTATGTAAAATATGACACCATATTTCTAAAACATGATGGACCTTGGGTGAGTAAAGATGGGTTCAAACTTAGGCAACCATTAACTTAATATGGACTGCTATATGCAGAAGATGTTATATACAAACCAAATAGTAACCACAAATCAAAAACCATGGATATGCACAGAATAAAGAGAAAGGAATCCAAGTATATCACTAAAGAAGACCAGCAAACCATGAGAGAAAAAAAAAGATCAGAAAAAAACTATAAAAGCAGCCACAAAACAGGTAACAAAATGGCGATAAATAAATACTAATCTATCAATGATTACTTTGAATGTAAATGGACTAAATGCTCCAAGCAAAAGCAGCAGGGTGTAAAAGTGGATTAAAAAACAGGACCCATGTATGTGTGTCTAAAGATACTCATTTCAGACCTAAAGGCACCTGCAGACTGAGAGTGAGGGGACAGAGAAACATCTATCACGCAAATGGATGTCAAAATAGAGCCAGAGTAGCAATACTTATATTGGATAAAATAGACTTTAAAACAGAGTGTAAAAAGAGACAAAGGACAGTATATAATAATAAAAGGGACAACCCAACAAGAATATATAACAATTGGAAATATTTATGCACAGAACATGAAAGCACCCAGATACATAAAACAGTTAACAACAAACATAAAGGAACTAATCGACAGTAATACAATAATGATAGGGGACTTTAACACCCCACTTACATTGATGGGCAGATTATCCAAAGTGAAAATCAACAATTAAACAGTGGCTTTCAATGACGCACTGGACCAGATGGACTTACCAGATATATCTAGGATATTATATCCCAGAACAGCAGAATACAGATTCTTTTCAAGTGTACATGGACTATTCTCCAGAAAAGATCACATATTAGGCCACAAAACAAGTCTTAACAAATTCAAAAAGATCAAAGTCGTACTATGCATCATCTCTAACCATGACACTATGAAAATAGAAATCGACCACAAGAAAAAAAATTTGGAAAGACCACAAGTACACGAAGGTTAAATAACAGGCTACTAAACAATAAATGGGTCAACTAAGAAATCAAAGAAGAAATTAAAAAGTACATGGAAACAAATGAAAATGAAAACACAGCTAAAGTGGTTCTAGGAGGGAACTTTGTAACAATACAGGTCTTCCTCAAGTAGCAAGAGAAAGATCTTAAATAAAGAACCTAACCTTACATCTGAATGTACTAGAAAAACAATAACAAAACCCAAAATCACCAGAAAGAAGGAAATAAAGATTAAAGTAAAAATAAGTGATACAGAAACTAAACGCAATAAAAAAGATCAATGACAGCAAAAGCTGGTTCACTGAAAAGATCAACAAATTGAAAGACCTCTAGCCAGACTCATCAAAAGAGAGAGATATCTATTCATGATTAAAGCCCTCAACAAAGTAGGTTTAGAGGGAACATACCTCACCATAATAAAGGCCATATATGAAAAACCCACAGTGAGCATCATACTCATTGGGAAAAAGTTAAAAGGTTTCCTGCTAAGAATAAGACAAGGATGTCTACCCTTATCACTTTTACTCAATGTAGTACTAGAAATCCTAGCCACAGAAATCGACAACAAAAAGAAATAAAAGGCATCAGAATCAGTAAGGAAGAAGTCAAACTTTGACTATTTGCAGAAGACTTGGTACTGTACATTAAAAAAAAAACCCGAAAGGCTCCACCAAAAAACTATTAGAACTGATAAATGAATTCAGTAAAGTCATAGGATACAAAAGCAATGCACAGAAATCTGTTGCATTTCTATACACTTATAAGGAAGCTGCAGAAATTAAGAAAACAATCCCCATCTACAATTACACCAAAAGATACCCAACTTAACCAAAGAGGTGAGAGACCTGTACTCTGAAAACTGTAAAACACTGATGAAATAATACTGTTAAAATGTCTATGCACCCAGAACAATCTACAGGTGTAAATGTACAGCATTTTTCCACATAGCTGGAACAAAACATTCTAAAATTTATATGGAGGTACAGAGGACCCCAAATAGCCAAAGCAATCATAACAAAGAAAAGCAAAGCTGGAGGTATCACAATTCTAGACTTCAAGTTATATTACAAAGCCATATAAGTCAAAAAAGCATGGTAATGGCACAAAAGCAAACACACCAATCAATAGAACAGAATAGGAAACCTAGAAATAGACCCATAATTATAGGATCAATTATTCTTCAACAAAGCAGGAAAGAATATCCAATGGGAAAAAGACAGTCTCTTCAACAAATGGTGCTGGGAACACTAGACAGCAACATGCAAAACAACAACAACAACAAACAACTGGATGACTTTGTTACACCATACACAAAAATAAACTCAAAATGGATTAAAGACCTAAATGCAAGATCTGAAATTATAAAAATCCTAGTCAAGAGCACATGTAATCATTTGTCTGACATAGCCATAGCAACAGTTTTCTAGATATGTCCCTTGAGGCAAGGGAAATAAAAACAGAAATAAACGACTGAGACTCTATCAACATAAAACAGTTTCTGCACAGTGAAGGAAAGAATCAACAAAACTAAAAGGCAACCTACAGAATGGAAGAAGACATTTGCAAATGGCATATCTGATAAAGGGTTAGTATACAAAATATATAAGGAAATTCTACAAGTCCACACCCTAAAAATAAATAATCCAATTAAAAATGGGCAGAAGACTTGAACAGACATTTCTCGAAAGAAGACACCCGGACAGCCAACAGACACATGAAAAGATACTCAACATCACTCATCATCAGGGAAATGCAAATCAAAATTACAAGATATCACCTCACACCTGTCAGAATGGCTAAAATCAACAACACAAGAAAGAAGTGTTAGCCAGGATGTGGAGAAAAAGGAGCACTCACGCACTGTTGGTGGGAACGCAAACTGATACAGTCACTGTGGAAAATAGTATGGAATGTCCTCAAAATATTAAATATAAAACTACTCTGTGACCCAATAATTGCATTACTGGTTATTTACCCAAAAAATACAAAAACACTAATTCAAAGGGATACATGCACCCCTATGTGTATAGCAGCAATATTTATAATATCCAAATTATGAAAGAAGCCCAAGTGTCCATGGATAGATGAATGGATAAAGAAGTGGTAGAGAATACTATTTAGCTATTAAAAAAAAGAATAAAATCTTGCCATTTGCAATGACATGGACAGAGCTAGAGTGTATTATGCTGGGTGAAATAAGTCAGTCATAGAAAGACAAATACCATATGATTTCACTCATATGTGAAATATAAGAAACAAAACAAAAAGCAAAGGGGAAAAAAAAGAGAGACAAATCATGAAACACACTCTTAACTATGGAGAACAAACGGATGGTTACCAGAGGATAGGTGGGTAGGGGGCCAGGTAAAATAGGTGATGGGGATTAATGTATAAAATTGTTGGATCACGACATTGTGCACCTGAAACTAATTTTTAAAAATTCTCAGTCATATCAATAAGATGTGCATACAGATATCCACTATAGCGCTTACATTAGTAGAGAAAAAAAAGGAAATGCTCTTAATTGGCAAAAATAAATCATGACAAATAATAGACAATAGGATATTATGTAGTCATTAAAATATTGTAAACAAACATTTGTTGAGGTTGTTGAGGTGTGACAAGGGTTAAGATATGTTAACTGGAAAATCAGCTTGGAAAACAGTATTTTTATTAAAGATATATATAATATGTGCATAGGAAAAGCATCTAGAAAGCCATACCCCAAAATAGTAACTAACAGTAAATATCTCGGGTGGTCTGGGTACTGAATGACCATTTTATTTCAACTTTTTGGTTATTTATAATGTCTACAGTAAACACATACTGCTCATGTAATGAGAGAGAGAGAAAAAGAGAGAATCATTTGGCGTATCACTTGCCCAGAAAAAGACCAAAATTCAAAATTCGAAGTGCAGTTTCTACTGAATGTGAACGGCTTTCACACCATCATAAGTCAAAAAATTGTTAAGTTGAACGATTCTAAGATGGAGACCATCTGTAGTTAACGTCTATCACCATACATAGTTACAATTTTCTCCCTCTTGTGATAATAAATTTTAAGATCTATTATGTTAGCAACTTTCAAATATGCAATACAGTATTAGTAACTGTAGTAACCATGTTCTGTGCTGTATCACCAATACTCATTTATTTTATAACTAGAAGTTTATATACTTTTTGACCCTCTTCACTCATTTTACTCCCTCCACCCACTCCCTTACCTCTGGCAACCACATACAGAAATATGTATATATAATATATATTCAAATATATATATTCAATGTATATATTTGGCCAATTTACATATATAAGTATATATACTGAATACATATGTGTATATATTTATATATTCTGGAAAATATATATATTTGAAATTGTGTCTTGCAGCAAAGGGGTCAGGAAAGGTTTCAGTGTGGCTACTGAGTAAGATCCATAACCATAAAGGAAATCAGTAGAGAGGAAGAGGTGAGTTTAATGTTAAAATTTCCTAAAAAATACAATTTATTTAAAATCAAATGGATTTCCTAATTGTCCCTTTATTTCATATGTTCAAGCAAAGACAGAACAATAAAATTGTTGGAGTAATATAGCGTACTAGGAGTGGATTATGTGACACCAAATGCCCCTATATCTCTATGATTCTGTGACCCTGTGTGAAGCTCCTAGGTACCTCACATTTTATAATAGTGCCTGTGTTCACTGTCCTATAGGATGTAGCATTATTTATCTATTCCCTATACTTTTCAGTGTTCAAATTTATTAAAATTGCTAAGGTTCCAACAAACCTCTTTTTAAGTTTTCTCAGTGACTCATTTTATTTATCTATTTTGATAGAGAGAAAGCACAGAGGAGAAGACATAAAGGGAGAGAGAATCCTAAGCAGGCTCTGCACCATCAGCGCAGAGCCCAACATGGGGCTCAAACCACAACCTGTGAGATTGTGACCTGAGCTAAATCCAGTCGGACGCTTATCTGAATGAGCCACCCAGGCGCCCCTCAGTGGCTCCTATCAATGAGCAGTAGGTCTCGTGACAGTAGGGTTACACTCGCTTTGCATTTTAGGAAAGAAGAAACTCTTGGGAAGTGTCTGAACTTTCTGACCTTGTAAAATAGGCACAAGAAATGGTGCACGTTAAGACTGGTTTAGGGGCGCCTGGGTGGCTCAGTCGGTTAAGCGTCCGACTTCAGCTCAGGTCACCATCTCATGGTTGTGGGTACGAGGCCCGTGTCGGGCTCTGCGCTGACAGCTAGCTCAGAGCCTGGAGCCTGTTTCAGATTCTGTATCTCCCTCTCTCTCTGACCCTCCCCTGCTCACGCGCGCTCTCTCTCTCAGAAATAAATAAAAACATTTAAAAATTAAAAAAAAAAGACAGTGGTTTAGGTTCATCTCTTTCCTTGCAAAATATTTTCAGTGTCTGTTGTTGTCAAGTTTTGATGTTGTTTACATTTCAGGGTCTGTTGTTGTTGTTGTTGTTCCTCCAGGAAAATTCAAGAGTCTCTCAAGTTTGGGCCAGCAACCATTTGATATGTTATAATTTGATATAAGTATTAGAAAAAACTATCCATTGGAAATATCATACTTGTAAAGTGATATACACTGTAAGTGGAAACCACCTACCCCGTCTAGAAAGCTTTAGGGAGACAGGGTTCTGAGGAATGGCTGACCATAGGGGCTCCTCCCAGGAAGCTCTGTGTTCTAATCTGACACTTGCTACTCTGTATTTATTATCACTACCTATAAGATAAATGCAAAAGTCATCGCCTTTCAAAAGCAAGAAGAACCCGCTTTCCTCCCTCCCAAAAGCTCAATGCTCATTTGTAAAAATAAAAGCTCCCTAAGACAGTCTGAACTCAGTTCAAATGAACACTGTGCTCCAAAGTTGTGCGGCCAAGGTTCGTAATTTATCTGTCAGAAATTGTGAAAGACATCATTATAATTCCAATCAAAGAGTTTTCTTTTGCCTCTGTTTAGAATGATTTCCCCTAGTTTCAATAACGTTTTTGTGAAACCACATAGGGTGAGAAATAATCGTGGGATATCGCCTGTATGGCACTGCAACAGGAGGTAGTCCATTTAAAACACGACAGTGCTTGCGGGCTACCAGGCTGGACTGATTGTCCTCATGTGGCACATTATCTGGACCTCTCTTTGCCTGCTGCACCCTGGCCAGCACCGTCTGGCATCCCTGAGCTACTGAAATCCTGTATTTCACGTTAGCCCTGAACTTTCCATTCTCAACCCTTTCCACACTCAAACTCTTGGTCCTTTTTCAATCACCAAAAGACTAGACACAATTCTAAAAACTTACACTGAAAGCTATTTTTTTAAAAATAATTTAGCATAAGGATCACAGCCTTTTTCACCAAGGTAGCAATTAAGTCATCACGGCTGCTGGCCCTATAAAAATTGATTGGGGCCGTTGTTATCACCCAAACCTTCTCGACTGCTTTCCTGCACAATCTGACACCAAAGGCAGAAATCACGCAGTGAAAACTAGTACCAGGAAAAGAGAAAAAGGTCATTAAATACAAGTCGTGTTGTTGTTTTTTTTTAAATATGTTCCACTGATATTAACCCTGCAGAAAATGACCAGGTGAGAAATGTTTCAGGGACCCATGTAATTATCATTGCTAAAGATATTTGTCCAATTAAACATATTTTTTCTTTTCAACCAGGAAAGAATATACTAACTTATAGCTCAGAGACATCTCATTTTTCAGGACAGCTTGGTGGGAGAGACCCTTCCATGCCTATTTTAAAAATCCTTAATTTGCTTATGAGCAATATTTATACACACCAGCCTTTCTGACATGTCATGGCTCCCATCTCCCAACCCTTCTCCTCCTCCTTGCCCATGAATGTCTCTGTCCTATTATATAACAAACTTCCCCTGCAAAACCTGCTTATTATCCTGGCAGGTGTTTTGCTCTTTTTATTCCATGGCTGCAACTCTCCATTTTTTTTAAGTTCTATGGTTTTTCATATGGCAGTTAGCAAAGAACATCAGCTGAGACAGGCCTCAGCTGGCCCTCATGCTTGGGTAACTTCCAGGTATCGCTCCAAGTCAGGCCTGACATTTACAGATACCTAAGATTCTCTCTTGCAGGGCAGAGAGAATGCAGGTAGAGGAAGACTGGGAGCTGCATACAGAGTGTTGACAGTAGTGAAAGGCTTGCATTTTACCCCTGAGAAAGTCACACAGACCCGCCTGGCTTGAGGATACCTTCAAGAAGAAAAGCTATTGGGGCACCTGGGTGGCCCAGTCAGTTAAGCGTCCAACTCTTGACCTTGGCTCAGGTCATGATCCTGCAGATCATGAGATGGAGACCCACATCGGGTTCTATGTTGACAACGTGGAGACTGCTTGGGATTCTCTCTCTCTCTCTCTCTCTCTCTCAAAACAAACCAACAAACAAAAGATGGGCAACTATCATCTGATTGAGCACCAACATTTGTCAGGAATTGTCATTGCTTTCTTACCTCTAGTATATCTTTCAGTCCTTATTACATACAAGTCTGCAAAGTACATATTGTTAACCCCATATTTCAGATTGGGACACTGAGACTCAGAAATGAAGAGTCATGTTCCCACAGACCCCACAGCAGCAGGAAGTGATATCTAATCTACAGCTATCAGCATCAGTGCTTCTCGCAGTTGGGTGACCACAGGCACACCTGGGGAACCTTGTCACACCACAGCACAGCAAGGGCTGGAGTGGAGCCTGAGATTCTATGTCTCTAACAGGCTCCCACTGGTGCCTCGCTGCTGGTCCCTGGGCCACACTTGGCTTAGCAAGGATGCAGGCTTTATTTTTTATAATGAAGGGAAACCTTCGGAGGTGAATACAAGAAGATCCGTGTAAGGATGCCATGCACTGGCCCTGTAGGCACATAAAATCTTGAAACTATGATGCCAAACAAGGTATAGGCAGGTTGTGCCGGGAACCATGCCAGCATCCATGTCCGACAGGCAATTTGCTCTCTGCCAGCAAGTTCTTTGGCAGAAGTGTGAAATGCTCAATTTTTTTTTTTCTGGCCAGAATTTGAGATTTTTTTCCTTCCTATTTTGTCCCAGTGAATGCCTTACAAGTGCCTTTCTGCTCGCAGATAACTCAATATCTTTAAAGGAACTATAAAGACACTAGAACAGAGAGAGACCTAGCTGTCCTTGAATTCAGAAGACCCGGGGGGTAGCTCCCGGTTATGGCATTTTCTAGCTGGGTGATATGTACAAGCCCTAAGCCCCTCCTGAGTCAGTTTCTTCATTTTCTTTAAAATTTATTTTTATTTATTATTTTTGAGAGAGTGTATGGTAAAGGAGCAGAGAGAGGGAGGATCGGAAGCAGGCTCTGTGCTGACAGCAGAGCGCCCAATGCAGGGCTTGAACTCATGAACTGTGAGATCATGACCTGAGCCAAAGCCAGACGCTTAACTGACTGAGCCACCCAGGCACCCCAGTTTCCTCATTTTTAAAGTAGAGGACATAACCCTTATTTCATTCAGTGGTGGGTTTGAGGATACTTTTTAAGTCACTTAAAAATAATGAATAACTAACAGTGGACTGTACCAACACAACCACTTTGGAAGAGTGTGGCAGGATCTACGAAAGCTATCTCTAAGCCCAGGCCTCTAGGACGCCCAGAGAACCTCACCCGTCTTATGTTCTCCCAGAAAAGGAGAACACATCACCTATAAGAACCTTCCTGGATGCTTTGCTCACAGCAGCCAAAACAGCAGAAATAACCCAAAATCCACCAGTAGCTGATAGTGTAAATAAATTGTTACTAAGTCACAAAACTGCTCCATGGCAGAGCACACTACTGCTACATGCAGCAACTTGGATGAAATTCAAGCAGAAAATTAAGGAAAAGAAGTCTCACTCAGGAGAGCACATACTCTTGGCTTCCACTTATACAAAGTTAAAGAACACACAAAGCTAATCTATGTGGATGAAGTCACCTATGTTGGAAATGGGGACGAGGACATGGGAAAACCTCTGAGGGGTTAGAAACCTTCTCCGTCTTGATTTGTATGGCAATTACGTGCACTTGTGTCAAACTGATCAAGTGGATGCTTAAGATTTGTACCTATTAGTGATCACCACCAAGGGGAGGGCCTGGGCGCACCCAACACGGGCGTGTCATCTAGAGAGAATCTGTAACAAGAGGAATTGTTAGAAACTCAGGTCTTCTCATTACTAATTGCCACGGCCTTAAAATTAAGCACTGCCAGGGATAAAATCCTTCTTCCTATGGGAGCAAACAGTTCCCACTGCCCTGTTTCAACACATCACTGGGCTCTTTACCGCAGCCGGGCAACTTTCACAACAATCAGTGTGGGCGTCAGGGGTGGGGAGAGCTAACTGTGTACTGACTAATGAGGAGTGTGTCATCAGGCACACCGATTTGGCACATGTGAAGTGCAATGAGAAAAAGAGTAAGTAAATAACACTGACTTACAGAGTTATAATCAATGGAAGAGATTAGATGTGTTTTTAAACTAAGAAATGTTTATAGATGTTCCAAAAACCAGAGAATTAAAGTTGCACTGGCATTTTATAAACGCCTCATAAACCAGCCATTTTCTATTATTGCCTTTTTTATTTTTTTTAATTCTCGACACAATGAGCGTAGTTGGGAAGGAGTGTGTCCAGTGAAAGATTGCATCCAAATACTGCTTCATTTACATGTGCAGGCTCATGTGATAAACAAGCCATGGGCCTCCGAGTCCCTGAACACTTCATCGTTACTGTACAAACAATGCAAACAGATGCTACGGGGACATAAAAGAGAAAGATTTTGGGGAGAGGAGGTAGGTGGATGGGTTTCTGAGGTGCTACTGGCAGACTAATAAAAGCAGACACACGTACTGAGGGCTAATTATGATGCATTAACTTAAACCTCAAAATAACCCTCTAAGGCAGGGAACATTCTTAGCCCTGTTTACAGATGAAGAAATTGCAAGACATCAGGTCATAACTTTCCCAAAGTCTCATGACTGGTGAGTGGCCAAGGAAGGGCTTGAACACAGAGAATGTATCTCCAGAATCTCTTCTGCTTCTCTGCTGGGGAGCTCCAAAGTCTTCAGGCAGATGCACCACGCACTTGCACAACCCAGAAGAGTTCGTGAACTACGTTTGGAGCTGTACCTCACTTTCACAGATCCACTTCACCCAGACTCCATGCCCTTGCATCTGACTCCTGTATCCCCAGGGGGCAAGAAGGGGTTCAAGTCCAGACACAATCAATGAAAAGTTTTGACTGAGGGTTCTCAACAGTTAGCATTTGCAAAGCATCAAACATTTAGTCAGCACAAGTGAGTAAACTGAAAGACTAAGAAGAGCACTAAACATGGCCTCAACAGTGACAATAAATGAATGGTTTAACCTCGACTCCATGTTTATAAAACTATTTCTAATTGTGATATCATTTGTATATGGCCAGGCCTGGCCACTCATCACTTCCTAAATCGATCATCTACCTGGGACACAATTTAACAAGAGAAGCCAGCCCACAGGAGTGGGTAGGTATGGTGACTTTGGAATGTTGGGTTCAAATCTGGCTTCTTCTACTTACCAGCTATATGACCTCACAGAAGAAACATAACGTCTCTGCTCCTCAATTTCCATATTCACACAACACACATAATTTTGACTATGTCTCCATGGGGATATTAGAATTAAGTAACTGATTTTTTAAAATAATTGATATATATTTTTTTGTAATCTTTATTTTTAAGAGAGACAGAGCATGAGTGGAGGAGGAACAGAGAGAAAGGGCGACAGAAAATCCAAAGCAGGCTTCAGGCTCTGAGCTGTCAGCACAGAGCCCGAAGTGGGCTCAAACTCATGAGCGGTGAGATCATGACCTGAGCCTAAGTCAGATACTTAACTGACTGAGCCACCCAGGCACCCTGATTAAATAATTGATATTTTTAAAACATTTCCAAATGCCTGGCACATGGTAAGCAATACTTTTTTTTCAATAAATGTTACAATATATGTTCCATTTTCATTGACATCAGCTCTGATGTTATTCATCTTCCTATTATTTTCAATAAATGATGCCTCATTCCACATAATCTATGTAATCCAACGACAATCTACTCAACTCAACATTTTCACGTGACAGAATAGAAAGCAGAGTGATAGTATTAGAACTTAGGAAAAAATAATTTTAGATACTTAATCAAAATTTTATAACATGCCAGTGAATACTGTGATGATGCCCAGCTAAGACAGTGATTCACAGGCCCACAGGCCCACACTGGAGTGTGCAGGGGAGATGCAGGTGGTAAGTCTCACTGGTGCTCTCCCCACAGCCCTTCCCTAGGCCTTATTGCTTGGCCAGAGTGTGTAATTGTTCATTCCTGTTGAATGGTAGCTCTTTCTCACAACTGCCATATAGCTATGCCATATTATTTCTACTTTACCCAAGCCATACGCTCTCAGAAGACTTCTCAGTCCTTCT
This sequence comes from Hyaena hyaena, assembly GCF_003009895.1. Taxonomy (NCBI): domain Eukaryota; kingdom Metazoa; phylum Chordata; class Mammalia; order Carnivora; family Hyaenidae; genus Hyaena; species Hyaena hyaena. The sequence goes on along the minus strand of NW_024080840.1, from coordinate 2,553,802 downwards.
CACACATCCCCCACATCCAACTGAATACCCTGGGTTCATCAGAGAAATGTTTCCTGAATCTGAGCCCTCCTCTACATTCCTAAAGATATGCCTTTGCTTTAGCCTTTCCAATCCTTCTTTTCCTTGTCTATTTTACCTCATCTCCTCACCATTTAACATCCTTCCAGTGTGGACCACCCTCCACATTGTCCCCCAGGTAATTCCTTGTTTCAAAAAATCTTATCACTAGACTTCCTATTAATGTCCAGGGTCCTCATTTACTTGTTCTTCCATGCATTCATTAGGTAAACATTTATTGAGTAGCTACTGTGTGCTAGGTATGACATGAGACTTGGTGATAAAATGGAAGCAGACATGGCCTTGAGCTCATCCTAGGCCTCTCATAATCTGGCTGCTATTTGCCTCACTGGTGATGTTCCTGAAGACGCTCAGGTCACAGTCATGTGCTCACTGGACATTTCATACATCCTCTTTCATCTGCCAAGAATTCACTTCCATTTCACTTTTACCTGGTAAACTCCTACTCATCCCTCAGGGACATAATTTTCTGTTAAGCATTCCTCAGCCATAAGGTGGAATTCAGATCCTTTTCTTCTGTCCCCTCATGGCACCTCTGGGTGTTCTTACTACTTATTTTGCATGAAGCATTGCAATTATTTGTCCGGGAGCTGGGGGAGTCTGTAGTCCATATACTGCCATCTTTCATTTTTTCCCTTTGTCATTCTGCATGGCACCTTCCAACTAACATATGAAGAGGAAAATGCAAATTACCATGTTGTTACTGTAAGCAACAATACTACTATGTTAAAAATGGCAGAAACCCATCCCCTAAAGATTGGGACTTCTAAAGGCAGATGTCATTTTGGATATGGAAACGTGGGAGAGGGGCTCCTCACCTTCTGCTTCCTGAGAAACCTTTAGGCAGGTAACTGAAGAATATTCCCTAGTCTTCACTTGAAGCAGCCAGCGCCTAAGGAGCATGGGTGGGGAGGCACATCCATCAAGTCAGAATGTGGTATCCACTCCACCTAATGTCCCGTGGTATAAACAGGTATACCCAGGGAAATGAGCAACCATTTGAAGCTATGTCCATTCCACCAAGCAGGCAGCCGTGTGTCATACCAGCCTTCGAGACCCCCACTGGCCACGCCATATAGCACATAGACAAGGATCAGTACATTAAAAGAATGTAATTAGGGGCGCCTGGGTGGCTTAGTTGGTTAAGTGTCCGGCTTTCGCTTAGGTCATGATCTCGTGGTTTGTGGGTTCGAGCCCCAAGTCGGGCTCTGTGCTGACTGACAGCTCAGAGTCCGGAGCCTGTTTCAGTCTGTGACTCCCTCTCTCTCTGACCCTCCCCTGCTCACACTGCCTCTCTCTCTCTCTCCTAGAAATTAAAAAAAAATAATAAAATAAAATAATGTAATTAGGTCCTCTAATGACCAATCCTCATTTTTAGGTGGTGGGAACAGAGGTCTTAGAAAGAAAGCAAAGTGAAGCAAAAGACAACTCTAACTATAGGGTTTTCTGAAGCTCTAAGCTGTCAATACAAATATCAACCGTCTTAGTTTTGGACATCGTTCCACGTCCAGGTGACTAAGACATTTTAAAAAAAGAAACTCATAAGCTTTCAGCTAAATTCAAGAAGGAGAGGGAGAAGAGGGGGAGGAGGGAGAATGAACACTAATTCATCAAGTTGGAAAGAATAGAGCCTGCACACAGTCTGTTGGCTGCTTCTCACCTGTCTTTCTACAATCTTTTCTTCCCACGTAGACTCCTTTCCCCCAAAAAAACACATTAAATAAAGGGAAATAATAATGTCTTGGTGGTTAATGCGGCCTTGAGGGGGGAAAAAAATTCTCCTAAATCCAAGCTGAAGTCCCTGCGGGGCAATAAACAAAATGCTACTTTGACAAAATGCAATGACTGACGGTGTGCTCTGGTGACATCTTCCAGCCAGCCACGAAAGGTGGGTGGAGGGACTTGACGGGGCTGCCTCTGAGTTCCCCATGGTGTCACCAAGGAGGACCATGGGGACACCTGATACCCACCCCAGCACCGCCTACCTTGCCTTGTAGCTTGGAAAAGCTGGCAACGAGCGCCGTTCCTCAGAACAGCAAATCCTCTTCTGGTTTTGCCTCTGCCCCCGCTGGCACCCCCTTTCCCCCTAATTCCCAAATATGGCCTCATGCCCCTGAGCTGAGCCCCCCTTGTCCCCAAATGAACAGCCAAATTGCCCTGACACAGTATCTTTGCAGAAGCCGTCCCGGGAGCACGCCTAAGTGTGAATGGGCTTTGGAGGGCTGGGGGGTGAGAAAGGGCGCCCGGGTTCAAAAGTAAAGTCATGGGAAATAATGAGACTCTTCCGCCCAGCTCCCAGCCAGCCAGGGGAGCAGACTGCCCTTTCCGATTGGGTGTCCCAGCTCAGGCAGCTGAAATAACTGGTCACGGAGAGCTGCAAGCAAATTGCTGTGACAAGGCTGTTACTGTTGTAAGGGTTCAAGGGTGCCGGCCACTAGGTCAGCGGCTGCCAATCAAGCCGACGGAAAAAGCCGCTCATTGAGCCTGTGATTTCCACCTAGGCCGCAATTATCCCCGACTATTCCTGTAGCTCAGCAGCGCCTCTGATTAAACCTGCCTCCCTTTTACATCTCTTTCAGAGTGCGCTTCACACACTAATTAGTTGCCGGCTCTCCACTGAGATGTCAGACCCTCCGTCAATTTATCTCTATTTCAGCCTGCTCGGAGTGACTTCCCCAGTTATCAAAATTTAATCATGCCTTCAAAAATGTTGAAAAGTGGTCATTAGAGGCAAAAGGCCACAGGATACAATATTCATTTTTCTCTATCTTCCAGCCATCCAGCTGGCATCTATAATGGATATCCTGGGGGCTGTGAGAACACGTTGATTTATGCAACCTCGGCCCGGCTCTCCCAGTGCTCCACCAGGCTGCTTGAGAGAACAGGCTTTAACAAGGTCTGAGGTGGGAGGACATTAATCACGGCCGCATTGTGTGTGGAAAAGGGTGCTGTGTAGTCAAAGAACCCCCTACAGTAGGGCAGTTAGGTTTTTTTTTTTTTTTTTTTACCACCTTCTCGGTGATAAAAGAGAGTTTGACAATTGATTAGACCTCTCTGTAACCTTGCAGCCCTGGGAAATGATGAGAGAGAGAAAAGAGGAAGAGAATGATTCTCATACCGACGGTTTTAAATGTGCAATAACTTTATGATTCTTGACTGAAACTGGCTATCAAAATCAGTCCCAACTCAATACCATCTGAAAAAGAAGATCATTCGTGGAATAAGAGCCCTTTCGGCCGGACGTGTCGGAGCCAATCACAGGCATCGGGGTCCCGCGGTGACCGCCGGCCGCCTCATATGGTGGGTTCTGATAAAAATCACATCTGATGAATTCACCTCTGCCTGCCGGCTTGGTTGGAAAGAAGGTTGTAGTCCAAAATCAACAATGATGAACTGGAATCTATCAGTGACTGGGAACTGCTTTTCACCTTCTCTCCGTCTTGTTTCAGAGCCGTCCACTTCACCCCATGGCTTTTCCATTCTCCTACTCATGTTGCTACCAAGCCTAAGCAAGGGAGAGGTGGACACGGGGCCTCGGCCCTCTGGCTGCCGCAGCAAGAGAACACGTCTTTGCCAGGGGACCCCGCTCCCTCGATACATTCTGATCTTTAATACCCACAGCCCCTCTCTGGGCTTGTCCCGGCCCCTGCTGCTGAAAGCAGAGTTGCCGGTCACGCAGAACACGCAAGGTGATTTTCTGTCTTTTTATTCATGGCAGAAATGTCTTATGTTAACACATCTTTTGATCCTCGTTCCAGTCATTCTTTGATGCATTTGGTGGAGGGAAAACCGGTCAAGTAAAAAGTCTTTAGAGAAGCAACTTAAAAAGGCCCAGCGTAGCATGAAAGAAATGGGGTGTGGTGATCATCTGACTGTAAGCCTTTTGTACCCATCCCCATGTATTTACCCCCTCTCATCTGCTCATCCTTCCGTATTCTGAAGCCCACAGTGACTTCCCTTCTTCCTTCGCTGAGAATTCAGTCTACACCTAGAACCAGGACGGCAGTTACATACACAGAGAACAGTCAGAGGTGTATCCTGACCTCAGTGTTAAGCCCAGAGAAGCAAGGGAGTGTCTTCCGTTTCTATTGGAGAGTTAGGGAAAGTGAACTAATCTGAAATACTACATAATTTCAGAGCCAGATTTCTCCCACTGCCATTCTCCTCAAAGGAGTCATATGGTCAAACCCAGAAAGAGGCCAGGCTAGGAAAGAGGGAGGAAAAAGGGAAGGAAGCCAGACGTTGTTTCACTTACTTTGCTGGCTCCCTGCCTTACAACAAGTGTCCCATTATGAAACACACTCCAGATATAAGGGCAAGAACACAGACCTGATAACGATGGCTTAGAATACAGAAAAGTGAGGGGCACCTGGGCGGCTCAGTCAGTTAAGTGTCTGACTTCCGCTCAGGTCATGATCTCACAGTTCGTGGGTTTGAGCCCCGCGTCAGGCTCTGTGCTGACAGTTGGCTCAGAGCCTGGAGCCTGCCTTAGATTCTGTGTCTTCTTCTCTCTCTCTGACTCTCCCCTGCTCATGCTGCCTCTCTCCCTTTCTCAGAAAAAAAAAAAAAAAAGAAGACAGAAAAGTGATAAGAAAGGATGGCAAACATGACCTTGAAATGGAACTTCTATCGACAGTGGATCCTGGCACTGTTCTTTTCTGAACCCAATCATGATGAGCTCTATGCACCTCCAACCAGACTTACTAGCAAACCTGGAGCCGGTCACCACGTGATTCCTGCACTAGACTTCACTCTGCAAATTACAAGTGCATCCCTCCAGGCATCTGGCGTTACACTTTTAATCCCGCATCAACATGAACCATGGGCTGTCGTTAGTAAAATGAGGTGTCCATCCTTGCGAGCTGTGTTTCTCCCAGACCTTGAGAACATACGCAAGGCTGGGCACTCCAAGCACTTGCTCTGGACACAACCCTAGCCCCGAGAAAGGGAAAAATACAAATAAAGTTATAAACACCATGCTCCACTCATCAGTAAATGACCAGAATGACTGGCTGAATGATGTAACCCATTACTATGTGAAAGTACAGAGTCTCTCGAGCTTGTGAATCCAGTGAGATCTGTGGAAACATGTTGCCACCATAGTCCTATATAAAAATGGAGAACATTTTACATTATCTGCAGTGTTTGCGATAATAAAGCACAAATTTGTAAATTTGAATGCACATAAAGGGAAGTCTTTGGTAACAGTATTTGAGTCTATTCACCCTACCAAGAAGCATGTTTCTACATTTTTTGGATTGTTTTACTGCCTCAGCACTTTAAAGGTGTGAAAAACAATCTACCTTCCCCAAATTTATTTAATATTATTTGAGAGCAGCAGTACTTAGCCTAAGTTCCTTAGATGCCCTCTCCCCAGCCAAGAGGTCCCTTGATACGATTCAGAGGGTCTGAGAATTTTGGTGAAAAAGTATTCCTCCATTTTCACTACCCTCTCGCTCTAAGTGAGCATTTTGGTCAATTGTGAATACAGAGCACAGAGCACACTAGTACTGGGAGAATGTGTGTGTGTGTGTTTTGCATCTCCTGGAGCACATCAGTGCTGGAATGATCAGAAGCTCATTAGAAGTCTCATTATCCAAATATTGAACGTTTTTCATGAGATGTATGGTATGGCTGGCAAAAACAGTAACAATACACAGCACACACGCACACGCACGGCATAATTACTAGGTGGCCTTAGAATTTATTGCATAAACCGGGACAGTTTGAGAGTGATAGAGACACTACTAATAACTATGACAGGACAACAGTTGTAATCTGGAATTGTACCCCAATGAGCCAGGCTGCATGGCCACATTAACATTAATTTAATTTCATGTAATATTAATAGCATTTTTGTCTATTTCCATCTTTAAGCCATTCAGACAAGTCTACCCATCCTAAAATATATTGTGAGAAGTGACGAAAGTCCACTGATTAGCCCTCCAGAGCTCACATGTTAATAAGTCTTGTTGCAGAATTCCAGATCTGAGTTACGTGGAGTCAAGAAGACAGAGTGCAGTATGTATGTCTTGGGCTTCAGTAGCTAAATTTTAATGTAGGCCAGCTGAACAAATCCAATCCCTCAATTCAGAGGAAGGTACAGAAGAAATTTTTTAATACCTGGCAACAATGCTTCTTTAATAATGGCTTACATAAAACAATTCTACTGCACCATTTTTGATCACCCTAACGCACATAAACAAGACTCTTTAATCCTGCACTGCTGTTACATTAAAAATCCTTCTTCTATCAGCTCACTGTTGGCAAGAATTATCCCCCAGTAAGGAATATAATTAATCATATAGGACAAAGCTATTTTTGTGTAATAAATTTGATGTGCCATTACTCTCAACTAGAGTATTAAAAATGTGAAGAAAAAAGTAGGCAACATTGGGGAATAGAGTTACAATGTACTCATCCCACCACCCAACAAATCATTTCATAACACACAAATAATTTAACACTAAAATAGTAAATGGATTTTCACTGCATATTCTTTATCCTTACCCAGTCTTCATCCATTCCCAGTTTACTACTTCTGGTCTTCACGCATCCATGTTTGCCTTTGGTTATTCCATATCACTGCCTAAGGAGTCACTAGAAGTGCTTACTCAGCACATGAATCTTCACCTGCCAAGGACGTGAAATTAATGGAAAAATCCAGCTAGATGATTGCTAAGGTTCTCTGAAATTTAAAGATTCCTGGGGTGCCTAGGTGGTTCAGTTGGCTGAGCATCCGACTTCAGCTCAGGTCATGATTTCACTGCTCATGAGTTCAAGCCCTACATCAGGCTCTATGCTGACAGCTTGGAGCCTGGAGCCTGCTTCAGATCCTGTGTCTCCCTCTCTCTCTGACACTCTCCCACTCATGCTCTCTCTCACTCTCAAGAATAAATGCACATTAAAAATTTTAAAGATTCCAAAATTTTGAATCCAATACAACAAATTTGGTTATACAAATATATCGGGGCACCTGGGTGGCTCAGTTGGTTAAGGGTCTGACTTCAGCTCAGGTCATGATATCACAGTTTATGGGTTCGAGCCCCGTGTCGGGCTCTGTGCTGACAGCTAGCTCAGAGCCTGGAGCCTACTTCAGATTCTGTGTCTCCCTCTCTCTCTGACCCTCCTCTTCTCATATTGTCTCTCTCTCTCTCTCAGAAATAAAAAAAAAAATTTTAATCATTAAAAAATATCTTAAAATATATTTCAAGGTCTAATTCCAGACTGTTAGATTAGCCATGAAATTGGGTTAACTATGTCAACACTTCCATCCAACAATGGTTTTTATTAAGAGGCCTCACTCTTTTGGAATCTGTAAGTTGAAGGAAATACACCAGAAGACTCCTGACCCCATCCCAAGCAGTCCTTATTCTATAATCTAAAAACACTGAGTCTTCAAAATAAGAGAAGGGAAATCATTGAAAAAAAGAAGTATCTGAAATTAAAGCCATGATCTATATTAATGACAGGAAGGTGAAAAGAAAACGTTTTCCAGAGTTTTAGAAATGTCCACATCCAGAAAGACGCAATATGGTACACTTTTCCCTGTGCCCTCAACTTAGTATAACTAAACCCACTGGATATTATATCTATAAGACAAACATAAGAAGACTGAAAGTCAGAAAGAAGAAAAATAAACTGGCCAGAAACCTCAATGCCCAGGTAACAACATGATGGTGACTTCCCTGGATTTTCTTTTTGCCTCACACACCTTAGATTTGAAAAAGAAGCCAGCAACTCAAATATGCCAAAGAGATCAAACAAAAAAGTCCCCACAAGAACCAGCTGTCTCCACCTGAAAGACAAGAAGAGGGGCAACCTAGGGAGACAGAAACATTTGGAGACAATAATCATTCTACATCAGCCAAACACCAAAAAACTGTAGTGCTATCCTTATCCACGCTAGCAAAGTCCAAATGAGCAGCTGGATTTCTACCCTCATGAGGCTGTAAGAAGGTGTCCCAACACCCCCACCAGAGTGGTTTCAGAGAAGGTAAGTAAGGACCGGGGACTTTCATCCTTGCCAACTGGTAACAGGCCCCTCCCCCCCACCATAGTGTCAGCGCAGACCACATGGACACCCAGGCCTGCCACCTGTACCTCCTAGTAATAAGGCTCCTGCCCACTTCCCCCCGGGTGGTATGAGAAGAGGCCTATTACAGCGCTGGAACTTGCCCCATCTCAAGACAGTAATGAGGCCAGCTCCCACCAGTCACACCAGAGTCCACATGGGAGACAGGTCCCCTTCCTGCCCAGTAGAAACAAGGATTATCCCTCTTCTGACTTAAGGGACAACGAGAGGGGAATTGAGACTTCTGTCTCCACCTAGAAGTAACAAAGCAATGCTTCTGTTTCCCCTGCCAAATCAGTGTCAGAGAAAGCTAATTAGAACAAAAGGCTTAAAATAGGATTCCAAATCCACGTAACATAAAACTGGCTAGATTTTCAAAAATTGCTGGTCATACCAACAAGATCTCAAACTGAATGAAAAGACAATCTATGTATCCCAACACTGAGAAAAAGACAGAAATGGTAGAATTATTAAGTTTATTTATTTATTTTAGGAGAGAGAGAGCGAGTAGGAGAGGGGCAGAGAGAGAAGGAGAGAGAGAGAGAGTGCCAAGCAGGCTCTGCAATATTAGCCCAAAGCCTGACATGGGCTCAAACCCACAAACTGTGAGACCATGAGAGATGATAGAAATATTGAACAAAAGTTTTATAGCAGCCATGATAAAGTGCTTTAATAAGCAATCACAAAGAAAAAATAGAAAGTATCAGTAACAAAGTAAAAGATTTAAAGAACAAAAGAGAAATTTTATTTTATTTTACCAAATGGAAATTTCAGAACTAAAAAATACAATAATGAAAACAAAAATCTCAGTGGATGGGCTGAAGGACAGAATGGAGGGAATGAGAAGAAAGAATTATTGAACTGGGAGACAGAAAAAGATAAATTACCCAATCTGAACAATAGACAATATACTTTAAAAAAGTGAATAGAGCCTCAGGTACCTGTGGGACTTCAGCAAATGATCCAACATTCATACCAGGTCTCAGGAGAGGAAAAAGGGGGCAGGCCTGAAAAAAATACTCAAATAAAAGCTAAAATCTTCCCAAATTTGGCAAGAGACATAAACCCATAATTCAAGAAGCTGACTTAACTAAAACAGGACAAATCCAAAGAACTCCATGCCAAGATACCATAAGCAAACTTCTGAAAACTAAAGACAATGAAAAAGGTCCTGAAAGTAGCCAGAGAAAACAGACATCTTACATACAGAGGAAACAATTTTGAATAACATCTGACCACAGAAGCCGCAAGGAGGTGGCACAATATTTAGCAAGTACTAAAAGGACAAAAACTCTCAGCCCAGAACCTCATGCCTAGCAAAACTACTGATAAAACCGACCAACCTCTAGAAAGGCTGACAAAAAAAGACACAAATTAACAATATCAAGAATGAATATCACTACAGACCCTGCAGTCATCAAAAAGAGAATGCTATGAACAACTCTCTATACATAAACTTGATAATTAAGATGAAACGAACCAATCTCTCACAAAATATAATATTACAACTCACTCAAAATGAAATAAATTGAATAGCACTACAGCTATTAAACATTTAATAACTCAGAATTTGAAAACTCCAAAAACAGATCTCCAAGCCCAGATAGTTTCACCAGAGATTTCTACCAAATATTGGAAGAAGAATTAACACCAATTACATATTTTTCTGAAATTAGAAGAGGAGGGAACACATCCCAATTAATTTTATGAAGGTAAAAATATCCTGATTATCAAAACCACAGAAAGAAAGGCTATTAAAAGCACACAAGAAAACTATAGGCCAATATCCTTATTAATACAGATACAAGAATTGGTAACAAAGTATTTGCTAATAGAATTCAACAACACAAAGAATTAATTACACACCATGACCAAGTGGCATTCATTCCATGAATGCGAAATTGATTCAATATTCAAAAGTCAACCAGTGTAATATGCCACATTAACAGGTTAAAGAAAATAAAATCACATGACCATAATCCTCATTGTAGGAAAAGCATTTGACAATTCAGTCATGATAAAACCTTCAGAAAAAATAGGTATAATTCTTCTCCTTAACACTAAGAACAAAGCTTATTTAACATGTTTGGAAGCTTTAGCCAGTGAAATACGGCAAAAGAGGAAATGAATGACATTGAGATGGTAAAGGAAGATGTAAAACTGTTCTAATTTGATTAGAACATGACATATAATTGTCTAGGTAGAAAATCCCAGGGAATACAATAAACTATGCAAATAAAACAACAATCATACAATTTCTAAAACTAACAAGTGAATTCAGCAAGGTCACAGGATATAAGACAGACATACAAAAATCAATTGCATTTCTATATACCTAAAGTGAGCATGTGGACAATGAAATTAAAAATTCAATACCATGTAGGGACACCTGGGTGGCTCAGTCAGTTAAGCTTCTGACTTTTGATTTTGGCTCAAGTCATAATCTCATGGTTTGTGAATTCAAGCCTCATGTCCAGCTCTGTGCTAACAACAAGGAGCCTGTTGGGGATTCTGTCTCCTCTCTCCGCTCTGCCCACGCTCTCTCTCTCTCAAAAATAAATAAATATAAACTTAAAAAATTCAATATCATTTACATTCACTCACAAAAATAAAATATTTAAGTGTAAATCTAATAAAACACATATAGAACTTATATACTGAAAAGTATATATTGCAGATGAAAGAAATCAGACAAATAAGTGGAGAAACATAGGGTGTTCATGGATTCGGAGAGTCCACAAAGTAAAGATGCCAATTTGCCTCAAAATGACATGTAAGCAATGCCTATCAAACCCCCAGCAAGACTGTTATGTATGTGTGCATATATATATATGATATGTGCGATATGTGCGCTATACATGATACATGATATGTATATTATGCACATATATAATCTTAAATTCATGTGGAAAAAGGCAAAGCAACTTAAATAGCAAAAGTGGTTTTGAAAAAGAAGAACAAGGTGGGAGAAATCAGTCTACGTGATTTCAAGAATTATGATATAGCTACAATGATCAAGACTGTGTGGTACCAGCAGAGGAACAGACACAAAAGTCAATGGAAAAGAACAGAGAACACAGAAATACACTCATACAAGTCTGCTCAACTGATTTTGACAAAGGTGCAAAACCATACAAAAGAGGGAAAAAAAAATGGCCTGTTCAACACATGGTGTGGGATCAATCAGTGCTGGATCCATAGAAGAAATGAATCTCAACCTAAATCTCACACCTTATTAAAAATAAAGTTAAAATAAATCATAAACTTAAATATAAAACTGTTTTCAAAAAATAGGAGAGCCACCTTGGTGGCTCAGCTGGTTGAGCATCTGGCTTTGGCTTGGGTCATAGTCTCATGGTTCACGGGTTTGAGCTCCACATCAGGCTCTCTGCTGTCAGCACTGAGCCCTCTTTGCATCTTCTCTCTCCCTCTTTCTCTACCTCTCCCCTACTTGGGCTCTGTCTCCCTCTCAAAATTAAATAAACCTTAGAGGCACCTGGGTGGCTCAGTTGGTTAAGCATCTGACTTTGACTCAGGTCATGATCTCATGGTTTGTGGGTTCGAGCCTCGTGTCTGGCTCTGTGCTGATAGCTCAGAGCCTAGAGCCTACTTCAGATTCTGTGTCTCCCTCTCTCTCTGCCCCTCCCCAGCTCACACTCTGTCTCTCTCTCTCTCTCAAAATTAAAATAAACATTAAAAGTTTTTTATGAATAAAACTTTTTATTAAAAAATTTTTTTAAATAGGAGAAAATGAGGCAAAGAGTTCTTGGACTTCATACCAAATGCATAAAAGAAAAATTTGATAGAGTTTATCAAAATTAAAATATTTTGCTTTCTGAATGCCCCTGGTAAGAGAATGAAAAGACAAATTACAAAATGCGGAGAAAATATTTTTTGCCAATTGCAATTCTAACAAAAGACTACTATCTAGAATAAATACTTTCAAAACTCAACAGTAAAAAAAATCCAGTTACAAAATGAGCAAAAGGCATGAGCAAAGATGATATACAGTTGGAAAATAAGCACATGAGAAGATGTTCAACAGGATTAGCCTTTAGGAAAGTACAAATTAAAACTACAGTGAGATAACATTACACACCTATTAGAATGTCTAATCTAAAAAATTGTGACACCACCAAATTCTGGTGATGGAAGAGGAGAAAGTGGATCACACATAAATTGCTAGCACAAATGTAAAATTGTACAGCCACTCTGTAGAGTGGTTTACAGTCTCTTATAAAACCTAGCAACTACCATATAAACCACCAATGTAGTCTTGAGCATTTAACCCAGAGAAATAAGACTAAGATTGACACAGAGATTTTTACAAACATGATCACAGCAACTTTATTCATAATAGCTAAAAAGTATTATGTCTTTCAATGGGTGAATGGTGGATAGAACAAAACGTGATATATCCACACCGTGTAATCCTATTTGGCCACTGAAAGGGAGGAACAATTGATATTAGCAACACCCTTAAAGAATCTCTAGAAAATTATGCTAAGTGGAAGAAAATCCCAAATGGCTACAAGTTTTCTTAAAATGACAAAATAGCAGAAATGGACAACAGATTTGTAGTTGTCACCGTTTAAGGAGAGGGTGGGGACAAGAGGGAAATGGGTGTAGTTATAAAGCAGCAACACAAGGGCTCATTGTGGTGATGGAAATGTTATGTATCTGGACCATATCAATGTCAATATTTTTGTTGTACTACAATTGTGTGAAATTCCCACTGAGGGAAAATGGGGAAAGCATACATGGGATCACTCTGTATTATTTTTGACTGCATATGAATCTGCAACTATCTCAAAATAAAAAAATAAAATTTTAAATTGTCAGCCAGAAAAACAGAAAGAGTATCACTTAAACTATAATTAGACTTTTAAAAAATAGTTTCAAATCAATTAGAAAAATGGTTACATTTAAATTTACTTTAAAATTTGTTTCTACATAATTTCTTTTAAATTGAATGAGGTAGACCTCTAATCTTAGCTACAAGAGAATAGCTTGTAGCAGACCAATGAGATATAGACAATTTAGATTCTTTTAAACATCTATTTGAAGCCTATTTAATCTACAGAGCTGCTGAAAATGCCAGAACTTATGGAATCAGATCCTAGGGAAAGAGAAAACTCACAGAGAATAGTCAAACTTTCTGCATACCACTTTCCTTTTTGGAGTATCAGTTCATCTTGAGCCTGTCAAGGTCTTGAGATGGTAGCCTCCTACCGTCTCATACAGCTAAGAGGCAAGAAATGGAGTTCAGAACTACAAAGTTAGGAAGGACTTGAGCAGCTAAGATCTTGAAAAGAAGGCAGATGCACTCAATTTTCCCCTTGAGGTATTTGCCTAATAAGATGCACAAAGCAAAAGGTTATGAACTCAAGTAGAAATTACCTTAAAAACACTGCAGAGAATGGGACAGTCTTCGAGTATTCAAGATACAAAAACAGAAGTCCAAGATCTATCAAAGAGATGGAGATGCCATCCCAGTTGAGAAGCCAGGAGAGCTCTACCATAGAGGTGATAGCAAAACCAAAATACACCGAGTCTTACAAAGACTGAAAGTCACCCTCAGGTCAGCTCAGTCTCTATTTGGACTGAGATGATCTGCCCTTCTGCTGCCTTTAGAAAGATCAAATAAATCATACTCAAAGGAAAGAACATATCCAGATCTTCCATATTGTTCATAACTGATTCCATGTATTCAACTAAAAACATTTACTAGCATAACAAGAAATAGAATAAATAGAGGGGAAAAACAGAAATGGGCTTACAAGTAACCCACATATATTGGATAAAGATGTATATGGTCAGAGAAAAAAAATGGCAACATGGAAAATCAGAAAACCAGAATTCATAATAAAAAGTTAAATGGAATTCCACAATTTAAAAATATAATGATTGAAATTAAGAAGATCACAAAAGATAGCTTAAAACACAGGCCAGGACCCAGTAGAAGAAAAAAATAGTTAACTGTAATGTTTGAGTAAACAATATTCGATATTGAGAGTCAAAAGAATGGAAATTACAGAAAAGACTGCATATGTGATACTCTGTTGAAAATCTAATGAATGTATAATTAGAACCTCAAAAGTAGAGGAAGGAGGGAATAGGACAGAATAAGTTGAGCAATTTCCAAAACCTATGGAAGACACTAAGCGACATGTTTAAGAAATGCTAGCAGAATAAATACAAAGAACACCATATCTAGGCTCATCAGAATCAAATAGCTAAAAGTTAAAGGCAAAAACAAAAGCAAGCAGAAAAAGAAGACATCATCACCAAAAGAAAAAGAAGCCTGAGAATGTATTGTTTCTTATATTTTTTAATGTTTATTTATTTCTGAGAGAAAGGGAGAGAGAGCGCAAGCATGGGAGAGCAAGGGAGAGAGAGGATCTAAAGCAGGTTCCAGGCTCTGAGCTGTCAACGCAGAGCCCGATAAAGGGCTTGAATCCACAAACTGTGAGATCATGACTTGAGCTGAAGTCAGACGCTTAACTGACTGGACTACCCAGGCTCCCCTGAGAATTTATTTTTTTAAAGATGAAAAAACAACAACAACAACAATAGAGTATATTTAAAATGCCACCCTAGAATTTTAAACTCCATTAAAAAAAATATTTTTTTTAAAGTCTTGAAAGATGAAAGACAAAGACATTTCCGGACCAACAGAACCCAGGAAATTCACACTAAAGGAAATATATAGGGAGCTGTTCTACTAGAAGAGAAATTAGACAAATAAAGAGATGCATTAAGAAATAAGGTACAACAGAACATACGTTATGTGGATGAATCTAACAATTTTTGAAATCAAGAATCTCTCCAAAAACTTACAATGTAAATAAAATTTTAAAGTATGACGACAACAGTAACAGTGAGGAAGGGGGTTAACCAGGGTATATGACTTTTAAAACATGGCCACAAATCCTCTGATGCTCCTCCATCAAGAGCTATTGACTACATCCCTTTGTCTTCAGTCTGCTCAGGCTTGAGATTTCTTAACCCACTGGAGTGCAGCCGAAGTGACAATATGTGACTTTCAAGGCTAGGTTGTAAAAGGCCATGCAACTTCCCCCTTGGCCTCTTGTTCTTTGAGCCCTAAGTCACCACATAAAAAGTCAACTCTTTGGCCACCATGCTGGAGAGACCAGGCAGAGGGTCTCTGCTCTATAATTACAGTGGGTCCATCCTTCAGCCATCTCAGCCCAGACACCAAACATGTGAGTGAAGAAGCCAACTGTTCAGGTCACCCCAGCCATTCGAGTCATCCCAGGTGAGGATCCAGACATCATGGAGAAGAGACAAGCCATCCCCACTGTGTCTTTTCAAAATTTCTGACTCAGAGAATCCACGAATTTAACCAATTGGTTACAAAATTTTAGGGTGGTCTGTTAGTTACACTGCAAAGATAACAGTAACAGAGAGATCAAGTAACCAAAAGTCCTAGAACTAACTTATATTAGAATCTGACAAGGGGTACCTGGGTAGCTCAGTTGGGTAAGCGTCTGACTTCAGCTCAGATCATGATCTCAGTCTGTGGGTTCAAGCCCCATGTTGGGCTCTGTGCTTACAGCTCAGAGCCTGGAGCCTGCTTTGAATTCTGTCTCTCCCTCTCTCTCTGCCCCACCCCCACTCACACTCTGTCTCTCTCTCTCTCTCTCAAAATAAATAAATGTTTAAAAAAGAGAATATGACAAGGATGCATCTTGCAGTCTTTAGGTAAGCTTTAAAAATATGGGGAGAATATATACAATTAAGTTGCATGTGTGAATATTGCTCAACTCTTCATAGATTACATTTGCTACTTAAGTTTTTGTTTTTGTTTTGAAGTTTCTTGGGAGAAATCAGCACCATAATTCAGAGAATATGTCACTATCTTTACCTGTACCACCTCCATATCTGTCACCATCACCCACTGTACACACTCTTTCACCCAGGAAAACTGTAGCAGGCATAGGGGACAGAAGTGGTATGGAAATCCCCAATGGCCAATGCATTTTTGTTTAAATCCTATGAAAACATAAGATCCGGAAATAAATACTGGAAAATCTCTTTCCAGTTTTAGCTCCAACAAAGGAGAAATCTTCACATATTAAAACTGAGTTCTGCTGTTATCTCATCCACTATTCAGCTATGTGACCTGAGGGGGGAAAAAATCACTTGAGATGTAAGATTCAGCTTTATAGAATCAAGAATTTTACAACTAAATGAGACAGGCTCTTGCAACCCATTATACAATGTAAACCATAAAATAAAAGAGTTGCACAAGATCATCTCTAAACCTCTCCAGATTTTAAAATTCAGTTGGAAAACATTTGCCTTTGCAATGAATACAGGTTTCAGGCCATAGACATAAAGCGCTCAGAAGAGTTAAGTACTTAAACAAAAAGAGCTTTTTTCCCCCTTCTACCAATTACTCTCTTACTCCTCTGCATTCCCTCTCCTCTACCCCACAACTACAGACATGTATGAAAGCTATAATTTTCATTAAAAGACTCATGCAGACTCAAAGCTGAAGTTATACAGATTCCAAAATTAAAGTGCAAACAGACAATTAACCCACAAAATAGAGCTCATACAGTATTTGTTTCTAGTTTCTAGTTAGATGTCAGCAAAATGAAAATCTGGGAACGCGTGAAAATATCTGCTTGAAAGAAATTTGGTACAAGCAAGAAAAAGCACTCATGCCTACATCTCCTTCTTTTCACCCAAAGCACAGAAGATATGCAGATTCGAAACTATAAAATATCCAGTATAAACTAAGGTCAGGTGGGGATTTGAATCAATCATGTTCTTTGAAAACGTGCAACTCAATATACCAGGACAGTGAAGGGTTTTCCTGCCTCTGTTTCATCCAAGGTGTGAAAATAATAGCAGGTGGCAATAGGAGCTATGAGGCTAGAGGCAGGAGGAGCTGGCACAGAAGACAGCCTGAGGACCTACTGGATGATTCTTTAACCTCTCACCCATGATAAGGGTATAAAAAGTATCAGGATATGTAGAGACCTTGATTGGTTCTGTGACAGGTGAGTTCAATGACTGAATGCTGAATGAGGAAAGAGCCTGATTTTCTTAGTTGGTTGGAGACCAAAGACAAAAACAAAACAAAACATGAGACTTTCCCATGGACCAGATGTGGGCCCATGCATGAAATAAAGCTGGGCTTGGTTTTAGAGGCAGTACAAAGAAGGCTGCTTAGGCGGAATCTCAGAAGATGGAAGCTAAAGAATTTCTAAGGCCTATGGAAGGAGCAAGCAGCCATACAGGAGAGAGAGAAATTAGAAAAACAGTGATAACATATTGCAGCAACCCAGAGAAGAATGTTCCCCACTGTACTCAGGAAAGCAAATATTTTTGCTACTGAATTTTTTAGTTCTAGGAAATTTTTATTATAAATATTATAATACATAACAATAGTACTTATTCTTATGTATTATAAGTACTAATACTTATACTAAGTACTAAGTATAAGAATGGTACTAAGAATGGTATTGCTTCAGAATCTTCTTTAAAAATTTTTTAATGTTTATTTTTGAGAGAGAGAAAGAGACAGAGTACGAGCAGAGGAGGGGCAGAGGGAGAGGGAAACACAGAATCAGAAGCAGGCTCTGGGTTCTGAGCTATCAGCACAGACCTCGAATCCAGGCTTCAGCTCGAACCATGAGCTCATGACCTGAGCAGAAGTTGGAAGCTTAACCAACCGAGCCACCCAGTCACCCCAAGAATAGTATTAAAAAGTGGAAGAAAGTAGGCTTAGACACCATGTCTTTAAGGACTGGTGACTTCTTAATAATTTTCATCAACTTAATGTCAATAAATCAATTGGCAGTACAATGTACACTTACCATATGTCAAAAGTTATGTAGGCTTTGAAGAGGCCATAAGAGAAGTACAGGATATCTGTTGTGCTCAAAGAACTGTTCATCTATATCGAAAATCACTGCCTACTAATGTGCCGTCTTGCCACATGAGGATAAGGCACTGACCACTTGGTGTCCTTTCTCTAGTTGCTGTAATGGCTTTGTCCTTAGATGTCTTCTATGGGTCATCTGGTCTACCCTAGGAATCAGCAGGATGCAGTGCACAAAGATGAGCTGAAAATGGCCAAACCCCCATGGGCAGAGGTTCATATTGGATAGGAACTCTTTGCCCACACAGGAGTAATATGCTATAGAAAAATAAGGATCCATGAAAGTCTACCCTGAAATGAATGTAATTCTTCCTGAGAGGAAGCATCATATATATTGATATACTGTGGGAAAATACAACCTGTTTTGACTATACACATATTGCATGGAAAGACCATTTTATCTACAGGGTATCATTTTAGCTACAGAAAAATAAGCCAATTTGAGTGCTATTTGTCTACAACTCCTGAATGCTAGCATGCAGTGTTTCCCAGTTTGTGGCTTCAGTCTTTTGTGTGTGTGGCTTCTGTCTTTATTGCCTCCAAATAATGGAATGTGTATCAGAGTACTTTACTTTTCATTAAGTGAATGGGCTAGAATTCACTGGTCACATGCAGTGATACCTGGTTATGATAATTTTGTTGCATTTCTATAAAATAAAAAACATGTCTCAATTTTACAGGAGTTCCACTGAGATCCAGTGGCCTGGACTATTTTTCCTCTTCTCTCCACCACAAGAAATATATTTTGAAAAAGCAGATGTACACAAGATTCCATTGTGGAGCCCACGTAGTGGGTATTCAGTCCATGCCTGCTGAACTGTGAAAAACATACTCAATCACCAGTAAAAGTGATTTACACACCAGACATAGGAGTGAACAGATTCATTTCTGATTCTGCATTTGCTCGTGATGAGCAGGTGATTCCATGTGTATTTTTTATCAAGCCAATGGCTTCCTGATAGAGGTATGAAAGAACAGCCTACATGGAATTAGCCCACAGTTTACTGAGGTCCTATCCATGCTGTGGGTGAACAAAAGGTAATCTCCCCTGTTTAGAAACGCTGTGCACCTGTGAGGTAGGGTCAATCCGTACAAGCAGAAGCTTTCTGTCAATGTATCTCAATGGAGCCACATCGTCAGTGATGACAGGAGTCAAATTGTATTCTGCACAGACGTAGCGATGTTACAACAGGAAACCTGACCTGAGCTTCACTGGAATAAAAGTTTTATTTGGGCTTGGACTGTGATTTTGATGTGAGCTACAACCCCTCCAGCAGCCACAGCCGGGTGCACGGTTTAGACACACGTCACGTGCATTCTCCTCTGCCAGGCTAGAAACTGGTGAAGTTTCTTCCGGGTAAAACAGAGAAGAGGCGGCTTCAGTGCCTACCCAATTCCCACCTCAGATAAAAGGACACTTGAGTCACGTCAAGAGAGACAGGATAACAGTATCACCTGCCACAACGGATACTCTCAGGAAAGAGAGATAAAATAAGCCGCATGTTCTAAAGCAATCTGCGCACAGCAAAATTATGGCCCTGCTATATTTATACACATGGGTACAGTTTTCATACACTATTATGGTCTCATATTATATATCTTTAAATCATCCTGCAAAAGTTTCTGCCTCGGCCTAATGCTGGCTCTAATTTAGGATGAACAACTACTCTCATAAAGAAAAACTGCTGCTTCTGCTGTTTATTAGGCTGCAGAAAGGTCTCACTGACTAATGTCCCAGGATTAAATGAATGTGGAATAATAAGAGCTGATTTATTTGTGCTCTGCTAGGATAAAGCTGCCACTGATTTTACAAGAAACTATTCATCTGAGGCCCACTATAGCTAGTAAATTGTGCCTGTTGCTGAAATTAGTCTCCAGGCCTTCGTGTAATCTACAGTGTGAAGTAGCAGTGTGGTAATAAAGCCATTGTGGGCACTTGGTTTATTTAAAAGGTCCCCCTTATATCCCCATCTTCGGGGATTCTAAAAGTCAACTCTTCTGAGATCACTTTTGGAAATTCACCTGTCCCTTACCCACAAACTACACTTCGAGCTGCAGAATTTAAGGCCAGAATTAAAAGTATATAGCCTCCAATAAATAAACACCAGAGCAATCCTATCTCTCGCTGCAGATTTTTCTTTCTGGCCCAGCATACAAGGACAGCATTTCCCAGGCTCTGGGCACGCATGTGGTGGCGATCAGAATGCGGCAGGTCCAGGACAAAACAGGGAACCGCAAGGAAGAATGGTCTCTCTCTAAAATGTGTTTGGCTCTTCTGTACTCTGAGACCATCCCCCCCCCCCCAACAAATTTACTGATGGTAATTTTATGCAGGCCTTGGTGCAGGCACTTCCCTTAAATGAAACGTTAAAACAAACCAATGGAAAAAGCCTAGCCAACAGAAATCAGCAAAAGCAGGTGCAACTGTCACAGCCATGGCACTATGAATGCTACAGAGATCTTTTGAGAGACTGGTGACAACACTAGATCCCTCAAGAATCAAAGCTATTCATATTTTATATAAAATGAATTTAAAAATCGTATTTTATAAACTACTATATAACTGGGTAACTTATTCTGGCTCACTGTAGTTATTCAATTGTTGAACTGAAAAGTCAAGAAATATATTAACTTCTGAACCAATCAAAACAGCAATGGCTTTTCTGGAGAACAGCTTTCTCCATGTTATAATTAACAGCACTATCAGAAATCATCTTCAAGCTGCTCTTCGTTTGACCTGGCTTTGCTTGAGAAACGGTTTATGGCAGCATGATGCTTTGCCACACTTTATCATCAAGACAATGAAACCAATAACAACAACGACAACAATCATAGTGACCTGAATGGCACTGTTCTAAGCTCTCTGTGCAAGCCTATCTCATTGGCCCTTCCAATAATCTTACTGGAAAAGACAGCATTTTTCATCTTACAAATGGAGAGACTGAAGCACAAGAAGTTAGGAAATGTGTCCATGTTTCTCAGCTTGTAAGTGGCAGAAACAGGATTTGAACCTGGAGGGCCTGCCTCTCAAGTTAGTGCTTCTTAATCACTAGGCTACAAAAAACCCCCAAAAGTATGGAAAACCTAAACATAAGCACGTGTCGCTTATGAAGTTTCTGAGGACTTATTTATTCTGGCCAGGGCCAGGAAATCTGGTTGTCTTTATTAAATGTCAGTAGAATACGGAGCAGAGTGTATTTTAATGCTCACCCTATCAAAGCAAGTGCCATTGTACCTAATTCTGACTCTCCTCATTTCATGTTCTCTGGTTGCAAAACTGTCCTCTAGCTACCCCTCTATACTTCCTTTCTGCAAAATATTCTTTTCATGAGAAACTCGAGTCTCACCCATCTTGGAATCCCCACCATCTTTCTAAATCATCTTTTTTTCCTCCCACAATTGTTCATTTGATGCCATGATCCAGAAACCTGTCAATGTGAGGTTTTCATAATTACTGAACAGGTGCTAGCCCAATGATGCACTGAATGACCTGAGGAAAAACAGGAGGTTGGAAAAAGCCTACATGCCAATCCTGGTTTCTGGCTACATCCTCTTACCTATTCGAACACCTTGACTCAAGTCACCACGCTCCGAGCAAAGAAAGATCAGCCGGTATCTACTCTGGCTACAGAGTTTTTCCTTCTTAGATTAGCATGCACATGGGCCTCAATGTACTTTTCTCCAAGGCACAGAATAAATGCATCCTTCTCCTTCATGGGTGAGATAGTCTTTAATTTTATGGTGCTTCACTCTGGTTTGTGTTCAATGCTGAAATTTCATTATAGCTTTGGAAGGATGGGGTCTGGGGGACATGTGGAATTCACTTAGGAGTTGCTAGGAAGTCTGGCCTAGGATTTACTTGTAACAAACATGGGTTGAAAAGCATTTGCTGTGCTTTGTGATGTCTTTCCTAACCTCAGGTAAGACTTCTGCAGATAACATGTCCCATCCACTGCAGAACCGGTCTCTTGGCGTTGGTTACAGTGACCAAGCTAGAAGTTAGTAAGAGTTTTGTATCCATTGTTGCCCTTTTTGTCACCAATTCTCTACTTATTCCTAAACAAGGGCTGTGTTTCCAAGACCCAGTTCCCCTACACTTTCTCCTTAATTTCAGAATTTCAATATAAACAGTTTATTCTTAGGTGAGAGCTGCTGCCTAGGTCCTTGCTACTCAAAACATGGGCCTCAAATCAGCAGTGCTGGCATTGACTGGGAGTGTGTCAAAATTGCACAACCTAAGGCCCCGTCTTACCTATATTAACTCAGAAGGTGCCATTTAACAAGATCTCTGGGTGACGTATATGCACACGGAGTTTGAAAAGCACAGGTGGAGGTAAGAGGAAGCTTCAGGTCCCTAATAAGAGACTGAGCAAGTCAGAGCTTTTCATAAGCAACACTGGTGGTAAGGCTGCCTTGGACTTAGAAATTCTCAGGTTTCCAAATGTGGCAGACAGCGCAAAAAGGGCAGACAGCTTCCTTTCACAAGTAGTATCACTGAAATTTCAGGAAGTTTGCCCCAGAAGAGATAAAAGGAATGAAAGGGAGCATTAGATTCTTTAGAATCTCTTTTAAGGATACCAACTTCTACTTCACAAAGTTATTTTGAGAAATCAGTGGAAGGGCGCCTGGGTGGCTCCGTCAGTTAAGCTTCTGACTGCGGCTCAGGCTTCTGCCTGCTTGGGATTCTCTCTCTCCCCCGGCCCTCTCTGCCCCTTCCCCATGTGTGCTCTCTCTCTCATCCTCTCTCTCAAACTAAATAAATAAGCTTTAAAAAAATAAAAAAGCAAATAAAAATCAGTGGAGATAATAATTTGAAAGAACAAGACAACACCTCAATTTTCTCACTTGCATCATGGCAAGGGTGTAGCACGTGAATTCTCTAAGGCCCACCTCCATGCCAGTGAGCGCAGGAGGGGCCACGCAGCCCACCCATACAACCAACTGCTCTTTAGGTTGTGAGGAGTTTTGGACATTCTTGCCATTTCACCAAAAATCTATGAACATGTTCATCTCTCTCTCTTTTAAAAGAGCCATAGACACAATGGCTTAAATTTCTCTTAATTTTGTATTTC
Organism: Hyaena hyaena; assembly: GCF_003009895.1. Lineage (NCBI taxonomy): Eukaryota > Metazoa > Chordata > Mammalia > Carnivora > Hyaenidae > Hyaena > Hyaena hyaena. The sequence goes on along the minus strand of NW_024080840.1, from coordinate 2,530,662 downwards.
TTCCAGGTCTTTCATTTTGTTGTAATTTGACCACCTCTCTTAAAGTCACTTTGAGTCACTGCACTTCTAGGTTTCTCAGCTAGTCTAGCCTTTTAGGCAAAACCTCCTAAAAATAGTATGCAAAAAAAAAAAATTATGCTATTATTCAAGAAAGTCACAAGGCTTTCATATGGTCAAAACTAAGGAAAAGATGATGAGTACCTTCTTCAAAGTATTAGAATCAATCTACTGAGTCACAGAATGCTACAGTATAAAGGCTGATCTTGAAGCCTACAAGACTGAAAACGTATTAGATAACCAGATTTATTCAGGATTTCCATAACCCTTCTTGACTACTAATCCATAGTTAAGATGTAATCCTAGTAAACATTCAACTTACTTTAAGTTTTACTGAGAGGTACATACATGAGTGACTTTATGCTTATTTTGTTCTTAATAATAAAACACAGCTGTTACAATATTTGCAATAAGATAAGGCTGATCTTTCACCCCTACCTTCCAACCTATCACCTACCTGACTCTGAGACACTTACAGGAGAAGCTTGTTTGCCAATAAGATTGGGGCTTGGGAGTTGATCAGTTAAATAAAACTTTGATTCAAACAGGAAATAAATTTTGAAATTATATGTGTTTTCTTCCATTTTGTCTTAAATAAATAAATGAAAATTTAGTTTCAGTCTTTAATATAGAGCACAGCCATTTCTTGGAAGAAGAATCCACAGGTTGGCGTTACTCACTGATTTTCTGAATAAATCATATCCATAATACATCTACAATTTTCAACCCCTGGATTTGATAAAGAACATTTGGTAGTCAAGCCGAATGTAGGCAATTTCTCTATCTTAATATACTTTTTATATTTTAATATATTTTCCCACATCTAATATAATTTTAATATATTTTATATTTTAATATATTTTTCCCACATCTGATATAATAATGATGTTTTAGCTACTCACATGTAGGCTCTCCAAAGATTCCAACATAGTTTTCAAAGAAATAATAACTGTATCTTTGCACACTTATTGCTCACCCCTCTGAATATTATTTAATTGAATAATAATCACTATCAATACCTCCTCTAGACACAGGTCCTGGCCCCATGCTTTAGAAGTCCACATTTTCGTCCTATTCTTGCCATGTTCCCCTCAATGGTGCCAAAGTAACATGCCCATCTAGAAACAACTTTCCCCTTTCAAAACCACATTCCAGGTACAAAGTCCCTGAAATTCCCTGGCCAAATAACACAAAGTTTGGAAACTGCTTATGGTGTTCATATACTACGTGAGACTCCTTGTGATGTGAGACGAATCTGAGGTTAGAAGAAGCAGTGGAAGACTGCAGGGCAAGCTGGTGAAGGTGGGCCCTCTTTGCACTGTCAGGTTTTGCATGGAACCAAAGATTTTGAGAACTAGAAATTTAAACTTGGCATTTCAAATCATTATGAAGATTTATTTATCAAGGAAGGAGGATAGAACATACTTTAAGAGTTTGTTAGCTTAGGGGCGCCTGGGTGGCTTAGTCGGTTAAGCGTCCGACTTTCGCTTAGGTCATGATCTCGCGGTTCGTGGGTTCGAGCCCTGCGTCGGGCCCTGTGCTGACTGCCAGCTCAGAGCCTGGAGCCTGTTTCAGTCTGTGACTCCCTCTCTCTCTGACCCTCCCCTGCTCGCGCTGTCTCTCTCTCTCTCTCCTAGAAATAAATAAAACATTAAAAAAAAAAAAAAGAGTTTGTTAGCTTAAATTATCTCTTTAAATATTTATACCCAAGGGATATGGGCCTCCATTGGTACTACTGTTCATGACACCCCCAATGTTAGGGTCAGGCCTAATTACAAAAGATATATAGGTCATGTGGAAAGCACACACAGGCCCACAACTTGGCTGGTGAGAGCCTGGTGAGCAGACCATGTTCTAGAGCCTCTTCCTTGCCACAGACATTGGGAAGCACTGAGCACCCACGTGTACTTTACAGATAAAATGGAAAGTACAGATAATTCCGGGGAGGCACTTAGTGGGAACTGTTTATAAGCTTCTACCATACTAAACCTCCCTAAGCCTCAGTCTTGGATTTGTAAAATTAGAATAATGATGTGTAACACACATGCTTACTGTGAGGAATAAGCTGGTCAATTTATGGACTGCTTAAAATGAGGGCCACACATAATACCTAGTCATAAGCACACTTTTCCTAATCATAATATTAACATAAATATGAAGTAATTATTTGACACTTAGTATGTGCCCTGGAGATTCACCTACCATCCAATTTAAGCACAGAGAAAGTTAAGTAACTTGCCCTAAGTACACAGGAAGAGGTAAATGGTGGAGCCAGAATCCTAGACTCGGCATTCTGGCTCTAGAATCTGTGTTCTTTGGTCCTTTCTTGTGCCTTTAATTGCTCTTTTGGAAAGGACCACCTGTTTTTTTTTTTTTTTAATTTTTTATACCTCCTTGAAATGGTATTGTACCTTAGCTGAGCCTATTAGAAAAACATGCTGGCTACATCAAATGGGTCAGTTATATGGTCCAAGTGGCTCATAAACTTTCAAGTGTTACAGCATATATGGTGAAGATAAAGACATTTTCCAACCTCTTCCTGTACTCTAACCTTCCCTGGGTCACACAGTTTATGAAAGATGACATTTAGCTTCTAAGTCATTATGACATCAAGGATAATTTGACCATTGTTTTTACATACATCAGTTAGTTTATGTTTACATTATAAGTGTGTGTTTCTTTTTTAATTCCTAAGTGAGCAATTCTACTTCTATCACTGGAATTTTAACTTGTTCATTTCAGGCATCTTTTCACATTTATTACCACAAATCCTTAGTTGCTTATTACCCCCATTGAAGGCAAGGTTATCAAAGAATTTACATAGCACCCTGATATTCCCAAATATAAGAGAACTGTGAGAATACAAATAACTAGATCAGTTCAATGATGCCAAGACACCATATCTCAGGTATGTACCCCCAACCTAGGCCTGCACTAAAACAATCATGAAGAAATTTCCACCCTACTGAAAGGTAAGTGAAAATAAAAGAACAGCATGATTAAATGAATTTTCACTATAAATATCTAGTTCAGAGATTTCAAATGTATGGCCCCTAAGTTGAAATCAGTATAGGCTGCCTGGCCCAGTGTATCAAATTCATGCCATCGTTTAATAATAAGCATATGTTGGGGCACCTGGGTGGCTCAGTGGAGTTAGTGTCCAGCTTTGGCTCAGGTCATGATCTCATAATTCATTGGGCAAGCCCCACATCAGGCTCGGTCCTGACAGCTCAGAGCCAGGGGGCTGCTTTGGAGGCTCTGTCTCCTTCTCTCTTTCTCTGCACTTCCCTACTTGTGCTCTGCCTCTTTCAAAAGATTAAATAAATGTTAAAAATAAATAAATAGGGGCACCTGAGTGCCTCAGTGTGTTAAGCAGCCAACACTTGATTTCGACTTAGGTCATGATCCTAGGGTCCTGGGATCAAGTCCGCCTTGGGTTCTGTGCTGACAGCGCAGAGCCTGCTTGGGATCCTCTCTCTCCCTCTCTCTCTCTCTCTCTCTCTGCCTCTCCCCCACTTGTGCTGTCTCTGTCTCTCTCAAAATAAATAAATAAACATTAAAAACTAAAATTAAATAAAAATCAGCATATTTTGCATAAAAACTCAGATTTCCAATTTCTCTTGAAAACTGGAAAACCTGTTCACCCAACCTAGATTCCCACACGGCAACCCTAGGCTACCGTGGAATGGTCCATGAATCTTCTTGTTCCCCAAGGTGACAACCATTTCCTATACCTAGTCTTATACCTTCTGGTTCCATTATTTAATTATGTACCTGGACCCAGCAGGGATTTGAGTATAAAACTCCTAATCATGATGGTGTGTTGTAGTATAGATAAAATTACAGTTTGATGTTTCCAGAAATTCTTTATCATCTATTGATGTAGAGAGTAGCCAAGATTTGCTGATGATCAAATTATAGGGGTTAAAGTCAGATTAAATACAAACCTCACTGCCTACTCTCCTTTTTAAGTCACAGGGCATTTTATTAGATCATGGCAAGAAGCTATATGTATGTATCTGACAAGATTTCTTAACAGTGATTGTTTTGATACAGCTCATTCTTCTGGATCTCCCAAACCATTACTCTGTTTTTCTAATTCAGTAAGTTAAGGTGATGGGTGATGATTTTAAGAGTTGCCCAGAGTGCCACAGTGAACACATTCTTTCTTTGCATGATCCTAGAAATTCAAATGAGTTTACTTCTATCACTTCTATCAAATTCGAATGAGTTACGTCTATCACTTCTATCAAATGAGTTACACAAGTGAACCAAACTCAAGCAAATTTGTCATGGAGGTAACATGTCATGACAAAGGTTTATTTGCATTGTAAATTATTTGAGTGACTACAAAATTTGAACAAATGGGACTTGCACCTTTATAACAGCAATACAGAGCTAAGGACAAAAATGTGGTATGTTGTTCTATGATCATTAGTTAGATTCATAAATCAATTAATAATGTGTATCCTTAGAATCACTAGGTTCAAGCTCCAGCTCTAAAATTATAAATTTTAAGCCATTTGACAGACAATGTCTTAGATGGGAATTCTCTAACAGGAATTTCAGCATGTGGAATAGACCCCTTTTATAACTACACACTGTAATACCTGGTACTCTATATTGACATATAATGTACTATAACTTCTTTGGGTATGAAAATAAAGAAACTAGAAGAGAGCAAAACAAAACTGCACAAGAAGGCATTTTTTAAAAATGTTTATTTATTTTGAGGGGCAGGGGAAGAACAGAGAGAAGGAGAGAAAGACTTCCAAGCAGGCTCCTCACTGTCAGCACAGAGCCCGACGAGAGGCTCGATGTCACGAACCGTGAGGTCATGACCTGAGCTGAAACCAAGAGTTAGATGCTTAACCGACTGAGCCACTCAGGCCTCCCTACAAGAAGGCATTTTAAGATTTCTATGATCTAAATAGCCTTCTTTTTGGTCAAGAGACAATTAAAAATCCATCTTTCAGGTTTTCACAAAATCACTTAAATGGACCACTTATTACCATCAGTAATTCTTCTCAAGGCGTGCCAAAACGTTGGGCAAAACATGCTACTGGTGGTAATGTGCTTTTAGTCTCAAAGATGCCAAAACAACTAATGCATTCAGTTTCCTGATTCATTTGGTTTCATCTAAACCGCTGTCGACAGAGCCTAGCCTGACCTTCAGTGGAAAGAGCAAAGTGACTGGCTGCATTTCCCATCATTTTGTCAAGGACATGGATGCTCTGTGTGGTGGGTGTGAGGGGGCAGGAGAGGGCCAGACAGGATAGGGGATGGATTAGGTCTGTTTTACCCATTAAGAAGTGAGTTTGACTAAGAAAGGTAGAAAACAGTCCACTAACTTTTACCCCATCTCAAGACCTTAAATAAACCATCAAATGACCAAGTGGAAAGGTAAGGGCCCCAGTCACCCCCAGAGAATGCCTGCTCGTTATCCACCTTAACCTAGCTACAAGGGATTTCTGTCTCTTACTGTACCCACCCTGCAGGGCATCTGCTCCTTAGAAAAGGTCCATCTGCCTTGAGAATATGCCTGAGTCACAATTTCTAAAAATGCAGACCTTCACTCCAGGCTTATATTCAACTATGAAGTGGAACCAAATGAAGAAAATAGGGCTCTGCAAAGACCAATTGGGCTTATTTTCATACCTAAATATGCCTCCAGAATTCTTCTCATAACACACATGGCCATTAAGCCCTGGGAGTCTTTTACTGCACTTCAGAATGTTGAATCACACAGAGTTTGGTTTTGTGTAAGGTAAAATAACTTGCCTGGATGGATAAAATAGACCTGATGGTCTAAGGTAGAATATTCATTTGGAGGAAGGTACAGCCTAGAATTCAAAGACCCTGTTCACTGTTGGCTGATGAACTTAAGAAGACAAAAGTGCAAAAAGGTGTAATAAGTACAAATTTAAATCTCACACTCAGCAAAGAACCAGCGTCCTCAGGCCCTCCAATATAAGAGAAAAGAAATGATAGCAAAGAGATGAAATCAATTAAAACATGAAGATATAAATAAAATTAAGCCTGGCAAGAGGATAGTTGCCAGGTACGTGCAGGCTACACTGCAAAAGTGAAAAGACCCCAAAATTACAATCGCCTAGGGGCGCCTGGGTAGCTCTGTTGGTTGAGCGTCTGACTCCTAATTTCAGCTCTGGTCATGATCTTACAGCTTGTGGGATTCAGCTCCAGGTGTGACTCTGTGCTGATAGCACGCAGCCTGCTTGGGATTCTCTCTCTTCCTCTCTCTCTCTGCTCTTCCCATGCTCTCTCTCACGCGCTCTCTCTCTCTCAAAATAAATAAACATTAAAAATTTTTACAAAAAATGGCTTAATCAACATGTAAGTCTCATTTCTTTCTCATATAAGTAGCTCAGAGATGGATAGTCAGCCTAAGATAGTGAGAGTCATCCTCAATACATGGCTTCTACCCCTGGGTCCAAAGTGACTGTTCCAGAAAGTTGTCATCTTTTCCAACCCACAAGATAGAAAGGAGAGCAGACAGTAGAGAGCTTCTATAGTAACAACATGACTACAAGTTGCACCCATCACTTCTGCTCACATCCCAAGTGCTCACTTCTGCTAGAGCTTACTACGTGGCCATCATACCCAGCTGCAAGAGAGACATGCAATAATTAGTCCTCATTAACTGTTTATTAACTTTGTGTGGGAGATCTCCTCTATCAGGCTCTGTGGGACTTTAGTTTCTGGCTAAGCTGGGAAAGGATGTCAGGAATCCTCCTATCAATAGTTCGAAGGGAAAATGGATATTAGGAGCTAATTATCAGTATCTGCTACACCAATAAAGACTCAGATTCCTGCAGTCTCTTCTTCAAATTCCTGAAAGCATACAGATATGTTGGCACACAGACAGTTGTCAAGGGCAATAAAGATTCCCAAAGTGTGTGTGTGGGGGGGATCAAGAAAATAATTAATAAACTTTTTGTTTTTTTCCTCAAGTGTACAATAGATATTTTACAGTTAGCTCTTCCCTCATTTAGCAAAGCTTTATAACCAGCCCAAGTTCTATGGAATAATTATGTCCAACTGGATCTTACCTGTCCAGATAAAAATATTCTTTCATGAAACTCCCAGATGTTTGCCCCCCCCCCCCGCCTTCTCGTGTTCCATCCCCCTCTACAACTTCCCAAGACCAGAAAGAAAGCTGAAAACAGGCAGCATTACCTTATCATCGCCCAGAATAAAGTAAAATAAAGCCCTATCTCCATTCTACAAAAATACAAAGTTTTCTTGGGTCCCATCAGAATAAAAACTCAAGGGAAAACAAGTCTGGAATCCTAAAATTTCAACAGAAGACAATGATCATACACTATAACAAGGAAGAAAACTACAGCAGCACTTTGGTATATAGCAGAGACATAGGCTGACAGAGCCTGCTCCGTTAGCCTTCAGAGGTCATTAGTGCTACTTGCAAGTTAGTCTGGATTTCCTTGCTTGGAACAAAAGTAGGATTTACTCAGTGGCTCATGAGCAACTCGGAGAAGCCACGTGACTAGTTTTGGCCAGTGAGTTCTAAGCAGAAAGGATAAGCATCATCTCCAGACCACATCATTTAAGGGCAGCTACGAATCCTTCCACAGCTCTTCTTTCTACTGCTATGATTACCAGATAGCGGTTCTTCAACGGGACGCAGACTAAGGACCACATAGAGCACGCCCATGGCAGCAGGACAGCTGACCTCTGTGGACATGAAGTATGACCGACAGAGATGTAAACCTGTGCTATTTAAGACACCGAGATGTGGGGCTTGTATATTCCCTCAGAGAACCGTCACCTATCCTGACTGGGGCAAGCCCTCCATCATACAGATACTTTTTGAACTTAATGAATATATAATGACTGCCCAGTATACACCAGGTGCTCTGCTCACTTCCTTTTCACAGCACCCCTCTACTGCATACATGAGGAACCCAAGGCAACAGGACACAGCAAGTCGATGGTGAATTCGAGATCCAAACTCTGACTCTAGGTCTAGCTCTCATTCCACTACGCCCAGAACTCCATTTCTTCAACCACCAAAACTTTTTTAATCAATCTCACACCCCCACATTGCGTCTCCAGAAAGAAAATCTATGCTTCCTGGTATTCTTGTGCATTCAAGACATTTCCTTCTCCAACTTGGCACATACTAGCAATATCTAACCTTTTAAAATCGCTCTCCTTAGAGAGCACAGAAAGAGTTCCAAAGTAGGAGTTAAAAGAATAATTTTCCTTTTAGTAACGTCTTTTCTCCCAGACAAGAGCAACAAAGGTGGCAATCTGAATGATTGGCTCTCCCGGACTCCTTATTAGCTGTCCCCAGAGATCCCTGGCACAGGTTTGCCACACGTTGCCATTGTCACTATAGAAGCGCTCATTTCCCCATTGTGTGGCCGAGCAGGTGCCGGATGCAAAGCTGGACGGTGACCCAATTTACTGCACTGCAACAACAGAACAGCACCCCAGCTGGAGAGAAGACATTTCAGCCTTGCTCTTTTCAAAGATATTTGTATAGATAAATGGAGGTTTCTGCAGACACAAAGAGAATATGTTGTCCTCCTGATGCACGCGTGCAACTTCGATTCTGCCAGCAGTCATCATCATCATAAGTGAGGTTTATAGAAGGTTCTTTATCCAGAAGGATCCCAAAATGCTTCACAAAAACTTCACAAATTAAAGGCAAAAAGCCTTCTTCAGATTCACATGGAGAACCTCATCGCTGATATTCTGTGTTTCTGGCACAGCGCCTCCAGGTGTCAAGGAGAGATTTCCCATGTCAGGAGAATGGAGTAGTGGAGTCAGAGCCTGCCATGGGGCCAAGGGGAGGGCGGAATTTTGCCCCAAATACATAAAATAACAATGTCACTGCCCACCCTGGGGACTGGAAATGGCAGCCTCTTAACAGCCACCCACAAGCATGGCACACACGGCTCAATGTTAAGAGTCAAAAACCACATTACTGTACCCGCCGGAAAACTTCGCAGGGAGGTTAGGCATGAAAAATTGGAAACTGGCCTCCTTCCTCTTGCCAGATGTGCCACAAGCTTACTCATTCCAGATTTAATAACGTGTACAGACTGGGTTAGTATAAAAAAGCAACAACTCAACTGTGAAGCAACTCCTGAAACAAGACTGCGTCAGCAATGACTTGAACCGAGCACGTCTTGTTTACGGTTATGATCTGGGCTTTGGTTTCCTATAACCCCAACCACTCTGGGTTAAGCTGGAGGGAATTCAAATTAAATGTTGAATTTTCATCTACAGGAACTGCTACTTTCTTCTGATATGCTTCAGAGAAATTCAGACCGAATTCAACTTTATGAGGAAGCTACTATCCCCATTTTCTAGATGCAGAAACTGAGGCTCACACTCACACAGCTGCTAAATGGCAGAGCCAAGATTCAAACTGAGACCATCTGACACAAGCCCATGTATCGTGATATATACTAAATACGTATTTTGGGGGCGCCAGGGTGGCTCAGTGGGTTAACCGTCTAACTTCGGCTCAGGTCATGATCTCACAGCTTGTGGGCTCGGGCCCTGTGTCAGGCTCTGTGCTGACAGCTCAGAGCCTGGAACCTACTTCGGATTCTATGTCTTCCTCTCTCTCTCTGCCCCTTCCCCACTCATGCTTTGTGGCATAGATCTAAAAAGCCATCACAGCTCCAGAGCTCCTTATGGGATTGGCTGAAGCCTTTGTTGAGAATGCATCTCAGTTCTACTCCTCCCTCTGCCTCATCTTATTTTTTTAACCACCGACAACCGTAATCCTGAAGGTGTCCCAGTAACCTCGGCAGAACAACATCCATCATAGAGTGTTTCCTATGGAACCCAACCTAAGCAAGGTAATTGAACAGTTAACACATTCTTCATGGTACAAATTTTCTTTTAGGATGTTCCAAAACAATTTTCAAAATTCTTTCCTCTTTTGCCCAATAGGTCATTGATCAAGAATGCCATTCTATGTCCCCGTTTCTATCAATCTCTAGAGAGTGTTAGACTTGCATAGTTCAGAATTAAACTCCAATTCTTCCATGGTCAGCTGAGGTCAGTTGAACTTATGGGTGGCTCTCAAGTAAGTCTATTATCAAATGCACTGCCAAGTTTGTACAAGGTGCTCAATAAATATTCCCTTCTTTCTCTCTCTGCCTTCATCTCTGGCTCTGGCTCGCTCTCTCTCTCTCTCTCTCTCTCTTTCTCTCTCTCTTTTTCACACATACACACACACACACACAATCAGGATATGTGTTCTTTCTATCTATCTATCTATCTATCTATCTATCTATCTATCTATCTATCATCTATCTATTTTTAAAGTAATCTCTACACCCAACATGGGGCTTAAGCTCATAACCAAGAGATCAAGAATTGCATGCTCTATCAACTGAGCCAGCCAGGTGTCCCCAAAGATATGCATTCTTGTTCTAGCACCTCTGTACTTCATTTATTCCTTAACAATAATATGACACCTACTGCGTGCAAGGAACTATGCTTGTTAGAAACAATGGAAGTACCAAAAGTGTCACAAGCTAGAGCACTCTCTCCAGAAGATTCAATTCCATAGTGAACCAATGTAGAAACACTCAGTGTCAATTTAGGATGAGACTAGCTCCAGGTGGGATACTATATGAAGGAGTGTAAGACATAATGTGCCCTCAGAGCACCAGCTTGCTGGGGACAGAAGAGAGTCAGCGGACAATGCAGGCCCAGCACCAGATGGATGCTTGGTCAATAAGCATGACTGTATTAAAGGATTGCTGCAAGAAGAGAACAGTCCTGGGAAGTCTGCAGTGATATTCAAAGTCACCTCTCAGAAGTGGCTTGGGCACAAACTGCACATTCTAGGCTAGCTTTTCACTCAGCACCTCGATTTTATTTCCTGAAAAGAAATCTTTTTTTTAAATCTTTCCTTCCGAAGTAACTTTTGTATTTTCCCCACTAAGAAGACCCTGCAGACGTCAGATATTAAAACATTAACCTCACGCATAATGAGACCTCGAGATTGGATCTCTAGGAAATTTCTCACATTGGCAAGTCTCGTGAAAGAAATGTTCATTTGCAGGCCTATATTGTGAATCTGTGCTTCAAGAAGTTTTTGTTTCTAATCATAATTTTTTTTACTTCAAAAGAAATCAGCTCTACCATTGAAGTAATACTCTGATTATTTATTACACACACATACGAAACTATCACTATTAGGAACTCCCTACCTGAAAAGTTAGGCTTCAGATTCTAAAAAATTGACACATTTTAGAAATATATTAAGTGGGTTTTGATTATCTGCATTACAGAAAGGACAAATGTCTCATGAAGCCCACTACTAAAAGAGTAAGAAATGAGAGCAGACCCTTCCATGGCCAAACCTACTGATAGGAGACACCTACTGGTGGTTTCCAGAAATTACAACCGCTGGGTCTGCACGAATATCTCTGTGGATGACTGACTGGTTTGATCTAGGTCAACAGGCAATGGTGAGTTTTTCACGGAGGCAGAGTCTGAATTGATTCTTAAGTTAAGAAAGTGAAGGTAAAATTTTGTATATTTCTCTAAAAATGCAAGTACAATGTAACCATTTCAATTTCCCCACCATTTGAATAGAATGAAAAATAAACTAGATGTTTTAAATTACATTCCATTGCTCAGGACTAACAAAATTATTGCTTGACAATGATGTCACTCTTTCTGAAGATCAGCATTTGGGTTATGGTTTGCCATAAAAATGTAAATTCAAGACTTGGAACCGGCTCTAAGAATATCCTCACTAGAACTATTGTAAACTTCCATTTTCCACCTGTGATTCATGAAGTATATCCATTCTCTTTGCAACCTGATTTTCAAGTTAGGTTGTGCCCACCTCTGCGCAGCTTCACAGTCACTTGTGATTGGTCATAAATAGCACTTTTCTTCAATGGTAATCTCATTTTTCCCCATTGCTCAGTGTTTTCCCTTTCAGCATCCTATTAAAATTCTTTTTTTAATTTTTTTAATGTTTTATTTATTTCTGAGAGAGAAAGAGAAAGAGTGAGAGACAGCGTGAGCAGGGGAGGGTCAGAGAGTGAGGGAGACACAGAATTCAAAGTAGGCTTCAGGCTCTGAGCTAGCTGTCAGCACAGAGCCCAACGCGGGGCTTGAACCCAAGAACTGTGAGATCATGACCTGAGCTGAAGTCAGATGTTTAGCCGACTGAGCCACCCAGGTGCCCCTAAAATTCTTGCTTTATTGAGTTTATTGGAATATGTGAACGTACATTGAAGATATTCAATGGACTATCTAAACTCCACTTCTTATGCAAAGTTCCTCTGAATAAAACTACGTAAACCAAGTGAAACATGTGGCACATCCATACAGGAATGTTCTAGAACACCATAACCTTGACTTTAATTCGAAGATGAGACCATATGAACTAAGCTCATGCTAGGGAATAAACAGCTGGCTAAAACACTCTCCTTAAGCTCAGATACCTACTGAAGTTTGTGCTTATCTGTGTGTGTGTGTGTGTGTGTGTGTGTGTGTGTATACATATATATATATATACACATATATATATGTATGTATGTATGTAAGCAAGAATCTCATTCCCTTCTCACCAGGAAATCAGAAAACCTCCGTATGTGATCTTAACAAGGTCCAGGTCATCTTCTAGAAACATCACCTAGTTCAATATCATCTACTGATTCCCTTCTGTGTCCCGTACTCTGCAGTAGAATAAATGCTTCCTTATATTAGGGATTATACTCATGCCAGAGAAATCACCAGTATTTGTCTTCATTTGTTAAAAGTCAGGATTAAAGTGTAGACTCTACCTGCTTTGGTACTGTGGTTAAGTCATTAATGTTTCTAATGTGCTAATACACAGTTGCATGTAATATATAAATTAAGTAAACTGCCTTTTCTTCAGTACATACCCTATAAAACACTTGCTATCTTTGACTCCTTACCCGGGGCACCTTTTTCCACCGCTGGGCATACGTGTGTACTACAGTCAGAAAGGAGGCACCTTCTAAATGGACTCCATCAGCACCTGTCAAAGTCTCCCTCATTGTGCAGATACCGCGTCTTAGTCCCATCGTCTCTTGTCACATGAGATGGGCACCCCCTTGGCATGTGAAAGTTCACAGAAGTGTGGCAGCCACTTAAAGCCTAATTACAATGACACACGTGTCATAGAATCATAGAAGGACTTACAGCTAATGGATTCCAATCCTCCAATTGTAGAAAGCACAGGGACCCAGAAAGGTGACTTTCCTCCCCAGATGTTTCCATAAGTGCCTATCCTGTGCAGGGGGACAGAAAGGTAATGAGACAGAGTGTGTCTCTTGGAGAAAATCATATTCTACAGAAGGAGACAGTAAGTAATGTGGTAATTGTGATGTGACTCAGGAACACTTCCTTGAGATGGAGATACCCGCAGAAGTGCAATCACTATAAAAAGAGACAAATCCAGTTAATGACAAAGCGGGAGTAGAGACTGGGACTTTACATGTGCACTCCCCTGTGCCTCCCACAACACCACAAAGACGACCCCAGAAGAAGCTTCGTGTTTTGTGATAGACAAGCACGCACAGAGCTCCGGGCCCTGAGGCGCCCATAAATGCTGAAACGCACTGACAGGAGAACAGCTTGCCTGCCATCAATTGCAACAGCCTCTCTGAAGACAAGATGAAGCCACAGCCTGAAGACACTATCTCCCCCTTGCCCATCTTGCCCCAGGGTTATCGCAGCCGTGGCCTTAAGCAGCGTGCTCTGACATAAAGCATGGCAGCAACAGCAGATGAAAAGAAAAAAAAGTGGGGCAATATTACTTTTTTGCCATCACTCCCCTCCCTGGCTACGAAGAACCCATTCATGAGTTCTATAACACGCAGGGAAGAGACAGATAGCGGGGTAGCCAGATTGCCTCCGTGTGACCGAATTACATAAGGGTAGCCTGGGTGCACGCCTTCTGCAACACCCATATTTGCATTAACCAAGAACACAGCGTGTATGACACATATAGACCCCCAAGATGTTAGACAAAAGGTGAAGAAATAAACCTCGTGGGCCAAGATAGAGGGATAGATCATGTTTTCTCTTTACAAGGTTCCCATCCTTTTCTCTCATCCCCATAAAAAAATCTTATTATTTCTTCTTACGTTTTTCACACACTACCTTTAAGTTTCTTGCAGCCACCCACTGATAAACTGTATAATCAGTAAGGGTGGTAAAATTCATACCAATGGTCTGGTAAATCTTAGATAACACACAGACCCAAAGGACATTTCAGAACAAGACAACTTTTAACATCATGTCACCTCAAGGATCACCATTAAAATAAAGCTCTATCACTAGTTGAGCCAATTTGTCTGAGGGACACTATTCCCTGGAAACACAGTTGAGGGTTTTGGAAATTTCAGTTCCTTCTTCCAGTTACTAGTCTAGCATTTCATAAACCTCCACACTGCCCTTCATTATCAGTCTCAGGAAAACAGAAGAAACTGACAGTCTGATCTGTTTTAATAAGTGGAAATTATGAATTCAATGAAAATGCAGCTCTGAAAATATCAAGAATACAATAGATTATTCCTTCATTTAAGATGAATACCCAGAATATTATATCAGGGAAGTATTTTTTTTCAAATGTTTATTTTTCAAAGAGAGAGTGCAAGTGGGGAGGGGCTGAGAGCGGAGGGAAAAACGATCTGAAGTGGGCTCTGTGCTGACAGCAGACAGCCCAATGTGGGGTTTGAACCCACAAACCATGAGAACATTACCTGAGCCAAAGTCAGATGCTTACCTGAATGAACCACTCAGGTGCCCCTTAGGGATATATTTCTTAAAGACCCAAAACCCACAATTTATAAAAAAAAAAAAAAAAAAATTACATGTTAGTGTACACACATATACATGTGTGTGTAACATATACATTTATGATTAAAACAAATCATGAAAATTCTTCTATTGACATGTAAACCAAGGAAAACAAGAAGGCAAACATCTGGACATGATTTCACAACCTATAACAGGAAAATATTAATGCTCAAAATACAAAAAGAGCTCCTAAAAATAAATAAGACCAAACATGATAGAATAACAAAGAAAACAATCAATATGAGGGCGTCTGGATAGCTCAGTCAGTTAAGCATCTGACTCTTGATTTCAGCTCAGGTCATAATCCTGCAGTTCATGAGTTCAAGCTCCACATCAGGTTCCATGCTGACAGTGTGAACTTTGCTTGGAATTCTCTCTCTGTTTCTCTCTCTCTCTCTCTGCCCCTCCCCACTCTTTCACTCTCTCAAAAATAAAATAAGTATAAACAATCAATATATAGACAATAAACAATAGAAACAATAAAAAAATCAATATAGAGAAAGGAATGCTAAAATATCTAAGAAAATGTTATCAAAAGACACTCAAGTTCACAAACTATTAGAGGAAAATTAAAGTGACCTATACTAATGATATCACTTTGGCAACAGATAAAATATCTGCAACTATTAAGCTGTCAGTGAGAATAAAGAGGTGCAGGAGCCCTGCACAATCCTCAAAGATTAGTACAAAGAGGAGGGAGGGGACCTAATAAGCAAATTGGCCACATCAGTAAAATCAAAAGTATACATATCTTTTAAAAAGGAGTATGTATATCCTATGACCCAATGAATACAGTTTAGAAAAACTCTGAGCTTGCTCATGAGAAAAATATAAAAACCTGTTTATTATGGCATTATTTGTAATCGCAGCAAAACTATAAACCACCCAAAGTTCATGCTGAAGGGAACTTATACATAATATAGAGTACTGTTATATGCTAATATGTACCAATCAAAATGAATAATTTATCTATATATAGAAATATGGATATATCTCAAAAGTATGTTGAGTCAAGAAAAGAAATTACAGAATATTAAGTACAATAGCACTTATATAAATATTTAAAACACAGAAAGAGTACATTATCTTCATCATATAACTATTCCCATTAAATAAATGACTGCTACAAAATCCATCCCAAAGCTTAGATGACTTAAAACAGCAACATTTATTTTGCTTATGTTATGGATTAAAATGTGTCCCCCTAAAAATCACACACTGAAGCCCTCACCTTCGGTGTGACTATAGAGTAACAACATAATTATGATTAAGTGAGGCCCTAAGAGCAGGAGCTTAATCTGATAGGATTCCAAAGACTCCCTAGCTCTCTCTGCCATGTGAGCACAGAGCAAGAAGGAGGTCAAGCCTGACAGAGAGCTCTCACCAGAACCCACTCTGCTGGTACCCTGATCTTAGACTTCTAGCTTCCAGATCTATGAGAGCAAAATTCGTGCTATTTAAGCCATTCAGCCTACGTCATTTTGTTATGGCAGCCAGAGGGGACTAATAGAGCTCACAAAGTGACAACTGGGCACAGCTTGGTGGGGACATCTCATTCCTGCCCCACTCAGCACCAACGGGGGTGACTCAAAAGCTGGAGGCTCATTCATCTCAAGACTCAATCAATTAGCTGCCTGCCACCTCAGGGCTGGAAAAGCTGGGGCTCCTTGGCTATCTCACTCGCCTTCTGTGGTCTCCGCACGTGGGCTCTCCAGCTCAACTTGGTGGCTTTAGATAAACTACTTTTTCTACTTTAGCTTATACAACACAAATTATCTTAGAGTTCTGTGGTTCGGAAGTCTGACACAGGACACGCTGGGATCTACTTATGATGAAGGCAGGGCTGGATTCCTGAGGCTCTGCAGGACAGTCCCTTTCCTTGCCTGAAGGTCACCTACACTCCTTGGCTCATGACTTCTTCCTCCTATCATTCCAACCTCATGTTTTCATCATTACATCTCTTCTGGCCTGCTTTGACTCCTGCTGCTTCCCACTTCATAAGGACCATTGTGATTACACTGGGTGCACCCAGATTATGCAGGATAATCTCCCCCTAATCTCATGACCCTTAATTTAATCACATCTGCAAATCTCTTTTGCCATAGATAGAAACATTCCCAGGTTCTGACGATTAGCACATGGACATATTTGGGAAGCCCTTATTCTTTAAGTGAACTTTTTACCCATCAGCCCAGAGCTCCTAAAAGGTGTTCCAAGAGGGAGAAGGCCAGGTTAGAGATTGTAACCTCTTTGATGATTATGACTTGCAAGTCATGCACTGTTCCTTCCACTGTATTTTTATTGTTAGCAGTGAGTTACCAAGGTCAGCCTATATTCAAGTGCAGGGGTTGTTAAACCCTACACGTTGATGAGAGAGGAATGCCAAAAAATCTGCATACATTTTAAAACTTCCAGCATATGTGGGTGTATATGTGTGTACATGCACAGAAGTATTTTTAAAAGCAGACTTTTCACATACCAAGTGTGTGATAATAATTGCCCCGGCAGGGGAAATGAATGGGATGTGCCAAGATGGTCCCAATTTTTTCACATTTAATATTTTATTAACATTTTAACTGAGAATTGAGAATTTTAATATGATGAAGTATCAATCTAGTAGGTCTGAAATAACACGCATGGTAGGTTCATTGCACTGATAACCCCAATTTAGCCCTCCTCATACCCATGCTTTTTAAAATACCGCTTTATAGCTCCTTCCATCAAGAAGAAGAATCTGTTTCTCCACTCCTTGAACTCAATGGACTTGTGACTTGCTTTGGCCAGTAGAAAACAGCAGTTATAATAGTGTGCCAGTTGAGACTACGGTTTAGGAGATACTGCACACGTCTCCTTTCTCTCTTTGAGATCCCTGCCTTCACTCATGAATGGCCCCGAATTAGCATACTGGAGAATGAGTGACAGTGCAGAGCATGGCTGAGTCAACCCAGCTATAGCCATCACAGACCAGCAGCCTCTACTCCCTACCAAGATGATCTATTAATTGACCACTGTTAATAACAAGACAAGAGGCCCCAAATGGAGTTGCTTATGCTAAGCCCCACATTACCAAACTTATTCTTTCAGCTTTCCCAGAAATAGTATCCTTTTTGGGGGAGGGGGAGGAGACTGGGTAATGGATTCTCTTTTTATTGAAGTATAATAAATATACAGTGTTATATTAGGTTCAGGTGTATAATGATTCAATAATTCTATACATTACTTAGTTCATCAAGGTTAAGTGTACTCTTAATCCCCTTTGTCTATTTCACCCATCCCTCCCCCAACCACCTCCCCCCTGGCAAACCACCAGTTAGTTCTCTGTATATAAGAGTCTATTTTTTTGTTTGTCTCTTAACAAGTCTCAAAACAAATGAAAAGAAATGGAATCTTAAACCAGTCAATCAAGAATCACCTCATCAGCACTCGTTAGGTCGTCTGCCTGATAGACCTTTGCCATCCCCTAAAGGAAAGTGACCTTGCAATAACCAATCTGCTTTTTTATCTATTATAATTTCCTTGATTTTTCTCCTTTCTGCCTATAAAAGTCTTTCAGTTTGTAAGTTCCCTGGAGCTTCTTTCTATATGCTATATTGGATGCCACCTGCTTTGAATTGATTTTTATTCAGATAACTTCTTAAATTCTTTAATATGCCTCAGTTATATTTTAATAGTTTTGGTTTCAGAAGATAGAACAGAATGAGTTACATAGAACTTGAGAGAAAGATAATTTAAGATGATGGTTAGCTGTTTAATGTCCCATGAAATTTTCATCAGTAATCTAAGTATAATTGTTAGGAACAACTTAATTAAATAGATGTAAGACAAAACTTTATAAACTTTTCAAAAATAATTATGTTTTATGGTATGCCGGCTTAAAAATAGTTTCAAAAATTAGGGTGCCTGGGTGGCTCAGTTGGTAAGCATCCAACTTCAGTTCAGATCATGATCTCACAGTTTGCGGTTTCAAGCCCCACATCAGGCTCTGTGCTGACAGCTCAGAGCCTGGAGACTGCTTTGGATTCTGTGTGTGTCTCTCTCTTTCTCTGTTGCTCCCCTTCTTGTGCTCTCTCTCTCTCTGTCGAAAATAAATAAACATTAAAAAAATTTTTTAAATAGTTTCAAAAATCTTTTTGGTAACTTGAAACCTTCAATTTATATTGAGATAAATTAAATAATGAATATTCATTGAATGTCAAATCATTTCTAAATAAGATAAAATACTGAAGTATTAATTACTGAACATAGGCTCAGATACATGGTTCTGTTAGTAATCATGTTTCCTGCCACACTGAAAAATTTACTCTGAGTCTATTTGTAGACATTATGAGATGTTTTCATAAATTTTCCAATCCACAGAATGCTAATGTAAGAGATATAACTCCTTACTTTTGAGTTTTCACAAGGAATAAAGGAGTCTAATGGTTAATGACATTAATCAATGTATTTAATAAAACCACTTAGAAATAATAAGACTGAAAGAGAACAACTGCATGAAAAGCAGATAAGGAAAGTCAAATGACTGGCTGTTCCAAAAAGAGATTTTTTATAAAAGGACAAAATCTGAATATTAAAAAAGTTGTTGAATGTTTGTGGAAAAGGAACATTTTATGTATGGTCAAGCTGGCTAAGACTGGAACAAATGTACTTAAGTTTTTGTTTGTTTGTTTTGTTTTGTTTTCATATCAAAAGAACCAAGTGCAAAATTGGAATTTGGTTTTCTCTCCTTTAAAGGACCAAATTTTCTTGGACTATTAGTCTGCCCTTAAAAAAAAGATTATAAAAGGGTTAGTGGGGGGGGGGGGGTTTGCTTATTTATTTTGTTTTCTTTATTTTTGGGGTAAGCTACCTGAAAAGCAAAGATTTCATGCCCTACCAAAAAAATCTACTGTGCTTCACATTGTATCAGCTCTTTAAGAAAACCTCTTTAAAGGACATCCAGATGGCCAACAGACACAGGAAACGATGCTCAGCATCCCTCCTCATCAGGGAAATACAAATCAAAACCGCACTGAGATACCACCTCACACCAGTCAGAGTGGCTAAAATGAGCAAATCAGAGAACTCTAGATGCTGGCAAGGATGTGGAGAAACGGGCACCCTCCTACACTGTTGGTGGGAATGTAAACTGGTGCAGCCCCTCTGGAAAACAGTGTGGAGGATCCTCAGGAAACTAACAATAGAACTCCCCTATGACCCAGCAATAGCACTGCTAGGAATTTACCCAAGGGATACAGAAATGCTGATGCATAGGAGCCCATGTACCCCAGTGTTCATAGCAGCACTCTCCACAATAGCTAAAACACGGAAAGAGCCTAAGTGTCCATCAACAGACGAATGGATCAAGAAGATGTGGTTTATCTATAGCATGGAATACTACATGGCAATGAGAAACAATGAAATCTGGCCATGTGTAGCAACATGGATGGACCTTGACGGTGTTATGCTGAGCGNCAAGGGGGAGAAGAAGGGGGGAAATGGTGGGGGAAAGGGAGAGAGGCAAACCATGAGAGACTCTTGAATGCTGACAAAAACTGAGGACTGATGGATGTGGGGGGGAGGGGGGATGGGCATGGAGGAGGACACTTGTGGGGATGAGCACTGAGTGTTATGTGGAAACTAATTTGACAATAAACTATTTGTAAAAAGAAAGAAAACGACAAAGAAAAAAGAAAAAAAAGAAAATAGAAAAAATATTCTATTTTAAAAAAAAAAGAAAACCTCTTTAAGAGGATTAAATTTTGTTCACAACTATGGAAACTTCAATGTTTGCCTTTAAGAGCTTACATGATCACTTTGGTTAAATATGTAATTAAGTATTATTTCATAATAATCTGTGATCTTATTTAGTCAAATGTTCAGACCTTTTGACATTTTGATGACTTTCTCAAATCAAATTCCAAATAGAATCTTTTTGACCTCAAAGTAACTCTGAGATTTCTCAGAGGGTCCCTGGAAAACCTGAATGGATTCGTCTCTCACCTTGTAAGAGAGAAATATTAAACTAATTAGATTTATTTTGGTATGTTAACTTACACTTTATCTAATAAGTGATAAACATTCTTAGATTATATTTAAATGGTTGCTTATTTTTAATGTAAGTGTTCTAGAAATTGTACAAATTTCCCAGAAATTTGGTTATGTCCTGGTATAATGTTATCAGTCATAATCCCAGTTATTATCTTAAAATGTTGTGTGTCACGGAAATAACCAAATTTCCTTGTCAAGTCCATTATAATCATCTCTCATCAGATATTTTTTTTAATTTTTAATGTTTTATTTATTTCTAGGAGAGAGAGAGAGAGAGACAGCGTGAGCAGGGGAGGGCCAGAGAGAGAGGGAGTCACAGACCGAAACAGGCTCCAGGCTCCAAGCTGGCAGTCAGCACAGAGCCCGACGCAGGGCTCGAACCCACGAATCGCGAGATCATGACCTAAGCGGAAGTCGGACGCTTAACCAACTAAGCCACCCAGGCGCCCCTCTCATCAGATATTTTAACCATGGGCACTTATAAACCTTTTGTCATTTATAGACAATTACTGTTTTACTCTAATGCTTTGACAGAAGTAAGATTCCTGGAAAGGACCCTTCTGAGTACTCTTGACCACTGACACCAGTGCTAAATTACAAGGGGGTTCAAAACTTGGGTGCCTATTTCACAAGTGAAGAAGGCTCCACCTGACATCTGGTCCTGTGTAAACCCCAGAGACCTAAAAACCAAACTGACTAAGGAGAGGAGTGGTCAACATTAAGGTAGCCTATTTCCTCCCAAGGCACAGGAACAAGAACTTTCCTTTCTTGATACTGTAGAATCCACTGCTAAAGCAATAGCTGCCCAGTAAAAATCCACAGACTCTCTAGCCAAAGTTAGTGAGAGAGTGAAACAGTATACAAGTGGGGGGGGGGGGAGAGGGAGAGAGAGAGAGAGAGAGAGAGAGAGAGAGAGAGAGATAAACAGAGAAACAGAGAATCCAAAGCAGGCTCCAAGTTCTGAGCTGTCAGCACAGAGCCCAATGTGGGGCTTGAAACGGTGAACCATGAGATCATGACCTGAGCTGAAGTCAGAGGCTAACCACCAAGCCACCCAGATGCCCCTAGCCAAAGTTACTCTTGATTACAGGAGAGCTCTTGGTAATCTTTTAGCTGAGCAAAGAGGTGTTTGTGCTATAGTCAACACCACTTGCTGCACTCGGACACTTCTGGGGGAGCTGAGACTCAGCTACATAAGATTATTGAAGAAACTAGTTGGCTTAAGAAACTGATTTCTTCAACCAGAGACCTTCTTTGACTCATTTGATTCTGATTGGCTTGGGCCTTGGGAACTAGGGTTCTGAAGTACATTCCAGACATTAGGAATTATTCTGCCTATAATAATCATAGTAGTCTTCCCGGTATTCTGTATTCTCTCAAAAGCTTTAAATGTAGGTTTGCAGGGGTGCCTGGGTGGCTCAGTCATTTGAGTGCCCAACTCTTGATCTTGCCTCAGGTCATGATCTCACAGTTCATGGGTTCGAGCACTGCATCAGGCTCCACACTGATAGTAGGGAGCCTTCTTGGGATTCTCTCTCTCTCTCTCTCTCTCTCTCTCTCTGCCTTCTCTCCCTCCCTCTCTGCCCCTCCTGAGCAAACATGCTCTCTCTCTCTCAAAATAAATAACTTAAATAAATATAGACACATGTGTTTATAGTCACTAACCACCAAGCAAATGATCTTCCTAAGAACACAATGTTAGAAAAGGAACAAAGAGATTAACTAATTTAAAGAATGTGAACCCAATGTTGTAACCTGTGAATAGCAGAGAGATTCATCAAAAACAACTGGAGAGCTCAGAGTAGATGAGAGTAGCGCTAAGACCTTTAATTTTTGATCAAGTCTCTCAGGCTGAGAGTCTAATCAAAAGGGGAAAATTGTTAAAACCAACACAGCAGATCCAAAATGGAGTTGCTTATACTAACCCCCATGTCACCAAGCCAAAACTTAATTACAGTATCAGGGGTCCCAGAAAAGGAATTTGAAACCAGCCATCAGAAATTGTACTATAGGGGCACCTGGATGGCTCAGTAAGTTAAGCGTCTACTTTGGCTTAGGTCATGATCTCATGGCCCAAGACTTCAAGCCCCACATAAGGCTCTGTGAAGCCTGCTTCAGATTCAGATTCTGCTTCTCTCTCTCTCTCTCTGCCCCTCCCCCACTTGTGCATGCACTAGCTTGCTGTCTCTCTCTCTTAAAAATGAACATTAAAAAAATAAAATAAAGGGGCGCCTGGGTGGCTTAGTCGGTTAAGCGTCCGACTTTCACTTAGGTCATGATCTCGCGGTTCATGGGTTCGAGCCCCGCGTCGGGCTCTGTGCTGACTGCCAGCTCAGAGCCTGGAGCCTGTTTCAGAGTCTGTGTCTCCCTCTCTCTCTGACCCTCCCCTGCTCGCGCTGTCTCTCTCTCTCCTAGAAATAAATAAAACATTAAAAAAAATTTTTTAAATAAAATAAAATAAAATAAGGAAATTGTACAATTGACACTAGTTAGGTAATCTACCTGATAAGCCCCCATTCCCTAATGGAAAGTAACCTTACGGTAACCAACATGCCTTTTGTCTATAACAATTTCTTTGTTCCTTCCCCTTTCTGCCTAAAACCTTTGATGTTGTACAGCTCCTCACAGCTCCTTTCTATTTGCAAGACTGGATGCTGCCTGATTCACATGAATTTTTGCTCAGATATTAATGGCAATTGATTTCTTATTTTGACCACCACTAATAACTAAACTCCACAAGTACTTGTTAAACTCTTTGTACCTGGAAAAGGGGCTTTTATTACAGTTCAAATACTAGTATTAAAATAACAAAACAAGGGCACCTGGGTGGCTCACTGGATTGAGTCCTACTCTAGATTTTGGCTCAGGTCATGATCTCAGGGTTTCCTGAGTTGGACCCCTTTCCCCCCAGGTCAGGGAGGGAGCCTGCTTGGGATTCTCTCTCTCTCCCTGTCTCTGCCCCTCTCCTGCTTGGGCTCTCACACTCTCTCTCTCTCTTGCTCTCGCTCTCGCTCTCCCTCTCAAAAATAAATGAATAAGGGTGCCTCAGTCAGTTAAGAGTCCAACTTAAGCTCAGGTCATAATCTCACATTTGTGAGTTCTAGCCCCACATCAGGCTCTGTGCTGATGGCTCAGAGCTCAGAGCCTGCTTCAGATTCTGTGTCTCCCTCTCTGTCTGCCCCTCCTCTGCTTGCACTCTGTCTCTCTCTTTCAAAAATAAACAGTTTTAAAAAACTGAATAAACATTTAAAAAATAACAAAACAACCAAACACATTAATTATAATATAGAAATTGCACATTGGAAATGCTTTGATCCAAGGACACAAAATATTTAGAGTACTTAATCTTCATTTATTCCCTGAGATGAAATGGGCATGATATAGACAATTACTATTTCTATTTTGCATATTAAATAACGGGAGTTAAAAACAAGTAACAATGTCAAGGCTAATGAATAGAGGCTTAGTAAATTAAGTTTTCTTTGCTCAAACTTTCTAGGTTCATCCAGTTAGATTCAATAATGGGAATCTTCTGTGGTAGATTGAATGTTTGTGTCCCACACAAACCACACCCAGTTTGTACAAATTGATATGTTTAAGTCTTAATCCCTCATGTGATGGTCTATGGAGGTGGGCCTTTGAGAGACAATGAGGTCATGAAGGTGGAGCCCTCACAAGCATTAGTTTCCTTACAAGAAGGGGAAGAAGCCAGATCCCCTGTTTCTTTGCCATATGAGGGTACAGCAAGAAAGCAAACCAGAAAGAAGTCTTCTTACCAGAACTCCAAATCATGCTGGTAGCCTGATCTTGGACTTAACAGTCTGCAGAACTGTGAGAAATGTCCTATTATTAAAGCCACACCATCTATGATGTTCTGTTATACAGCCCAAACTGGCTAGGATACTCATCTAGTAACATCCTTACTTACTAATCTAGATAGACAGACAGACAGACAGTTAATAAATTTGTATAGTATCTATGAAATTTGTTAATTAAAAAAATAATATGGAGGTTTTCATATTGAGAGTTTTTCATTTTTTTGAGAATGTGTGCATATGTGTGAGCAGAGGAGGGGCAGAGGGAGACAGAGGAAAACAGAGTGAATATTAAGCAGGCTCCATGCCCAGTATGGAGCCCACCCACCATGCAGCCTGGCATGGGGCTTGATCTCATGACAGTGAGATCATGACCTGAGCCCAAATCAAGAGTCGGACGCTTAAGTGACTGAGCTACTCAGGTGCCCTGAGAGATCGTCTTGCTAACAATGAGAATTTCAATTTTAGCACAATCACTACAATTTAATTAACGTGTATTCTTTCCAATAGAGACATCTCACTATAATAATAACTGAAAACAGTTTTATTGTCATACTTGTGCAACTCTTTCCATGTCAAGAGATTCACAAATGAGAAGAAAACTCTTTCATCAGACCAGGTGACCAAATTTGGGGGTTGAAAAAACTGTGTGCACGCCCACATGCACATGCTGACTTGGAAGTTACCCTTTCAAGGGCTTCTGTAAGGCTCATCACATAGAACAGATCAAAATCAATTGTTGGGGGACACAGCTATTATGGCTGTGTCCTCTTGGGCCAATGCATATAAAGACAATGGTGGAAAGTCAATAATGTCACTAGGTCGAGGGCACTTGATAATACAGAGCCAATAAATGCTCTTTGTCCGTATTTACACAGAGATGATCTTAAAAAAAAAAAAAAACAAAACCATAAGCTCTACTCATGTGAAAATCTCAAGGCTTTTGTGGAAGTTACTCTCCAGTACATATTTCTGCTGTCAGACTACTTCTGTCACTGCATTTAAACCATGAAGTGCATTTGCTGCTGATTTGACTATTATGGCAGGAAAATGACCTGTAAAGTTCTTTTGAGGAGCCTGGCATTCTGCATATATTATAGAAATACAAGATGAGAGAAAATGTGTTAAAAATGAAGTTTATGAAAAGTCATCCAACTAAACTTTACATTTCATGGAATACAGAGACTGCCTGATTTGTGAGACTAAAGTGGGAGGGGGGAAGGAAACCTGTCAAGGCAGAAAATCTCCATATTCTCATGTTTTCAGGGCAGTTGTCAACCTTTTTCTAACTACAAAATCTCCACGGTAAGTGACAAAGTAAAAAATGTGCCAAACTGTATTATTCGACCTCTTTTTGGTGGCTCTGATGTGCAGAGAACTTAACAGATTGGAACGTATGCTTTATTTAGGGGGAGGGGCGCTGCAAAGTGACAAATGTGTGGGACTGAGATCTGAGAGCACTCAGTGACTGAAAGCAATGACAAAGGCCTCAAATTTTACGAGCTCTCCCTTTGGGAGAGACCTTGGTTTCATGTGAGAAAGAGTTCCAATTATGTCCCTCAGAAGTAGGAGTGGGGATGTCTGCTTCATTTGTAGCAAAC
The DNA here is from genome assembly GCF_003009895.1 of Hyaena hyaena. Taxonomy (NCBI): domain Eukaryota; kingdom Metazoa; phylum Chordata; class Mammalia; order Carnivora; family Hyaenidae; genus Hyaena; species Hyaena hyaena. The sequence goes on along the minus strand of NW_024080840.1, from coordinate 2,504,303 downwards.
AGCTGACTAAGAGACAAAATGTCCGAGTGTATACCACAACCAGTACCAGAACATTTATCAACACTGAGCGTCTCTCATCCCTGAAACTGTAACACAATAACAACAACACTCTGAAGGGCACTGCTATTTTCCACATCAAGACATTCTGCCCAGAGGAGCTGGGGCTTAGAGGTCAGGGAGAGCCAAGTCTTGCTCTCAGGGACCCCCAGTTGGGGGTAGGGAACAGAAAGGAGGCATTAACCATTTCACTGCTGGTCAGAGGTAATTGGGCTGTGGAAAGGTTTTTGGTTTTCTTCTTGTTGTTTTTCTTTGTTTTTTGTTTTTTCTGTCCCAGCTGAATGGTCTGCAATCAAACCTGTGGTTGTGCTTCCTGACCCAGAATGGGAATTTTATTCCTTAATCATATCTCCCTGGCTGCTTCACTGACCAGCTTCAGTGAGAGAGGCTAGCACATTATTTATAAGAATTAAAGAGCCTGGGGAGTCGGGTGGAGAAAGGACATTTTGATCATAGCAGCACTCACAAGCATCAATACAGCTTAAAAGTCGGTCTGCATTTCCATCAAAACCTCATGATTTCTAGCCATCTATAATCCGGCTATAAAAATCACTCCTAGACTGCAATTCGGCAAATAGTACCTCAGCTGAGGCGAAAATTGTCCCCTCTTGGATGCTGTAGGTTTGTTTTGGTTTGCCTTTGTTTTAGTGATTTGAGGGAAATACACAGATATTTGAAAGATGCTCCTTGAATGTAACCCCCATAAGGAGAAAATGTGAGCACCTGAAGGCGTTTGCTTGTGTTCCCACCTTCAGTGGAAGGGGTGACTTTGACTCCACAGCTAATCCTGTCGTGGTCCCCATTACTTTCGGCATGTTCAGGAAACAAAGGCAACGGGCAAAGCCTTTCCGTCAAAGGCAGGTAGTCAGCAGAAAGGCTCAAAATGTCTGTGAGGCTTGCATTCCCTGAGCCACCCCGAAGGACAGGCTGTTGACTGTTGTCTCAGAACTAATTTCCTCCGAGTAAAGACCGAATTGGTGTGATAGCACCGCAGAGCTCAGCATTTTAATTGCCTCAAGGTGCTTATTTTCAGGAAAGGGATAAACTCAGGAGGATCCAGGAAGGAGGGAGGTAAACTGGGCTCAGTGTCTCAGATGAATCCAGTCATTCTCTCTCCTCATCACTTCCTCATCTGTGAGTTTCCTCTTTCCTCCTAAGGAGACAGCTTTTCTTGGCCATTAGGGAGAGATGATTACTAGGGCCCGAGTCGGATGTTCCGGGCCTGTTTCTGGAGCCCCAGCTGCCCTCACTTTTGGCAGAGCCCTCTGCCCCCTCAGTGTAAAGCCACCTGGCGGGGTGGGGGTGGGGGGACGAGACTAAAAGTGCACTGGGGGGTGGGGGTGACAAGCCCTTGGTATCTGAGCCCATGGGAGGAAGAAGGAGACAGTCACAGCAGAATCCTGACTCCAAAGAGGAAGTGGGGTTGCCTCAGGGAGACCTGTGCACCCAGAGGAAGGGGGTCCTGTAGCTTCACGTGCTGTGAGTGCAGTATTCCCTCGCAGACTTCAACTCAGGGTACAGTCCTTCAGATTCCTCAAATTCAACATTTATCTTTTTTAAATGTCCCCGGGAGAGGAAACTACTCCCCTTTCGCCCCTGAGGAAAGCACAAATAGAAAAGCCAGCTGAGGCAGTATCTGAGCCAATACTGGAATTTCGTCTCATATGTCCCCATTTGGGACTTTAGCCTTCCTGGCCTGGAGGATGGGGAAAGAAACAAAAATATCCTTTCAATCTTTTGTGAGTTCTAATAAAGTGGGGGGGAGGGGGATCTTTTAAGTCCTTTCACTTGTGTGCATGTGCATGTGTCTGTGCCAGGGGGTGGGGGACAGTGGGGGGGGAAGCCTCTTGCCCTTCAGTGCAAGGTGGTGTGGGGATGGAAAAAGAGCCGGTGGGTACACGGCTGCTTCTCCCCACACTGTGTGTTCTGGCACACAAGTCCAAGAAGTCTAAATTCGAATCTGGTCTTCCCAAGGGCGTTGTGGAGATTTCTGCACCAACGTTAAAAAAAAAAAAAAAAAAAAAGTGTATAAATATTTTATTTGGATAGAAAAAGATTTTATTTATCAGCCTGTGAGTCGGATGTAAGACTTTTGGGTTAATTATGTAGACCTATGGTATGTGGGCCTCCACATGGATTCTTGTTCTAGGTTCTTAGAAGGTTCCAGCTGTGCCTGCTACCAAGCGGCACCAAGGGCGAGCGGAGCTGTGCAGTCTCAGTGAGCACAGCCAGAACAGCCTAATTTTATTCCTCTCCTTGTTTTCCTCAACTGAAACCATATGTGTACCCCATATATCAGTTGCTGACCAGCTTTTTTTTCTTTTTCTTTTTTTCTTTTTTTTTGCTTTTAGTGTTTATTTAGTTTCTAGTTCTCTTTCCTTTCCCGGCTGACTCAAATTGCTACTTATCCTGAGCATACGCCCTCTGCTTTATTCTGAAAATCCAACATTCTCTTCAATTTTTCTAATGGTTATTTCTCTAGCCGTACAAGTCCTAATAAAACTGACGTGGTGCTATTATATGAAAATTAAAAATTAACCATAAGCACAGATGACGACATAAAGCCTTTAAAAGGCTTTTGCTTCTTTACTCTCTTGCCTATTTCCAAACTCAGAGTTTTGCCAAGCTAGTTTAGTTTCAGGCTACTTTTAATTGCTGAATGTCTCCCCCTTCTAATCCAAGAATCTTACTTAAAACTTATAGAATCCCATCTGGAAGGCAAAAATCTAGTTTCCTAACCTTGACCATATACAAAGTCAAATTCCACTTAAATTAAAGATAAACTGTATGGTGATGGGATGCCTGAGTGGTTCAGTCATTTAAGCAATCTGACTTCAGCTCAGGTCATGAGCTCCGGGTTTGTGAGTTGGAGTCCCACATTGAGCTCTGTGCTGACAGCTGAGAGCCTGGAGCCTGCTTCGGATTCGGTGTCTCCCTCTGTCTGTGGCCCTCCCCTGCTCACACTGTCTGTCTGTCTCTCTCTCTAAAACTATATATAAACTTTGAAAAAAATTTTAAGATAAACTGTATCCATGAAAAAACTACCTAAAAATGCTCTTGAAACATTTTGTCAGGTGGAACTGTGGCTAACCTGAGCAAAGGCGAAGCTTCAGGGCTGTGAACTGGGACATGGGAGCACAGAGTGGAGACCAAGAACACACCAGAAAGCAAAGGAGACAGAGAGTCAAGCCTGATGCTAGATACAGAAGTCAAACACAGCAACAGGGAGATGTCCACCCAGGGCCAGGGGTCATGCCAAACCCAGATGTCAGTGAAATGCAGTAGAGCGAGGGTAGATAAGCAGGCAGGACAGCAGAAGCAGCCATGTGAACCTACACACTTTGATTCTGAGACCCGAGCAGGAAGCAAAACCTAAATTTCCAGCACACGGCAGAAGACACCAAGTCTTCACACTCCTATAGCACCAGGAGGGTTATAGAACATATTTTTGTACAATATGGGATTTAATCTTGACGGATGGTGATTTAACACATTATTACCTCTATTTACGAATGAAGAAACTGAAGTTCAAAGAGTTTCCTCACCTGACTCAGGGTAAACGTGAAACAGAGGGGACAGTCCTTGAACCCAGGCTACTTCTAAGGCTCAACCCAAAACACATGCTCTCCTGTTAGACCACGAGGAAACAAGGACAGCTCTCAGCTCACACAGTGAGGCTCAGACTTCCTGGATTCCCATGGGTCACCCACTGGGATCGAGGTGGGAGGGGCAAGAAGAACCTCTCTCTGTACTATCTCTGGTTGTCATTTCTCACCCAGCCATTTATGGCACCTCCACCAGTCTGACCGCTGGCAGCACCCCAGACACATCATGCCAGCAGCGGATTTATGACGATCCTAACTACTGGCATCCAATCTGCTAACCTGTGCAGGGCACAGACATCAGGAAATATGTCTTTCTGTAAATACAGTACAGGGGAACTTATTTGTTAACGGCAGCAAGGAGCAGAATAGGACATTGCTCTCGGGGCCCCAAGGGGAAAAAGAAGATGATGTATGATATAAGGTCAGGTTTAATCATTATCATAAGGTCAGGATAATCAACCGGAGTCATACTTGGGAACAAATGCTTTTCAAGGCTGGAATGGAAGAGTAATACCTGGGGAGGAGCTTATGAAATGGGACAGCATAACCTGGTAAGAGACTGAACCACTATATCTCAGCATCCTTACTGGAAAGCTGGCTGGCAATTCGATTCAGGAGTCTTTAAGGATTGTCAAAATGGCTGCTGAGTGTTTTGTTTTTCATTCATCTGATCTGCACCAGAGTCATCCCAGGAAAAGTTCGAAGTCTGGGTTTAGGAAGCCTACCATAGGTCAAAGCCATTATCCTCACGATTCCCAAGAGCATGAAGCATTACCTAGATCTCCCAGTGAAAGCTGGCATCACCTACAAGTCTCCAGGTCAGCTCAGGCAGAGGCGGATCTTATTTCTGCCTGAGTAGAGATGACCGCACTGTGGGATGCCTGATAAAACATGAAACACAAGCCACCAGATGGGAACCTGGTACCACACAAAGCATGTGAAGCCGGGTGCCTGGGTGGCTCAGTCCAGTAAGCTCAGGTCATGATCTCATGGTTTGGGAGTTCAAGCCACACGTCAGACTCTGTGCTGACAGCTCAGAGCCTGGAGCCTGCTTCGGATTCTGTGTCTCCCTCTCTGTCTGTCCCTCCACCACTCTTACTGTCTTTCTCCCTCTCAAAAATAAATATACATTAAAAAATTAAAGACAAAGAAAGCATGCAAAGGGACACTCACTTCAGTGTTGAGTATGATTCAAATTACCTTCAAACCAAGGGAAAATACCAATCCTCTCTATTAGAGTACAAAGGGATGAAGAAAAGCAGCCAATGGAAGTCCCTGAGGAAGGATCCCCTGATGAAATCTAGTACTTTCCTCCCAAAAGTCCGCCACTAGGCAAGGGGCAATTTGAACTTGAGATATTCATGACATTGTGAATGTCATCCCTAAACAGTCCAATCTAACTGCTGCCATTTCTATTGCATAGAATTAATGCCAACTTCCACCTGCACTCACACAACAGAGAACACGTTAATATCTCAACCTTTTTAAAATTGAAAGAATTAGAAAAGGATAAAACTAAAAAAATAAAATAAAAATTTAAAAAAGGGATAAAACTGAGCAATATCTTTATCAAAATTTTCATTTCATCTCTTACAACTCCGTTCTCAGATTTTTATTTTTAATAGTCTACAGTGGTATAGTCCTCTACATTTCACAAAGAGCTCACAATCCTTAAGTTTTACAACTCTGCATTTTGTTTGACAAACAACAACTGATCATCTGTTTTGTGCCAGTCTCTTCCAGGCACTAGGAATGGCAAAGATGAGTAAGGTAAGAAAGCAGTCTTGAATACTCAGTCTAAGAAGAGAAACAGATGCATGAAGGGCTCATAAAGATATCTTATAATAAGGCCTATGATAGAGGTACATGCAAAATAGTGCATAAACACAAATGGGGTCAAGTAACTTTCCCAAGGTCATACCGTTGATATGCAGTGGAGGAAGAAACTAAATCCATGGCTGCTGTGGAATGTTGTGTACCGTACATAAGCTACTTTCTTATGACAGCCACACTCCGAGACCTTCATCAAATTTCAGTGATTTAAAACTCATGCTTTACAAAATTGAGTTGTTCTCTTTTGCACCTGTCCCTCAGATTCCTTTCTCCTCTCAAGCCCACACACTGATTTCAATTTTCAGTCTTGGCCACTAAATCCCTGTGGCCACTCTTGGCCTTCCCGGCTCTTTAGGTTGTAACATGATTTACCAGCCTGACCCAACTAGAAAATCCTTTCATTCTTGCTCATTCTCCATCTTCCCTACACTGTAATCTGTTCTGAATCTGCCAGGTGTGACTCTTCTTGAACAAGCACACCACAACGCAGCCATAGTAACAGAGAATTCTTCAAGGCGATCACCATAAAGGAGGTTATACATTTATTCTAATGATGCTATGATGGTCCATAGTCATATCATACTGGGAACTTTTCTTTTGGAACTACACTTGGCATTTGCAATTCCTTCGGCTGTCATGGTGGCAAAACATCCTTTTGATGTTTGTTTTGATTTTTGGAAATAGTCAAAAGATCCATGTAGTGACAGTAATTCCATTTGCATTCAAAACAAGTTATTACCTTCATCTATTGATACTTGTTTTCTACAGTGGTTCATAAATAGACTCAATGAGCAATCCAAATATATTTTGAGCAATGTTACTATGATTGGAATAAAAATGTAACTTCCTATGGTGATTTCCCTAAGTATGTACAAAAGCCTAGTGGAAATAGAAATACTAAGCTATTTTTGTTTCTTGCTTGTTTACATTCTGTTTTAACTATAAAAATGTACTGTAAGAAATGTGTAAATTCTCAAATTTTAAAAGCAGTGCCTATTTAAATGTATAAACGCTATCATATTTGTCATAAAACATGTATAATTATCTTAGAATTGTGCCTTATAGACAATGTTCTGTGACATCTGAGGGACCTCCTGGAGCCAAGAAGGGTATGGTGGTTACCTATGAGAAAGAAACCCAGATCCACGTCTCACTCTGCCCACCGTGAAGCTATCAACACGAGATGCTGTTTTATCTATTTTTGACATTGGCACTCTGGTTATATTTTGTTTGAAGAGATACAGTTTGCTGCTAAATCAAATTTGAAAGGCAATACTACTTCGAGTACAAATACAGCTCTTTCCACCGCCCACGAATCTCATGTATTCACACATTTTACTTATTTATTTCATTTTATTTTACTTTGCTAAGTTACTTTCCTGGGGCTAACGCTGATTTAAAAGTGATAAGAATGTTCTGAGTTGCAACTGATTAAATATGTAAAGACTCAAACGCAAAAAATGTTCTGACACTGAGGAATGACAGAAATCAGTTTAGCGACTCTGGAAAGATTAAGAATTTCAGTAGAAAGCATTCAGGTTACATGGTAAAAAATATCACAAAACTATTTAGAGATTAAGAGATACGACTCAGGCCCAAACACTAACTAGACTAGCAATGAGGTCCCTAAAAACCTTCTGGATACCCCGGCACACCTATAAAATAGCCAAAATCCAGGACACTGGTGACATCATATACTGGCAAGGTCGTGGAACAAGAGGAACTCTCAACCATTGCTGGTAGGAATGCAGAATGGTACTTTGCCACTTTGGAAGACAGTTGTTTTTTTCAAAACTAGACAAGCTCTTACCATATGATCCAGTAATCTTACTTCTTGGTATTTACCGGAAAGAAATAAAAACATATGTCCACATAAAAACCTTTACAGAGCTGTTTATAGCAGCTTTACTCATAATTGCCAAAACTTGGAGTGAACTAAAATGCCCTTTGGTAGGTGAATGGATTAATAAACTGTGGTACATCCAGGCAGTGGAATAGCATTCCACACTGAAAAGGAAATGAGCTCTCAAACCAGAAGAAGGCTTGGACGAAACTTAAGTGCATACTACTAAGTAAAAGAAACCAATGTGAAAAGGCTACATACTGCATGATTCCAACTATATGACATTCTAGATAATGCAAAATCACGGAAACAGTAAAAAAAAAAAAAAAAAGGAAGGAAGGAAGGAAGGAAGGAAAAAAGAAAAAGAAAAAGAAAGAGAAAAAGAAAAAGAAAAAAATCAGCTGTTGCCAGGAGTTGAGGAGCAGGGGGGGATCAATGAATGTGGGGGGCACAGAGGATTTTCAGAGTAATGAAAATACTCTATACGATGCCATAATGATAGATACATATCATTATAGATTTTCCCAAACCTATGGAATCTACACCAAAATGAAACTATGTACTTGGGGTGATTGTGTAGCTCCATCTTGACACCAATGGTATCACCCTTGTTGGGATGTTGATAATGGGGAGGCTGTGCATGTATAGGAATAGAGAATATGTAAGAAAGCTTTATTATACCCTCCCCTCAAATTTTCTATAAACCTAAAATTCCTCTAAGAAGATAAGGTCAATAAAAACATCCTATTAACATCTCCATCTCTGGAAGGATACAAAATATGCGATAAAATTCAACACCTCTTCCTTGGGGTCGGGGATGGGAGAGAAGGAAACATTTAGAGTATCTGGAATAGGAAGAAACATCCTTATTCTGGTAAAATGAATCTCCTTAAACTCGACAGCAAACCTAATGATAAAACATCAAAATCACTCCTTTTAAAAAAGCGCATTTCTGGGACGCCCGGGTGGGCTCAGTTGGTTAAGCGTCTGACTTCGGCTTCCGGTCATGATCTCATGGTTCGTGGGTTCAAGCCCCACATCAGACTCTGTGCTGACAGCTTAGAGCCTGGAACCTACTTCAGATTCTGTGTCCCCCCTCACTCTGCTCCTCCCCTGCTTGCACTCTGTCTCTCTCTGTCTCTCAAAAGTGAATAAATTTTTAAAAAATGAAATAAAATAAAAAAGCATATTTCTATTCAACATCATATGGAAGACACTAGCCAGCTCAATGAGGTAACAAACAGGAGTAACAACTGAAAGGAAATAAAGCAGTCATCATTCACTGATCAAGTTCATTAATTATACTGTTCAGATCCTAGATATTCTTTCTCAAGTATTCAAAATCATCACCTTCTGTTTAATCTCAGTGGTGGGTACATAGGAGTCCATTATATGATTTTCTATATCTTTGGTTTTGAATAATCTGTAATTTAAAATTTAACATTAACTTAAATAAGGTTTAAACAGATACTTGCACCTTGCTAATGTAAAAATATCCTCCAGAGTATATCTTTAACAGAGTCAGACCAACTAAGGGAGAGAAGTAATTTTCAATCCTTAATTCTTTAAATGAATATTTAGTAATAAAAATAAAGATAAATTAAAGTGATATATATACCAGAAATTAAAACAATTAATTAAGATATGAAGAAAAGAATAGTTTATGACTGGTTGATTGTTTTTACTCATTAGCAGTCTTAGATAAATCGATATATAAATGCATATGTAATAGAGAAAGCCTTCAGTCATGGAGGAAATGCCTTACAAATACATCACAATCTCATAAGTTTCTAGAGCTGTGGTCCTCAGCCTGAACTGGAGTGGCTTTTCCAGAATGTATGCAGATTCGTGAGAGGAGGCTGGACACTGCCTACTTCCACACGGCCAATTGTGGCTATTATCACTGAAAGGAGTATTACCTAAATGACAGAATCCTGAGAGGAGGGGAGCATTATCTTCAAGTCTGAGGAGTGGCTGAACCTTCACATTTGAAAGATTATCTAGGTTATCAAATTATTACTGATAGAAATCTAGCCTTCTGTTGCTTTGAACCATAGATGATTAGAATGGGGTAGACATCTGAGTAAATGATACTATAACCACGTTTTACACAACTTGGTTTGCTGCCAGTGCTTGCAGTAGTCAAATTTAATTTTAGTGACACTGTGAAATGTAGTGTGCTGCACATAAAATATTAATGTAGCACATAATTGGGCAGTCCAAAATAACTGAGTTTATATACACTGATAAATGCTTGGTGAAATGTTCTGTCATTTATAGACCCCTCAAAAAAGTGCATTATAATATCCATTCTAATTCAACTTGTTCATACTTCTTCCTCTGATATTCTCTCCTGTGGATGTGCATTAGAAGGACCCAACCAGAGGGCGCCTGGGTGGCTAAGTCGGTTAAGTGTCCAACTCCTGATTTCAGCTTAGGTCGTGATCTCACCATCGGTGGGATCAAGCCTCACATTGGGCTCGCACTGAGCGCTGAGGGGTTCTCTCTCTTCCTCCATCTGCCCCTCTCTGCCCATGCTCTCTCTCAAAATAAATAAAAACTTGAAAAAAAAGAAAGACCCAACTAGTTTATAAGAACAGGTCTTGTTCTTTGGGAAAATAAGAGAGAGGATCTTATAGAATTAGACAAATTAATACACCCTATAATGAAACAGTGGAAAAAACTTTCCCCAGTTTCTTCACCCATAGGTCTGTTAGCTAAGAGAGTCAACTCTTATCAACTGATCTGTGTGGATTCACCATTGACCTGTGAGTTTATACTGGACTTTTTCAAATTTGCTAATAAATAACTATTTTATGGAGCCAGAAGAAAGAGATGGGCCATAAATAACAGGTTGGTACCGAGAAACTTTCAAAAAGGAAGTAAATTGTTCAACCCACTTCTCACTGTCTGGTCTGAGGACTGGAGAGCATAGAACAGCCATTTTCATGATCCTAAAATCTCCAAAGAAAGCATGCTATTGTGGGAGGGCCTTGAAAACTGCTGAGATTTTTCATTTAAAATGCCATTCTTCTTATAAGGTAAAAAATTTTCTCATTTATCCCTGGTTTGATTCTTTATGATTTACCTTTGCTGTTCCTTTGATTTACCCTGCTTTCTTCTTCATTTACACTTGGAGAAACACCTTAGTAGGTTATTTACTTGGAGATGGCAAAGTACATGTTAAAATGTTTCCCAATCCGGTCTGTTATCATCATTGCACAAAGTGATATATAGAAGTCTCTATGTATACAGTACTTTAAAAAAAATTTTTTTTTAACACTTATTCATCTTTGAGAGACAGAGTGTGAGTCAGGAAGGGCCAGAGAGAGAGGGAGACATAGAGTCCAAAGCAGGCTCCAGGCTCCGAGCTGTCAGCACAGAGCCCACCCCGGGGCTTGAACTCAGAGACTATGAAATCATGATCTGAGCTTAAGTTGGAAGCTTAACCAACTGAGCCACCCAGATGTCCCTCTATGTACACAGTATTTTTTAAACAAAACTCTATCAGTGCTACACAAGTGCTATGCAAGAAAAATTAGAACAAAGGGCTGAATCCTCAGAAATAAATATGTCCTTAGTCCCTTGGAACTAGTTAGTTCCATGTAACATGCAAACATAAAACCACTTAAGTTCTCACTGCCAGCCTGGTATAATGGACAAAACAGTGGTTCTAGACTTACGGAGATAAGAATTCCAATACCAGATTTGCCATGTATGAGCAGAAGAACTAACAAAACCAGGTTATTTTCCTTGTGAGTTTTCCAAAGAGGGGTTTTCAATTTTCCCCACATCTTTGAAGCTTCCAAACACCAAAACAAACAACAAAAAACTTTCCCTCTTAGCAAAGACCCTGCCTCAAACTTCTTAGACCAAATAGACTTCTCTTGGCTTCCTAACCAACCCCTTACCTACTAACTCACTAAACTAAGTACTTCTGCTTCTTGCTTCCCTGTCCCAAAGGAAGAAGCTATAAACTTTCTCCTGCCCTTGGTAAGTGTGTAATCATAGCCCTGGAACCAATTTCTGTCCGCTTCTTCTGAGAACTTCCTCCATCACCTACACACCTTTTACGCATTGTCAGTACTTTCTCTCAAGTATTTTCCCATCAAAAAAGTATCATCCAGTCTCTCTACTCTTCGTTAAAACACATCACACATATCCCCATCTATTTGTTTCTCCATTTCACAACCATATTTCTCAAAAGAGATGTCAATACTCACCCCCTCAACCACACTCCTGAGTTTACTACAAACAGGTTTTACTCCCCATCACTCTGTGACAATGTTTCATCCAAAACCATTAACCAAAAACTAATGGACCCAGTATTAGATACCATTAATTTTGTCTTTTCCTTGGACTGTGCTTTTGTGTTCCATGGCAACACTTCTGGTTCCTTCATACTTCTCTGGGACTCCTCTTCAACTCTCTTCATGGAAACCACGTCTTCTGCCTATACCTTGGGTATCATGGTCCCATGGGGTACCATTCCCAATCCTCTGCTCTTCTCTCTCTTCCTAGACGATTTCTCCCACTTCCCTACCTTCAGTTACACTTTAAATATGTCAATGATGATCAAATCTTTTTGGCTAGTCTAGACTGCTCCCCTGAGTACCTAAACTTACTATGTGAAACTTCCCACTAAAATGTTCACCTGAGCGATGACACATATTTTATCCTCAATTTATCTAAAGAGAACTTTTCTTCCCACCTCACTCTCCCAACCAGCCCTGTTTTCTTTTAAAACAATTTTTTTTAACTTGTTTATTTTAGAGAGAGAGAGAGAGACAGAGAATGAGTGGGGAAAGGGCAGAGAGAGAGGGAGACACAGAATCTGAAGCAGGCTCCAAGCTCCAAGTTCCAAGCTGTCAGCACAGAGCCCAATGCAGGGCTCGAACCCACAAACTGTGAGATCATGACCTGAGCCGAAGTCAGATGCCTAACCGACCGAGCCACCTAGGTGCCCCTAACCAGCTCTGTTTTCATTTGAAGCACAATCATCTACACCAAGGCCTACACCAGTCCTCTAAGAATCATTTTTACTTCTCTTTCTATGCACAGATCAAATCAATCTCTAAATTCTGGTGAAACCATTTCCTTATAGCTCATAAATGTGCTTACTTCTTCCTACTTGCATTATCTTTCAGACCTTGGTTGCATTACTGGTAACAACTTTCTATCTCCTGATTTTCACTTGTTCCTAAACCAGGGTTCTGAAAAGAACAGCCTACTGGCCAAATCTTATTCCCTGTCTGGTTTTTGCAAATAAAGTTTTACTGGAATATAGCCATATACATTCATTTACACATGAATGTACCATCCATTGATGCTTGGGGCGATGCTAACAAACAAGAGGGAGATTAGGACCCAGAAAGGTGAAATTATCTACTATTTGGTCCTATATAGAAAAGCTTTACCGTACCCTGCTCTAAAACATTCTCTGCCCTTTCATTTTAGAAATTAATCATTCCTCTACCCAAGGGCCCAAAATGGCTCCCCAATTCTTACAGGGCAAACTTCAACAATTAAACTACATCAATTAAGGTAATTCAAAAATGTGAAATACTGTTCCAGCCTCATCTCTCACCATCCTTATCAAGCCCCATTCTTTATTTTAAATATTTTATTTATTTCTGAGAGAGAGAGAGAGAGAGAGACAGACAGACAGACAGACAGCATGAACAGGGGAGGGTCAGAGAGAGACACACACAGAATTTGAAGCAGGCTCCAGGCTCTGAGCTAGCTGTCAGCACAGAGCCCGACGCAGGGCTCAAACCCATGAACCATGAGATCATGATCTGAGCCAAAGTAGGACACCCAACTGATTGAGCCACCTAGGCGCTCCTATCAAGCCCTATTCTCTAACATCATTGAATATGCCATGGCTCACGATATGCCACGGAGACTTATACATGGGATCCTTCTCCCCTGAAGTCGTAGCTAATCCCCCTAGGCTAAACTTGGACCCACCTAAGTCTAGATTTACCTGAACAGCTCTCACTTTCTTGTTAGGATTCAATTCAAGTGCAGCCTCCTTAAGGAAACCCTCCCTAATGACATTTTAGTCAGGTGTCTCTCTTTCTTGCTCCCATATTCCCCTGGGCCTCCCTCTCAATCTCACTCTATCATAACTGCTGCTTCTTTGTCTTTGTCCCTTAACTATAAAGTTATTGTAGATAGGAACCATCACTTGTTCACCACTGTATCTGCAGAAAATATCAGAGTGTCGGACAGGTTGGCTGTACTTCAGAAATATTTGCTAATGGAATAAATGAATCAGTGGTTAATTATCATCTCTGAACTTTGTCTCAACTATGCTGTAAAATGAAGATCATAAAATCTAACCTATAGGTTATTTGATGACTATGTATCATTTATACACCCCTAGAATATGCCTATTACCTATCATTACTTAACACTCATCAAATGCAAGGATACTGCCTCTACCTCCCATGAGTTGACCATATTTCTATTCACTTAGCTTAAAAGAATAAAAGTATAAAGATATACAGCCTATGCATTCAAGAAACTTAAAAATTGATAGGTGGTGGGAAAAGAAGTCACCGCAAGTCCAAGTGCAGAAAGGATGATACTCTGAGACATCCAAATAAAAGGGCTGTATTGCCAGATGGCTTATTTTCAATATTAAGTTATAACTGGGTGGCTTATCTGAAATAATAAGTTATAACTGGTTCATCATTTAAAAAAATTTTTTAAATGTTTATTCATTTTGGAGAGGCAGAGAGAGACCGAGCATGAGCAGGGGGAGGGGGAGGGGCAGAGAGAGAAAGAGACACAGAATCCGAAGCAGGCTCCAGGCTCTCAGCTGTTAGCACAGAGCCCAACATGGGTCTCGAACTCACGAACCGTGAGATCATGACCTGAGTTGCAGTCAGACACTTAACCGACTGAGCCACTCAGGTGCTCCCGTTGTTTTTTTTTGTTTGTTTGTTTTTTTAGTATCTGTCAGATTAATACTGAAATGCAAACCTGTAGAGTTATAGAACAACAATAATAAAAAGCAATGGTGAGGTTAATTTACAAATAAAAGCAACAGCCTTAAAAATAAGTACAAGAACTCTGTCAGAAGCTTTTTACAAATGTCTTATCTAAAATTATAGAAAACAAAATATACATTGGGCTTAAACTGTGCCTTTCTGAAGGATGTAAACAGTGAGTTCATCAAAAAATAAATACCAGTGATTTAAAAGTTAAAAAAAAAAAAAATTCAAGCCTATGAGTGGAGATTCTGGACTCAGAACCAAGATGGAGTCTGTCTTACTAATTTGGGCAATTGCTGAACTTCAATTTCATCACCTGAAGAAATGACATAACAACACTGTATTAGTCAGGATGCCTGTGGTTCAAAAAACAGAAACACTAATTCAAAACAGATCAAACAATAAGAGACATGACATCATACTCAGCTACATCTAAAAGAAAAGAAAGAAAAGGCCTCTTTTTGGGTTTCTTTGCTTATGATGATGGAATCGTTTCCAGAAATGCCCAGCCAACCCTCCCTGGCTAGCTATCCAGAACTGAGTAACTGATTGGCTGAATGAATCACTACCTGTTAGAATGGAATCACTCCAGTATCAGTTAGGCCTATCCCTAAAGTTAGAGGTGGGAGAGGTTACAAAGGAGAAGAATGGATTATTGGAGGGAAAAAACTGCAGTTCTGTTAAAAGGTGGGGAAGCAATATGAAGAGTTTCTAAATGACCAGAAGTATCTACCATGAATATTAATCTTATGGGTTTGAAAAAAAGAGTAAATAGAAAAATGCATCTAAGGGGCACCTGGGTGGCTCAGTTGGTTAAGCAACTGACTTCGGCTCAGGTTACAAGCTCACGGTTTGAAAAAAGAAAAAACGATGCATTTAAGGGTTTTGCATAAGACTTGGTATATGGGTATAATAGATTCTCAATAAATATAGCAACTTAGGATATCTCATTATTCAAAGACTTAGGCTCTGTATTAATCATGAATTAGATTTCCCTCATACCCCTTATGTCTTAGCAAAAACAATAAATGTTATCTATGTTTGTAATAGTAATAATACCCATGCACAGAGAAAGTGTAAAAGTATATACAGTATATACACCAAAATATTAAAAATAGCTTTCTCTAAGAGGTTGGATCATGAATGGTTGAAATATATAATTTCATTTTTGCTTATCTTGATTTTAAGCATTCTACACTAAAAGTATGTTATGTGTGGAATCAAAAAGTGTTTTTAAAACTTTATCTTTTTCCTTTATAGATTATGAAGTTGTGTGTGTTAGCAACTGGTCAATATGATTTATCAAAATGTCAATTTCTGTTTGTCTCCCCATGTTTTTCCTTTCTTACATTTTAAGCAGATAGCCAGGCATTTAGTATTTCCTTGATCTGGGGATTGTGTTCCATGGAAAGGTTAAGCTACTTGAAGACAAAAGCTCTTCCTATCTTTTGCAAAATATAAAATTAGTTTCAAGACAGGTTGTCTTCTAGATAAACCTATGGAAAGAGTGGGGAGAAATAAGAATATCTTTGAGGAATACTAGAAAAATGAATTTTATTCTTAGTTTGTCACAAAGGGCAAAAGTCTAGAGGTCCCGTGACAGCAGAGCCGCACTTTAGTAGCTTCTGGAAAGTGGCCAAGGAAATGGCCTCATTACCCACGAGGGAAGGAGTTTAGACATAAGCTCTTAGCCTCAGCATAGAGATCTATGCCTTCCGCACGATGCAGTAGTAGTGCGCCCTGAAACCACGGGCCATCACGCCATCAGGCCAGCGGGCACAGTGGCATCCCAAAGCTGGCCAGTGCGGTCCTCTAACTGATGGCCTGAGGGATCGTGGATGCTCTGGCACTGAGTAAGGCATTAAAACATCAACTAAATCTCTGCGGAGGAAGCACTAATGCTGATAATGTCTGAGGCTGATCTCTACCTTGGCCAACTGAGAGCCCAGAGTCACATGTAAGTTGATTTAAATAAAATAATAAAATCATTTCTTATGTATCTGATTCTGTGAGCTAAAAGGAATTCCTTTTACTGAACATAGAAATTTTTAACATGGCTATATTACTATAGGGGTAGTATTAAAACTGACAGATAATTTGTTTTAACCCACTTGCTTTAAGAATGAAGACTCTGATTTGGGAGAGGGTAAAGTCTCATCCAAGCACACACAGTTTATGAGCAGCCCAGCTAAGGCTGGATGGAGTTCAGTATCCTGATTCCTATTCCAGGGTTCTTTGCGTGACACCCAGAAGGCCTCCTCTTTTGCAAAGGTAAGTTAAGTTGTAAGAGTAAATGTGTTCTTTGCAAAAGGATTACTCACTACTTAGAATGCTCAGTAGATCTATAATTGTCCTACGCTTTTGATGACAGAAGCAATTTCTCACTGCATTGCATAACTCATGTGGATATGGAGACATCAGAAGATCTCATCACAAAGATGTCATAGGAGGGAAAGGGTATCATTGAAACCTTTCCATTCTGTCGCCAGGTCATTTTCCTCGCCCAGCATCAAATGACCTCTTAGGAGATGTGGTGTGCTCACAGGCAGAGAGCACAGGAGCCAGACATCTCTGCCTTCTATTCTGAGAGGTAACGACACACAGGATACGACACTGGCCTTGGTCAATCCCTTCATTGTTCTGCCTTGTTCACCTTGGACTGCAAGTACAGACTGCACAAGGATTGTGGGTGAAAAGAGGCATTCAAGGCACTCGGAGAGGATCACACACGAGCTCCCTTTTGTTTGCTAGTTAAATACATTCTGCGTGTTTTAATTAGAAATATCAGAAAGGGCATTTGTCCCATTTTCTGGTTGGGGGAAAATCGACTTAAATGGTGACGACAGGGGTCAAAGACTCTAGTATTGAAAGGGTTTGTACCTACAACAACCACTCCGACTATTCCGCTTCATGTCCGACCATGTGTCTGAGCCAGACGTCGATTCTATGCAATCTGTTTGTGGAAAATGGTGCAAACTTCTATCTGCTGTTCCAGAGCAGAGACAAGAGGAAGAGCTTCAAGCCGTTAGAATTTCTTCAGTGTAAAGAAGAGATGCTTAATACTTATTTCAACATTTGTTTCCCAAAACACTAGTCCCTTAAGTCTTGGAAAACAACTGAATAACATCACACTTTTTTTTTTTTAAGGAAATCACAATTATTCGTGAAAATAAGAAAGGCTCTAATAAGTTGTGTATAATAAAGAAACCTGTATTAATGTTATGAACCCAGAACTTTGCAAACTTCTTTGACCACAGAACACATTTCTTCCCTGGGGCATAAATTAACCACATCAACGAACTGATCCTCTGAAAATACAATTCTAGATTGAAAAGTACTTTTGCAAAAAGAGGAGTTTTTGTCACTAGAATTTTGAGCATGGTTATATGACCAACTGCCAGGGAGTTTCTGGGGATTTCCACACTGTATGGGATAATGTATTGAGAGACTTCAAAGATCTCTTTAAATTCCCAAGATGTAATGATTCTATTCTACCCCAAATCAGTAATATTATTTAGTATCTTTTGTGGCTACTGTTAGCATCTTTTGTGTCTACTATGTGACACAATTTGTCACAGAAAAGCCCCTTAGATTTCTTATCTCGTTACATCTGTGTAGTAACCCTAAAAGGAAGGTGTTCTAACCCCAAATTTGTAGAGGAAAAAGAAACTGAGTTTCAAAGAGCTTAAATGAATTTCCCAAGCAGCAGAGCTAAAACAAGAACTGAGGGCCATGTACTTTCTCCTCTGTGGCACCACTTCCCCAAATCACACTAGTCTCAAAGGAGACCATGCCCAACTGGCCCTGGAACACTGATGACTCAAAGGGATGCAATGTCACTTTTGGTGTTAGCCTCTGCGGCCATCAGTAAGAACACAGGAATAATGCAGCACTTCTTTGGGCTCCTGGCATCAACCACCTTTTATTCCCACTTCTTGCTTACCTCTGAATATTAGCAAAGAGCAGACAGTTACTTATTTCTGATTCGTGGCTTTTGTCCTTGCTGTTACTTGCTTCTGGAATGCTTTGCACAGGGTTGGCTCCTGCTCATCTGTCAAGTCGACATTCCTGATGTCACCCCAGGCCAGCTTTTCCTGCTCTCCTGTGGTGCTGCTTCTCTGGGCACAAGGTAGGGCTGTCCTTCCTGGGCCCTTTGGGATTCGGTGCAGCCACAGCCCCATGTCTGCCAAGTGTCACTTCCTGACTGGAGCATCTGGTTAGCAGACACATATACACATGTGCGTGTGTGCACACCCCTTTCTCATGTTCCTCATGACAGCCCGTAACGATGTTTGAGACGGGCGGCTCCTGCAAGCCTGAGCCCCTGAAAGGCAGAGCCGCCTGCCTACCCATACTGGGCACACAACTGGAAATCGCTTTGGGGTCTGGGAGTTGGCGATCACTGCACACCCTAGCCCAACAGGTCTCAAAATTTACATGCAGAAACATCACCTGGAGTGTCCTTCACCAGAGATAATTATTCAGTAGGTCACGTATCTTTAGATCAAAATTCTAGTAGATCTTTGGAATCTGGATTTCTAAAACATTTCCAGATAGTGCTGGGGCTCCCAGACCACAGTGTGGGTAGCGCTGGCCCTGGCTCTCCTGACTGACAGAGCTCTGATCTGAAGTAGCTGCCCTCTGCTCTCCAGTCAGGTGTTCCCTGAGCACCTCTTTCATTTGCTCCAGATCACTTAACATGACTGTAACTATTTATCTGTGTACCTGTTGTCTATCTCCTCCCTGATGGCACAAATTCCACGCACACTGAGACTTAGTCTTTATTACCACTGTGTCCCCCCTGGCTGTACAAGGTCTAGAATCACAGAGTGAAGAAAGGAATGAACAAATCATCAAGAAGTTCGTTTTGAATGCCTACTATATGTCTTAACCTCTGCCCAAGCCCTAATCATCTCCTACATACCTTCTTTGAATAGTGAGGCACGGAGAGGAATAACACGTAAATACATCTAGCTAAATGAAGCCTCAACCTCCCTTTCAGGAGTGCAGAGTCATTTGATGTGGTCAAGAGTCAAGGCTGCTGAAACCCTGAGTGTAAAATGCCTCTGCCCTGGCTGCAGAGCTTTGAGGTCAAGTGGAGCCACGGAAGCCAGGTCTGCAGGATGTTGGATTTTTCTTTTCATATTTTCCTTCCTCACATCTCCATGGGAGAGGCAAGCCTTTGAGGACACAATGCCTAGACTCAGCATGAAAGTGTTTCTCAGTGAACCATGTTCCTGGCAGCTCAATCTGTATTTAAATTACATGAAAAATTCATGAGTTTCAGAGAAACAACTTCAACCCATTATCATCACATACTCCTTTGTCTGGGAAACAGATCCCGACTGGGCACCGCGGAAGATGGCGGAGAAGAGACCAGTGCTAGGAAGAATAGCCAGCACATGGCCAGGCCATCAATCACTACCACTGATAAGTCCTCCTAATTCACAAATGGGACTTCTACTGACATCCGGGCGGGGGGGGGGTAGAGAGGAACAGCCCCAAAGGGCCGATAGCATCCTCATTGCATCTATAGGTCCCTCAGTCATTTCTTAGAACGGGAAAAGCAATAACTTGAATGTCTATTACATATAAAATCAATTTGGAAAGATTGGAATTGGTTTAGAGATACTTATAAGGAGGCAGATTTACACACAATAATATGTTTGGCATTGGCTTTATATTCCCCTTTAACACCTCTCTGTCCCTGAAGAAAAATGCACCTAAGGAGCAACCGAAATAGAAGAAACCAGATGGGCCATGAGTTCATAACTGTTGAAGTGAAGTGGATACATGAGGGTTAATTATAAAATTCTCTCTACACTTGTATAGGTTCGAACACTTTCAGAACAAAAATTTTTTTAAAAAATGAGATTTACAGCCCGTGTATCATAAAGAAAAAAAAAATCCCAGTGCAACTTGCAAGGTAAGAAAACAAGCAGATTCTACATGGCAAAGCCAGTCTCATGTGGTTCCTGGGATGGAGGCACATGGGCATACTTAACATCATTTACACTCTCTATGATAACACAGTGTAATGGAGCAAAGTATATTCTCGACGATTGTCAGTGTGGGAAGAAATGCATTTGTAAAGATTTATTGTCACTGTTGTTTTTTAAGGCTTGATGTTTTGGAGTTATTCTTAGAGTAAAATAAAAGGTGTTTCCTGTGCTGAAGGTATTTTACATGCTTTTCTTGTTAAGCAAGATTTTCTTTTTTCCCTTCTACTGTAAGTTTGGTGGGGAAAGTTTGTACTCGAACGTTGAAGAGATGCATGGGAAGTGTGTTGCCCCTGAAGTCTCACTTAGAATAATGAATAATGTAAGCATTATTTCAAAACTTTAATATCACTGCAACTAATTTAAACCTATATGGTGACTTTATATTTTTAATTTTAAAAAGGTTTCAGGGAGCCTGGGTAACTCAGACAGTTAAGCATCTGATTCTTGATTTTGGCTCAGATCATTGATCTCACGGTTTGTGGGATAGAGCCCTGCATCAGGCTCTGGGCTGACAATACAGAGCCTGTTTGGGATTCTCTCTCTCCCTCTCTCTCTCTGCCCCCTTCCCTGCTGGCTCTCTCCCTGTCCCTCTCTCTCAAAAATAAATAAACAAACTTAAAAAGAAAAGTTTCAACTGAAAAAAAAGACAAAAAAGACAGCACAGAGAAAAAACATAAATAGATGTTTGCAAATCTTCATGATACTCAATGTTTGCTCAATCCATGCCCTCAAGTTGTCCAGCCTATATCCATGGTGGAAGGAGAGGGTTACCAGTAAAGAGTCCAAATGGGAAAGAAAGAGGCTGTTTTGGGGAGCCAGACAGATCCAGGTTGAAATTCTAGCTCTTTTCCTTCCAGAGCTGTGTGACCTTGAATGGCTTTCTTTACCTCCCTAAATCTCAACTGTAAAACAGGGAATGGTATTACCTTCTCCTATCATTGAATCACAGAAAAGTATCGATTAGACAAGAATCTATGGTTTGGGAGGAGAGCAAATTATTCATGAGAAACTTTGCAGGGTAGCGTGTCCTTGGGGGTAGGGATGGCAGGAGGGAGGATCAGGGAAGAAGACAAAATAAAGAGAGAAAACAGGAAAGCATAGGGATAGTTTGTATTCTTTTACCTCCAGAGGGAGAGTAACCAGGAGCAAAGACAGATGAGACCCAGTCAAGTTCATGTTCTTGGTTTAATCTGTACTGAGCATACTCCAATACCCAGGTGCCCTGGCAAGATGCCTCTGATGTATGATAATTGCATTATAATGAGGCACCACATGAAATAAAATAAGCCATAATTAGGGGTGGCACCAGAGTCTACTTAGCTCCACCTGGGAAAGAGAATCCAGGAAGAAATCTGTGAATTTTATAAAAGGGAAGAAAATGAGGTATCTATAAAGAAGTTAACTTGATCACATACATCTAGGAGAGAGCTTTATATACCATTTACCTGTAACTACTTCAACTGACAGTGTTTAGTCAGTGCTGGGTAATAAATTTATGTTCTATGTCAGGTCTGTGCCATTGTCACTGCTTAGAAGGAAATGCCAACAATAAGCAACCGAGAGCTCAGGAAAGAAGATTCTCTTTCTCCTGGGGCTCTGCGAAGGATTCAGAACAATCCACAGGCCTGGGTGAAAACAGGGATAAAACAGGGAGCCAAAGGCTGAAGATTTGTCATGAAGATTAAATTAATGGGATAATGTACATGAGGTACAATATAGTAGACCTTCAATAAATAAGACCTACAACTAGCTGCATCATCCCCATTGTTGTTGGGGTTGTGACTGGCACTGCCCCTAGCCTCCCGGACCATATAGACTTCTTCCTGCTTACAGACTCTACTTTGGCCTTTGACCTTAGTGTCAATCACAGCACCCTGTCCAGGTTGCAAAAGTAACCCATTCACATCCAAAGCATTCAGGAACAATGGAGAATTACCAAAGACATGACAAATGAAAGGCTTTACATCACATTACTGAGAATGAAGTTTAGAAAATCCATTTGGGCACATGGGAAATTGGTTTGGTTTCTCCTGGGCATTCACCTGTCTCTTTTTCTGCCTTTTGCAGAGTCTGGTCCAGCCCCATTCTCTTCCCATTCCCCAGATCCCCTTGGTATTTCCTTGCCCTTCCTTTCTCTTAGAGACCTCAAGGGCTTCCTCCCTATTATCCAGAGCAAGTTCTCAGCTGCCCAACCTTTTGGCCTCTAACATATATATCTCATCCAGCAGCAAAGAACGGTCTTCAACTACAAGACACTGTTTCCAAAGAAAGTAATTTACAAAAGTGCATTTAGTGGCATCACAACCACCATCATCAAAGGATCTATTTCTAATTTCACTTCACTAGTCACTCAACCTCACAGTGGTTGTCTCTTTTATCCTCTCCTCAAAACTACTTATTAGCAAACCTTCGCTCCCCAGTCCAATTCCAAGCACAGATCTAGACCTGTTATGGCACTTTCATGCTATCCATGTCAGTCTTCAATCATCAGTCCTGTAGATCAATTTCCCCTTCTGTCAATCCCCAGGATGTCAGTAACTTAATCTGGAAATTCAATCTGTGCTTAGTTGCTGTGAAAAGAGGAAAGACAAGGCAAGAAAATTTGGTCAAGGTATTAAGATTCTGCCAAACTTAAAACCAGACACCAAGTAAACACCTATCATTTTTTCAGTTTCTACGTGATGCTAAGTTCCGAGGTAGTCTGCAACTACATTTTTATATGGCAGTGCATGTGTGCATTTGAATGTGCAAAACTAAAAGGCCATCCTGAGGGGCAAAGTTGCCCTGAAGGTGTGAAAGGTTTAGAAGGGCTGGCTCATCTGAATAAGTAAATACTAGCTTATAACAGATTATTTTCCAATCAATGCTAACTCAGCATTTATTAGCGTACTGAGATTCCTCAAACATGATATTCTTTCTCATGGAGTCCCTGCATCTTCTTCCCTCTCCCACAAAAGAAGATTTAATTCTAAACACAGGAAGAAGAAAAGGAAAAATGAGAGCAGACATAACCCAGTCAAAAAACTTGGATTTATGGAGTTCAACCTTGAAAATATTTTTTTTTTAAAACATCAAGCATGTGAATTAAAGCTCCCACCAGGCAGCTATAATTTACACAGCAAGCACTTGGCAGGTAATCCGAGCACACTGTGATATGGGTAGCAAGGGGATCGTCTTCACAGAAAACCAGACCCTCTTTGTGACAGGCCAGGGGGTGAGTAAGAAGCACACTCACTCTGCAGCCGTAAAAGGGTGTTTCCTACTTAATGGACCTTTGAGGACCAAAAGAACAAGAAAATACCTAAGAAAAAGAAAGAGTGGTTCCCAATCAGAATGTAAGCATGAGCCCATGGAAAGCAAAAGTCAATGAAACAAAGGGAAGTGGCCAAAAAACAGTGGTTCCCACATCACAGTTGCAAGATCTCAGGCAAACCAAGTACTAGAGAATGAAACCACAATTCATTATACACCAGTTATACACCAATACAAAGAGAAGGCTCTTGATATTCTTCAGGTTAATGATTTCATTCATTTAGACATTTTCCAAACAATTCATTTTTATTTTTACAGAGTAAATGTACTCTCTCCAAAATAATCTTTTTGATTTCTTGTTTGTTTCCAGACAATATGGCTTCATACTTCTATCTTTGAAGACTTATACTATATTTCACAGCTACTCTGAGTCAAACCACACTGGCCTAAAAAAAAAAGAATCTACTTCACATCTGGCCTAGGAAAAAAAGTGAAGATATGCCAGATTTGCTTATTATACAGCATAAAATAAAGGTCCCTCTCTGACTCTACTCCTTAACACCTAAAGACGGACACCTCAGACAGGAGGTGATTCCCCTGATTCTCAGTAGAGAATCCCTGAGATCAAGGAAGGGCAGGGGAGGGGGTGACCCAAATGATACCAAGTGATTTCATGCAAATGAGTAATAATTATAAGCAGCATTCCCTGAACCTATTTTCTGGTTCTACAATTAACTGGCTTGATAATGAATTCTTTGTTGAGTGACATTCATCCTATTTGTAAACATGATCCCCAAAAGAATGAAAGTACTTTTCAGTTCTGATCATTTGCCCCTCATTGACGAGCTCTTTGGAAGAGTGTCACGTTTTTCTCTACTTTGAGTTTGTGCTTTTCGATTTCCTTCTACTTGCTGCTCTTCTCTGAGGAAGAGCCAGCTGGACTTTTTTTTTTTTTTTTAAGCTCATTTATTTTTGAGAGAGACAGAGCACTAGCAGAGGAGGGGCAGAGAGAGAGAGAAGAAGAGACACACAGAATCTGAAGCAGGCTCCAGGCTCTGAGCTGTCAGCACAGAGCCTGACACGGGGCTCGAATTCATGAGCTGTGAGATCATGACCTGAGCTGAATAACCGACTGAGCCACCCAGGGGCCCCTGAACTTTCTAAAGAATCAACGGGCAAGAATCCACCAAGCTGATGAGGAAGGAGATCCAACCAGGAGTCAAAGGCTATCCTGTGGCACTGGCGCAACTGCAACGTGCAATGCACGTCACTGGAGGGGTGAAGGCTCTTTGCCTTTAAAGAACAGCAGCATTAACCAAAGTGAAGTTATTATCACAAACCAGAAGTCATAACCCGGCAGCCCGGGTACCCTTCCTGCTCTGTTGCATTTGGCCAACAAATATGCTAATTTCTTTAATCAAGAGATTTCAAATAACAATGCAGATTTACCGATTCTCTTGAAAATTTGTCAGATCTTACAAAATAAACCTCCATTTATGCTTGTCGAGAATTGTTCCTTGTCAAGAGAGCACGGGCTCTCCAATTTGCTGTGTTGTAATCACGCACAGTGATTCATATGTGCTTATCCCAACTCCCTTCCTTTCGGTAGGTTACCTGACTGGAAGGTGAATTAAGGCATTTTTGCTTTTGCCGTACTCTCGTTAAGAAGAGGCAAAGGCAGGGAAGATGGGACTGCAAGGTAACAAAGAGGAAAGAGAAGCCACAGACACACATCACAAACAGAGGCTGGAACACGTAGGCACATTTACAAACGGATCACAGCCTTCCATTAGTTAGGCAGTCTCCCCCTTCACTGCTGGATATACAATAGACAAATAAATAGCAAGAATACATGTGATATATATTTACATTGCACATTAGACTTTAAAATCTGTGCCTAACTGAATGCATTAGTCCGTGTTTTCTGTTTATGTCTCCACAATGCCATGGAAACACAGTGCGGCATCCTAATGGGTCTCTCCTGGCAATAAATAAACAAAGTCTTTGTCTATTCATGTTTCTATTTCTTTTTTATGTAATTTACAATTTCAAAAAAGAAAACAGATCGGTGGCGTGTTTTTGTTTTTTTTCCCCTCCCTGCCCCTTCCCAGTTTCCTCTCTTGCAAAGCACATCCGCAAGAAATGCAAAATGCACCTTCTAGTGGTAACTGAAATCCAAACCAGCACCATCAGCACTCAGAGGGCAGGATTCTCCCCGCCAGACTTCTCTTTCTCCTTTTACGAAATGCCATGATAATTAAACACGATAATGAGGTTCTTCAAGCATTTCAGTCTAACCCAAAGAGCACTTAATACAGTTGTTTAAGGTTGAAAGCTGATATAAAACAGACATAAAATCTGGTGGGTCCCGTTCCCCTCCTTCAATCTAAAAGGCAATACCCAGTCCCTTTTTACAGAGATAGCAACAACAGTCATAGCCCTTAAATGGCTCTGTGACACCAGCAACATGCTCTCGCCTCCCCGGCTCCAGAGCAGGTGGGAGCAGACAAACCGCTCACCATGCTGTCGCCCTAATGTGCAGGGGCAGGGTGAAACCCAAAGCTCAAAGTGCTGGGGGTACAATGTCTCACAAGGCAGCTCGCTCCTGTCTGGCACCTGCTGTCCCCTGGCTGCATGGTAACCCAAAACGTTGAGTGACTGATGATGATCTAATGTGGAGGAGTGGGCAGATTTAACCAGGTTGCTCACGCCCCAACAGTCTCCAGAATCCAACTGCAGTGACCTCAGTCACAGGGGGGAAGGAGAAGTGGGCAAGACAGACACTTCTCGGCAAGCTGGCCAGAGTGTCCCTGCAGAGACCAGCCTGACAACCCCCCTTCACAGGCCCTGGTGGTCCAGCTGCACCCCAACCACAGACCATGTGCAGTAAACCTCGGGGCCAGAATCTTGCACATGACATCTATTTTCATGAGTCATGACCAAATTTCAAAACATTCAGAAAAGAGATCCCTTTTAGCATCTGCCCAGGGAGAAACACTGTTTCCATGGGTAATTGTCAAGTGCTGGACCTTTAGTCAGAAATCAAAGGGTCCACTGAAATGCTTTCCTTGGATCATAAATCCAATGTTAATTGTCCTTTATTTTCCTAAAATGGTATATAATAATCTATACATCTCAGCTACACTTCCATGGCTTTTGTAAAATAATAATATTAAAATATAACATCATTAGGTACTTACTGTGTGCTTCTGAGATAGTTGCTATTATTATCCCCCTTTCACCAATGAAACTAAGTTTGAAGAGATAAATAACATGTTCAAGGTCAGAACACTAACAAGTAGACGAGCTTGTTATCACCTTGGATGAAAACTGGGTTATCTGCCTGCAGAGTCTGTATTTCTTCCACCCACGTTTTGTGAGCACTTGCTCTGAGTCCCACACAGCGTGGAAATATTTTCTCCAAGTGGGTCTCAACTTGTGAATTTCTGTGATCCATTTCGTCCCCAAATGAAAACGCCATTAAGAAATTTTTCCTTTCTATTTTGGGTTCCAGGATGAGTCAAAGCAGTGTCCAGTTTTATTTATCAGTACAGCTTCCTTTGGGGACAATTTTTTGTCATTGTCTTATATTTGTTGTTTACAACATTTCTACACTCTGCTCCCATCAGATGACAGCTCCTCTTTTAAGCCCTGTTTTTTTTGCTTTACATCATGTTTATCTTAGAAGCTACTCCAAGTCTTTTACAAATAGGCAAGGTATAAGTACAGGTGTTTCTGCTTTATTGTCACAAATGGGTCCTGGAGAAAGCTCACATGGAACATAATCATGCACTGAAAAATAATAAGGTTGATGGGGTAAACGGGAGGGGGGCAGATGGTTCGAAAGCTATGAAGCATTATAACGAGTGCCCTACCCCAAACAGTAGTGATATTAATACAATTCTAGCCCAGTTTACTGTTCTCAGGAACCCTGGGGCATGGACACTTAGACTTTCATTCTCCCTTTATATTCTGAGCTTCTGTTTTCTCCTTTGAGACATCGGCCCTAAGTTACACTGTATTTAACAGAGACAAATTTCACCAAAAACCAAAATAGGATCAAAGTGTAACCATCTTCATCAATCTTTGTGAGGTTTTTTTGCTTTGTTTTGTTTTGTTTGTTTTGAAGGGGGCTGGGGCGGTGGCAGGGTGGTGACCCAGGTGGGACTGTTTTCGATTTTTTCATCTGCACCTACAGTCTCCCTAGGTCGCTTAACTTGGGAAAACATAACGGGTTCTGGATGACACAGAACCAGCCACTTTCGCACTAAAGAAAGGTGTGTCTATTTTTTTTTTAATTTTTTCTTAACTTTTTCACACATTCCTAAAGCTTTCCCCGTACTTGCGAAAAGGCCCTCTTCCCTTTGATTGTGAAACTGTCAATATGTTAACATGCTGGGAAACATGCCATGTGAGGCACCCAGGCTTTCAAGTCATTCCAACAACTAGGGACACCTCTGTGTTTAGCAGGACTTGAAGCTTTGAGGCTTGTGAAGTCCTTCTTTACAAAAGAGAATGCAAAATGGCAAATGTAAAATTTGGTTGAAAGGTGGCCATTTAGAATAGCAGGCAAATAAAGTACAACGTGACAAATTTTTAAACACTGATAACTGTTAAGAACTTCAGGAGATCCGGGAACGTTATTTATTCTTATTAAATTAACTGGCCTGCCTCCATAATACTTGGTTATTTTTGTTTCTATTCACCAAGTCTCTTTGTAGGACAACAAAACTGTATTATTTTCTTTTTTAATTTTGTTAATGTTTATTTATTTTTGAGAGAGAGAGAGAGAGAGAGAGAGAGAGAGAAAGCGTGAGTGGGAGAAGGGCAGAGAGAGAGAGAGGGAGATACAGAATCTGAAGCAGGCTCCAGGCTCTGAGTTGTCAGCACAGAGCGTGATGTGAGGCTCAAAGTCACGAACTGTGAGATCACAACCTGTGCCAATGTCAGGCCGGACACTCAACCCACTGAGCCACCCAGGTAATTGTAATATTGTAATATTTTCTAGAGAGAAAAGAAAATTCTGTCCCTTCTCCAGCAAAGGTGGCCAAAATGTGGGATTTTTTTTTGTTGATAGTTTACAAAGGTTTCTTTCAGCTCCACCATTTGTTATTGTAACATCTTATACTATGCTCAGAATTGTTGCCCCTTTGGGAGAAACTATCAAGTGTCTTTCATATACAGTTTGTAGGAATGCAAGTCTCTTCAAGATTCCCTCTGCAGTGACAGATCTTAAATATTCTTGGACTTTTTGACAGCCGCTAACAAATTAGCTGTCTTTGGTCTGGTGGCATATTATGGGTTTCATGTTATCTTTGGCAATGACCCTCTTTTATTTTCAATCAGCAGGTAATGTAAATAATTTTCCAATGTATCCATATTATTCCCTCCTTTCATTCACTGGATTATCAAACTCAACAGCCTGGTCATTAATTCCTTTAAAAATGCATCTCTAGCTCTCAATGAATTGCTACTAATGGTATCTTCTGGACACCATCCACAAGCTCCCAGACCACTGGTTGCTCATTACAAAAACACCAACTCCCCGACCTCCATGATTGAATACCTTGCAGAGAAGTCTTACGGGAGGGCGGGAAGTGGAGAGAAAGAATTTAAATTATGGTGGTTAAAGTACCTTATTCTAGTAAATTTTGCAAAAACTCACCATCATGTGAATACAATGCACTTTTCGCTTTAGGGTAAATCTGTCTCTGCTGCTGTAATCTGCATTCAAGAAACCCAAGCGCTGCTAGCTGAACAGACTACACCAAATAAATGAACTAACAAGAGATACATGGCTCGCAGCCACTGTTGTGTCCTCTGCTAATACCAAAATTAGACATTCAAAAATATTGTGCATACTGACTGCTTTAACAGCCAGCTCATTAACAAGAACAATATAAAAGAAATTTTGGTTGATTAGTCAAGCAGCCTGACAGGATTAGTTTGGCAATTTTGGTTCTTTTTCTCTTTTTCTTTTGACTGTGTTAGCCCTTTTAAGTGAATTGTTAAAACTTGTGTTGGTTTCATAATCTAAGTGAGAACAGGGGAGAAAAGTGACTAGAGCCTGAGTAGATAGCTATGTTGGTCGTAGAGTCAGACACATTTTGGGAAAAGCCCTCTCTCGTGACCCTGCCTAGACTGAATTTGCTGCTTTATTCTTTTTTTTACATGTCTATGCAACCCGTAGACATGTTAAAATGTTAAAGCAATTTAGAAAAGGTTAAAATGTCAAAGTATATACATATATATATGTCGATCAATAGATTATATTTTAAGTTTATTAATTTATTTTGAAAGACAATGAGAACATTGAGGGAAGGGGCAGAGAAAGGGAGAGAGAGAGAATCCCAAGCCCGCTCTGCACTGTCAGCAGAGAGCCCGACGCAGGGCTCAGGCTCACAAACTGTGAGATCATGACCTGAGCCAAGATCAAGAGTCAGATGTTCAACTGACTGAGTCACCCAGGCACTCCAAGAAAATATTTATGTTTAAGCTTGATTATTTTATCAGGCAAAATCACCAATACAGTATTCTAAGGAAAAGAAATCAATGAGGGGCAAGTTTCAAATGGGGACGGTGACTCCAGCTCTGTAGAAAGACTATTTTGAGAGGAAGGCTCTCCCCTGAGATTAGGAGGCCCAGAATAGCCATGAATTTAGGAGTCTATCTTGAATCTCTGGACAAGGCAGAGATGGAATCCACTTATTCTAGTAGTTAAGAGAGCCAATGAACGGTAACAACTGTTTCAGTTCTCTTTTCTAGAAGTCCTTTATTATTTCAAGCATGTTTCTGCCTGGAATAAAATAGGCCCAACAGAAGCAATGAAATCTTGCAACACAGGCTTCTTCCAGTTTACTGAGAATCTGCTGTTCAAACTGTGGTCCACAATCAGCAACAATGGCCAGGCCTGGGAGGTTGTGAGAAATGCAGAGTGCCAGGTCCCACCTTAGATCTGCTGAATCCTATGCTCATCAAAGGTGGAAAAGCACTCGTCTTTGTCCAATAGCAATGCCAATATAACTTCCAAATAAATGAACTGATAATTTAACTGGAAGTGTTTTTGTCAGATTTTGAAAATAATATATGCTTACTGTAAGAACAACAAAAACATAGGGGAGCCTGAGTGGTTCAGTCAGTTAAGAGTCTAACTTCAGCTCTGGTCATGATCTCATGGTTTGTGAGTTCATGTCCCACATGGGGCTCTGTGCTGACAGCTTGGAGCCTGTAGCCTGCTACAGATTCTGTGTCTCCCTCTCTCTCTGTCCCTCCCCTGCTCACACTCTGTCTCTCTCTATTTCTGTCTCTCAAAAATAAACATTAAAAATAATTAAAAATGACAAAACATAAAGACATTATAAAATGTTATAAAATTACAAAGTGAAAAGTGAAAATCATCTAGTTATGATTCACCAGAGATGAATACAGCTAACATTTGGATGTAGATCTTTCCAGCCTCGTTTTATATATATATATATAAAGTATACATAAATATATGTATACATATATAAGTATACATAACTTATATAGGTTGTTTATAATCTGCTTTTAAACAGTAGCAATGAGGCTATCCTTACATGTCAATAAATGTATCTCATCAATTTTTTCAATGGAATATTCTATTGTACAATGAAACACAATTCATTTAGGTAATTTTCTCTTACTGGACAGAGAAATATAGTATTTCTTTAAAATAAATCCATGAAAGTAGGGGCATCTAGATGACTCAGTCAGTTAAGCAACCTACTCTTGGTTTTGGCTCAGGTCATGATCTCATGGTTCATGAGTTCAAGCCTCACATCAGGTTTTGTGCTGATAGTGTGGACCTGCTTGGGATTCTCTCTGTCTCCTCCCCTCTCTCTGCGCCCCCCCACTCTCTCACTCAATAAATAAATAAACTTGAAAAAATAAAATAATAAAATAAAATAAAATAAAATAAAATAAAATAAAATAAAATAAAATCCTGAAGGTAGAATTTCAGGGTCAAAGATAGGCACACCGAAACATTCATGTACTTTGCAAGATGCCATTCCAAAAAGAGATAATGGCATTAATTGTTGCCAAATGCCTTTATAGTATATCTTAAATTTAAATATTTAAAATTTATTTATTTTAAAAATTAAATATTTAAAAATTAAGTATTTATAGAAGTATAAATTTATAGAAAATGTATAGAAGTGTTTCTGTGTGTGTGTCTTTGATATCATTAAAGAAGACAGTGCTCGATAATTCATGCCTCTTATGGATTTTCATATTGATAATCCACTCTACTCAGGAAACCACTAACCTAAAACCAAAACCACAGGATGCAGTTCAGTCCAGATTCTTTGAAAAGTTTGATTAAGGTCTAATATCACTCTTGGTGCTCTCATTCCCTGTACGTACTGTTTGAGTTTTCCCTGTGAGCCTCTCGTTCCGTGACCGCTTGTGACTCTCCCACCCAGATGTGCCCAATCAGCTCTCCTGCCCTCACTCTGTTTTAGGCACCCTCATGGGTCATTGCAGCAGCTACACGTTGATAGTGAGTGCATCTCTCTTTAGCCCAGATCAGGGCAGTTCCCCTTGACTGTATAGGGTTATTCCTCTTAGCTAGCAACAATCTTCCCTATTATTTTAACACTGTAAGGCATTGTTCATGATTGAGCTCAACTATCGCATCTTATGAAAAAGAATAAATGTTTGGTGGCAGTAAGGCTCTGTCTTCTCCACTGGTGCCCCACCTCAGTGTATGGCTGTGGATCAGCGTGTCCTTGTTCAGCCACACGACCTCTTCTTATGCACAGAACTTCTTCTTATTCTGTTTTCTCAAGCACCAACACTGACTCCTGCATAAGGTAGAATGATTCCACACATCAGACTAGAAACTACTTACTAGTCCCCTTCACCAAAAACTGAGACCAAAAAAATTAAAAACAAACAAACAAAAGAGAAAGAGAACAAGAACTCTGGGTAAAAAAAACATTTTAGAGGGTTATATTATCTACTAACTTAATATATTTTCTTAATAAAGTGCTTAATTTCCAATAAAGAAAATAAATGAAGACTATGTTTTCAGAGGGTAAAAGGAAAAAAATTTTTTTCTGCTTAGAGTAACCAATAGCTAATGCATACTAAAAATCCTGCTTTTTTCTTTTCTTGTTTTTTTTTCCCCCATTCACCAACCATTATTTAAAATTCTGTGCCCATCACTCAACAAAACAGAGACAGTTGTTCATTCTGAGTTAGGCTTTTGCTTATCTGACCAGCAGGGTCAGGATAATAAATCACTCAACCCCCAGGGAATAACGAAATACTTAACGGATTTGTGCAGTTACCAGGAAAAAATAAATAAATAAAGAGAAAAACTTTCAGGACTCAATTCATTTTCAAATACTGCATCGTACTTAAGACTGCATGAAGATCATATATAGCTGAAGCAGACAGAAGGGGAAAAAATAGAGAAGTGGTATTTCCACTGGAGAAAAAGGATACAGTCCCTAAGCTTTGCTCCAAAGGGCCCTTCTAAATACAA
This sequence comes from Hyaena hyaena, assembly GCF_003009895.1. Lineage (NCBI taxonomy): Eukaryota > Metazoa > Chordata > Mammalia > Carnivora > Hyaenidae > Hyaena > Hyaena hyaena. The sequence goes on along the minus strand of NW_024080840.1, from coordinate 2,471,199 downwards.
GGAGAAAAAAAGCCAAAAGAAAAAAAAAAATCAAGGTGACACTCCTGAATCATTTACAGTTCCTTATCTGAGGGGGGTAAAGACTGTTTTACTGAATATTCAACACAGAATAATCTATATCATAATACTGCTTAAAAGTCAGATATAAATTGTCCATGAAATTGACAAAAACAGTACATGAAACTTACAAAAAACAGCTGACACTTCCATGAAAGGTTCTATCCTGAGAGTAAAATAATTTCCTTGCCCTACTCTGGTCTTACTGTGCTATTTTAAGCAAAATACTTAACAATTCTGTGTCTCAGGTAGCTTGTCTGAGGAAACTTGCCTTTATCTCCGCTTCCTCCTAAGAAATAGTGAAAGCATCTGACTCCAAAATACTCTAATCTTTAAAAGTGGTTACACACAAGATACAAATTTATACTATAGCTTGGAAACATATGTGACTCTCCTAGCATTGTGCCTGGCACATCAGTTATTTAACAAGTGTTATTTACAACCCCTTTCTTCTCCAGATAAAATTAAACATTTTTTTTGTGTTCACTTAAGACAAAATAAGTCTGAATAAAATTGAAATTTTTTTTAATTTTTCTAAAGACATGGTGTCATTCTTCCCCTTGTTTGTGCCCTTTTGTAATACACACCTGTACACAGGGTCCTATGTAACTCAATGCTATGAAGTATTGATATGTGTCCACACGTCTGGAGATTCACAGCCTAATACAGAGTCGATTTTGAAATGATGTGAGAAATTCTGTCACCTCTGACGGAAGCCCCAGAATTGCCATACTTGGTAAGATTTTGGTCTACGTACACTGCAGTTTTGCCTCCACTGAACTGACATCCAAGCATATGACAACATTTTTGCTTCTTTTACAAGATTTCCTGGAGTTTGCACTCGCTTCATGATCTTGGCAGAAATTTTGCTGCTGAAATAACATACAGAGTCCTACCAAAGCGGGGTGCTGCCGAAATGCCAGAAAAGTGCTAGCGTGGGCAAAATCTGCGAGTGACAGTCACCACCTCCTACCTGGCCAACCTTGCCTTCCGCGTAGTTCCTTAAGGTTTCGTGGAGGGGGTGTTATTCCCCCCCCAAATAAAAACGATTCTAATATTCCATGATTCTTTCTTAAATTCTATCTTTGGGCAAGCTCTATAACTGACCTTGCTCAAATATGGACCAAAAATCCTTAGAGAATATTTCATACAAATTAAAAACTCTGAATGTAACTTACTTTCCTCTCTTCGATGCTAAAATTAAAACATCTCCCATATTAATTTTAACCAAGTGCTTTTATTCTTTAAGATCCATGACCAAAAGATTTTCCTATTTGGCCAACATCAACTTCTTTTTAGAACAGAGGTTGAGCTTTTTACTTTTTACTATCATCAGTCAGCATTTGAGTCCCTGACTCACACTTAAAATACTCGAGGCTTAACAAGGCCATATTCTTTCCAAAAACATTGAACTCATGCTTTCACCAATGGATATTTAATAGTATCTTTCTATGTGCTTTCTACATGCCAAAACATTGTTCTTAATGCTAGACATCCAGTCACGGAAAGGACAGTGCCAGCTTTTCAGAGCACTTCCCTTCTAGTGAGTGGAAGGAGATAATAAATGCTAAGTATGTAACATGGTGGATAGTGGGCGCCAAGAACAAGGGCAAGTTCAAAGCACTGGACAGGGAGCAGTAGAGAAGTAGTTATTCCAGGTGGGGCCAAGGAGAGTGGTATGGGAGCAGATTCCCAAAGAGAATAAGGAAGCAAAACTTGCAGATCCCTGGAAGAGAGCATTCCAAGGAGAGATTCTGCAGCACAAACATACTTAGCGCCTCCATACTTATGGAAAGCAAGGAGGCCAGGTTGTTAATGTACAGCAACAGGGAAGCAAATGACAAGGAATGAGATGGGAGAAGAGTTGGGTCCAGGACATGTAGGGCCAGGTAGGCCATGACAGTGACTTTGTAAGAACTCTGAGTGAGTTGAGAAGGCAACAGAGGGCTTGAGGAAGAAGAGTCAAATGAAGTGATTTAGATTTTAAATGCTAACCAACCTGGTACGTGGACAGAATAGATCTCAGAACTAAAAGTAGAATAAAAAAAAAAAAAAAAAAAGAGTAGCTAAGGAGCACTTCTTAGGGAGCCTGCAGGGGAAGAAATAAGAAATGGTTAGATTAAGAATACACTTTGGGGCATCTGGGTGGCTCAGCTGGTTAAGCATCTGACTTCGGCTCAGGTCATGATCTCATAGATGTGAGTCTGAGCCCCATGTCAGGCTCTGTGCTGACAGTGTGGAGCACGGAGCCCAGAGCCTGCTGTGAGTTTTGTGTCTCCCTCTCTTTCTCTTCCCTTCTCTCTGTGCTCTCCCTCTCTCCTTCTCAAAAATAAAGAAACACTAAAAACAATTTTTTTAAAAAAGGATATACTTCAATGTATTTCACATCCCACCAGATGTGGGATATGAAAAAAAAAAAAAAAAGGAACTCAAAGATGACTCCAAAGGCCTTGGTCTAAATAACAGATAGAAGAGAGCAGCTACTTGCCAACATGTGTAGTAGACTGGGGTTAGGGAGGAGAATCAAGAGTTGAGGTTTGAATACAGCAATATTTGAGTTGCCCATTAGTGATCTTAAGTTCAAATGTCAAATAGGTAGTAGAATTCTGGAGACTGGCACACAGAAGAGGTTTCTAGGTGGGAAAGGTAAACTGAGTGCCATTAGGTGACTATGGAATGTATCATAACCAAACTGTACTGGCCAGCTCTTTCTGCAAGGATGCTGTGTAAAAAAAAAAAAAAAAAAAAAAAAAAAAAAAAAAAAAAAAAAAAAAAAAAAAAAAAAAAAAAAAAAAAAAAAAAAAAAAAAACTCAAAATCAAATGGCATCCAATCAGCAGCCACTTTTTCACTTTTCTAGCTCATAGGTGGGATGCCTCTACCTCAGGCTGCAGTGTGGCTGGCTTGACTCTAAGCCTTGGGTCAGGTCTACCTCTCTCTCGTCTGTCTCATTTCAGGACCCATGTTGATAGTTGACAGCATGACCTTACCAAGATGGTCACACCAGAGAGACACAGGAAATATACAGTGCCTTTTCTGCTCATGTTCTACTGGCCAAGTAACTTGGTGAAACCCAGTATCAATGCGGCCGAGTAAGATACAGTCGCAGAAAATGCAAAATCGCACGGCAAAGGACACATATATTTCTGACATAGGGAAGGCATGAAGAATTGGAAGAGAAATCCAGTCTACCTTTCCACTCGCAATGTAGCCTTAGCTACAGCTCACAATGAAAGACTTCTCTCAGATCCTGTAATCTTTTAACCCAATGAGTTTCTTCAAATGGTTTTTGAAAGCCATTTACAAATGTATTTGAGGTAATTACGCTTGGATTTCTTTCACTACAGGAAAAATAGGTTGACATTTTCTAATAACATGGTACACATCATACATTAAATGCCATTTCTTTAAAATATGCCTTGATCAGTACTTCTCAAACTATTTGTGGGGGAGGGACAATTTTTTATTTCAACAAGGCGTAGACCTATAATTTTATAAGACACAATAAAATTAATTGCTAAGACTGCCTTTTTTTAAAAAAAGCAAAGATATATAAAATTCAAGTCCAAGTTTTTAGGAAAGTATTTGGTCACACTGCTATAAAAGTTTCAAAATATTCTCAATGTCTGTACTTGTCTTGCTGAAGATGACAGTTCATGGGATAGCATCAGCCTGTGGACCACACTTTGAAAAGTACTGCCCTAAATGATTCTACCACAACCAGATCGCTTTGCCCCCAAGTCTTAGCGGCACTGAATAATAGCAGTTGGAACACAAAACTTAGTTGTCAAGGTTTTAGAAATGAATTCACTTATACTCAAGTTTACTAAACTATTAATTCAATTTGCCAGGCTCTTTTGGTCCCCAGGATTCCATGCTTCAGTTATTAAGTAAAAAAGAACAAAAGGTGGAGGGGTGGGGGGGGGTAACTCTTGTCAAATAGCCATATCCTGCTTTATGATTTTTCCTATGTTTTCCTTGATTCTTATGGCAATGCCTTTCAGATTTTCCACCCATGCTGTACACACACAAATTACTAAAATCTCCTGGCCACATCCTGAGGCTACCTTAATTGACTGTTATCAAGCTGTGCTTTTTAAATGTTCCAGCATTTGATCTTTTTAAAATGCTTCTGAGACTTAACTGATGTCAAACTGGCTGGTCTAATTTCCTGCTATGTCTTTAGATCCTTTTTAAAAAAATAATTGGGTGCTGAATTAGGTTTTTTTTTCCTTCCTTCTCAAGGGATCACTACTAAATTTAGTTAAGCTCTGACCAACAACAAAAAAATTCCATTCTGTCCTATTAATTTGCTATACTTGGACTTACCATCTCTCACGTGATTAGCTACCCTGGAGTTTGAAGAAAAATTAAGCCATGTTTACTCAGCCCTAGTGAAAAGGATCTTTATGGACAAAGAAGTATCTAGATGATCTAGACACCACATTTGAGAATGGGATCTGCTGAACTTTGGACCAAAAGCAGCATCCAGGAGCCCTTTGTGTGGTGAAAGAGGAAGACCAAAGAGTGATGACATTGATTCTAATACTGAAGCAATGACTATTTCTAGAAATGTCCTCAGTATAACATATGCAATGCCTGTCCAAGACTCACAACTAGCAACCAAGCCTCCTGGACGATTTCCCAGTTGTGGTGAGTGAGGGGCACTCCAAAGCATTCAAGAGTGAAGGTGTACCTTCCAATTGCTTCTAAGCTTCTTTGTTTACATTATCATAGTTCCTGACTTAAAGCAAAATGAAATTCATCAATACTGAATCATTCCATTCTCTTTTGGAAACTCTTTTATTCTAAACAGCAATGAACAGCCTAAGCTCAACTCCTCCATAGCAAGAAATTTATTTGGGGCCGTATCTATGCAATGCCAACAAATCAACTGAGTAACAATCAAAACTATTGAAGAGCAAATAAAATCAGTGTGCAGTTCAGCTGAATTGTTCAGTCGATTCAGACAAAAGAGTTGATCTTAGGGACAATGGAGACAATTTTTAAGACGACTTTGAATTCACGTTTTATCTCCCAGAGAACCCTGCATGAAGAAGAACTCAAGTAATTGCTAAAAAAATTTATTAAAAGTCATTTTTATGTTTCTAAAAGCGTGTTTAAAATATCCAAATGGTGTACTCGTAGTTGCAATTTACGGTAAGGACATATTTAAATGTTTTGTAGAATCCAAATGCTAGGTATTTTGTGTTTTGTCCTCAGCTTTATCTAGAATGATACTTGGAAATCCAACTTTTTCATGTTAGCTTAGTCAGATTTGCCCCAGAGAGACCCTAGGGAATTCTACCTTCCCTCCTCATCCACCCTCGTTCTCATTCTATAGCTCCTACTCCACAGAACACAGGCTGAGCTATAGGGGCCCCTACCACTGCAGATGAACCAAGAAACTCAAGTTTATAATCTCTACTCAATGGAGGCTTTGTGCTAGATACCCCACCAAAAAACTCAGAAGAACTGATAGACCATATTTTATTTAAAGTATAATTTGGGGGCACCTGGGTGGCTCAGTAGGGTGAGAATCTGACTCTTGATTTCGGCTCAGGTCATGATTCCAGGGTCATGGGCTCGAACCCCATGTCCTGCTCCATGCTGAGTGTGGAGCCTACTTAAAATATTCTCTCTCTCTTTCTCTCTCTCTTTCCCTCCTTCTCCCTCCCTCTGTCCTCTCCTCCACTCATGCTCTCTCTCAAAGTAATAATAATAATACTAAAGTATAATTTTATACCCAAAAAATTTTATGCAAAGGACAGACTATGAAATATAAAATAGAAATAATCGTCAAAATTTGTTGGGATGAGGGGCAGCTGGGTGGCTCAGTTAGTTAAGCCTCTGACTTCGGCTTAATTTTGAGTTAAGTTTGAGCACCATGTCGGGCTCTGTGCTGACAGCTCAGAGCGTGGAGCCTGCTTCAAACTCTGTGTCTCCCTGTCTCTCTGCCACTCGCACTGTTTCTGTCTCTCTCTCTCTCTCTAAAAAATAAATAAACATTAAAAAAATTTTTAATAAAAGTTTGTTGGGATAGTACTACATATTTATACATATATATTTATATAAATTGAGATTTCTATTACTAGAATATATTAATAGAAGCAACAATAGCTCTCAGGAAAAGGTCCTGAGATAAATCTACAAATAAATAAATAAATCTACGAATGTTGCTGTAGGCGAATTCATCTGTCTGGGCTCCCATAACAGCACCACAGACTGAGCGGTTTCTACATCCGAAGTTTATTTTCCCACAATCCTAGGGGCTAGAAATCCAAAATCAAGGTACAGTCAGGGTTGGTTTCTATTGAACCCCATTTCTCGCTGGTAGATGGCCACCTTCTCTCTGCACCCTCATCTGGCCTCTTCTCTATATGAAAAAATAGATAGATCTATGGTGTTTCTTCTTCTTATAAGGTCACCAATTCTATCAGATGAGGGCCCCACCCTGATCTTATTTAACTTTAATTACCTCCCTACAGACCCCATCTCCATAAACAGTCATATTGGGGATCAGGGCATCAATATTCAGAGGGGCAGAGTTGCACAACTCAATCAGTAACATTTATAAATCATAAAATAAGCACATAAAAACAATGGAAACCTTTCTTTACTAAATGATATTCAGAAAACTATGCTTTACAACACCCCAAATTCTAAGCAGATTAAAATTAAATCACAAGAAAGAGAAAGTATTTATCTTAACAAAGGATTGAAATAAAAGGATAAATTACAAATGAAACTATCAAAATGAATAAGATTAAGAAAAGTAAAACACCTATGTACAAGAAAATCTAACACTCTTTAAATAAAAAAGTAAAGCAAGAGCTAATGGAAAAGACACAGATAAGAAAAGAGCTAATAAGACAGATAAATATATATTTTTATATATTATATACTTATATATAATAAACATAATGTACCTATAAAATGTTTGAGTACTGTTAAAGTTCATTAGAGAGATGCATAATAAAGGAAATACAAATATGAGACAAATAAGATAAAAATTTATCCTATTTATCAAACTTAGTGAAAATTAAAGCAATAATACGTAATACTTTACACCCAATAACCTCCAGAGCTATTTTTTAAAAAGCCCTAATGCTGAAGCTAATGCAGGAAACATTCTAAAGCACTACTAGAGACTGTACAAATTATAGAAGTAGTTTAAGGAAACATTTGGAAAATACCTATCAAAAATGTTAAAAATATTTCCCATCCATTGAACACAATCATCCAATATTTGAAACATACTGCTATTAAAAACTCCAAAAAAAACTAGATAACAATATTCCTTACTTCTGAAGTAGATACTGTTGGCTGCCTACCTAACCACCTGTGATGGTTAATGTTATGTATCAACTTGACTGGGCCACAGGGTACCCATATCTTGTGTCAAACATTATTCTGGGAGTTTCTGTGAGTGTGTTTTTGGATAAGATTAACATTTAAGGGGCACATGGGTGGCTCAGTTGGTTAAGTGTCCGACTTCGCCTCATAGTGTCACAGTTCATGAGTTTGAGTCCCGTGTCGGGCTCTGTGCTGACAGCTCAGAACCTGGAGGCTGCTTTGGATTCTTGTTCCCTCTCTCTCTGTACCTCCTCCACTCATGTTCTGTCTCTCTCTCTCTCTCAAAAATGAACAAGCATTCTTAAAAATTTAATTCAAAAACTTTAAATTGGTAGATTGAGTAAGTAGTAGACTGCCCTCCATAATGTGGGTGGGCCTCATCTAATTAGTCGAAGGCCTGAATAAAACAGAAAGGCTAACCCTGAACCTAGCAAGAGAGAATCCTCCTGCCTGATGGCCTTCATACTAGGACATCAGCTTCTTTCCTTGGCTTCAGACTTGAGATGAAAAATCAGCTCTTCCTCGGTTAGAAGCCCACCAGTCTCCAGAATAGTAGGACACCATCGTCCCTCCTGGTTCTTAGGCCTTTGGAGTCAGAACTAAACTCTCAGCTCTGCAGAGTCTCCAGCTCACGGACTCACCCTGCAGACCCTGGGACTTGTCCACAACCATCATCAAGTGAGCCAATTCTTTATGCGAAATTATACAGCTGGATAATACATAAGTATACAGATATCTATCTCCCACTGGCTCCGTTCTTCTGGAGAACCGTGACTGATATATCACCATTTCCACTCCCATTTGCCAGGTGACGCCTACTGTGGTGGTGGTGGGGGGGGGGGTGATGTGCCCCGTCCTAGGACAGAATCATGTCCGACCAAGTCAATCCTGATAAACCTGTCATGTTTTGCAGAGCTGAGTCACGTTTGGACAGATCCCCTGATTCTGGCTGCAGTAGAAGCTTTGAGGGAGAGGTGGGAGAGAGAACCCTAAAGAAAAGGTCCTTTCTTTCCCTGCCCTGTTCCATCTGGCCTGGAGGCTGCCCTGTGACGATGTGATGTTTGAAGCAGTGGCAGTCACCTTGTCAGCATGAAGCACAAGAATCACTAAGAAAGCTGACCCTGATCCCAAACATTTATGTGTAGCCATTAACAGGCTCTGGGTTATGTAAGCAGCAAATAACCCTGTGGCTTAAGCCATGGTTAATGAGGCTTTCTCTTCATCTCGGATTCAAATATCCTAAATTGTATCATTTACTTACTTCTTTCCTTACTCATTTATAATGGCCAAAAATATATGGTAATTACCTCCATCACATGAGAACAGTAAAGCAAACTCTCGTATGTCAACTCAGTGGGAGCTCATGCAGGCATAAAGGATACACACATGGCAACCACGCACCAACACGGCAAAGCCCTGCCTCAAGTGAAGGATAATGTTTACATACTACGGCTGAATCTTGCTTCATAAAAATAAAACAAATTGCGAATACATATGCAAGCATAATGTCAAATGTAAAAACACCATTGCAGAGTGTTACGGATTGTAAAGTACCATTTAAATACATTTTGTTCAAGCACACATATGTACGAATAGAGATTCCTAAGCGATAAAAGCATAATGGGGGCGCCTGGGTGGCTTAGTCGGTTAAGCATCCGACTTTCGCTAAGGTCGTGATCTCGCGGTTCGTGGGTTCGAGCCCCGCGTCGGGCTCTGTGCTGACTGCCAGCTCAGAGCCTGGAGCCTGTTTCAGAGTCTGTGTCTCCCTCTCTCTCTGACCCTCCCCTGCTCACGCTGTCTCTCTCTCTCTCCTAGAAATAAATAAAACATTAAAAAAATTTTTAAAGCATAATGGTTTGATTTGGAAACACACCAAACTCCTATTAGGATCATCTCTAGGAAGAGTTCAAAGGGACAGAATCAGAGGGTCAGAAACAGAAAATTATCTCTTGTTTATTTCTCTCAAAATGAGCACATTTTAAGCAAACATCAGGAACACTCGCATTTATTCATTTTAAATAGTAGATACAAGTGCTATTTATATTTTGTCATTTTCTCTATTAAATTTTGCATAAACTAAATACAATGTATACAGATAAAGATAAGCAAACATCGTTTTCAATAGTATTGCAATGGAAAAATTATTTCATTTCCTAATATTAAGAAAAATTAACTACAAGGTATTTGTAAAGTGTTATTCAAAACTCGTACAAGCCCCGGAGTTGAAAAGGCACAAGGTGGGGCGCCTGGGTGGCTCAGTCGGTTAAGCATCCGACTTCGGCTCAGGTCATGATCTCACAGTTCTTGGGTTCGAGCCCCACATCAGGCTCTGTGCTGACTGCCAGCTCAGAGCCTGGAGCCTGCTTCAGATTCTGTCTCCCTCTCTCTCTGATCCTCCCCTGCTTGCGCTCTCTCTCTCTCTCTCTCTCTCTCTCTCTCTCAGAAATACATAAAACATTAAAAAAAAAAAAAAAAAGAAAAGGCACAAGGCTGATTGAGAAGGGACTTATTTTCTAGGTCTTATTCTGCCCTTAGCTTGTGTGACTGTAGTCATCATACCCCTTTTGGAAAGAACAGGAGATAATTCAATCTTAAGAGAAAAGGAATCCACCACAGAAGAAGGGCTATAGAGTAACAAGTGCAAACAGGGACTTCAAGCACTTTCAGAGCTCTCTCTTCCCTCTCCCTTCCTCCCCCTTCCACCCCTCCCCCAATTTCCTCCCTGCCCTACCTACAGCACAGACTTCCACACTCAAACTTGTGTGCTTGTGCTGTTCTTTTCTGTCTCCAGACAGGCTTCCTTTGCTTCTTTGATCCACGTGGCATGAAGACATTATTACTTACAGCTTAAATGGGAGGGAGGTTGAGGTGGAACGTTTCCAAAATGAGGGGAAGTCATCAATATTCCCTTAAAAAAGAAAACATCAATCTGACTCGATCCCTAATAATCTTGTGAAAATAATCCCAAGATGTAATATTGTTGGAAATCCTGCTTCTATTTCTTACTGCGGGGAGGGCAGGTCACAGGGCTTCATAGAGGTACTGAAAAGAACTGCAAAAAAGAAACAGAGATTTGGTTTAAAAGAACATCCCAAACCTATCTGACCCTGGCCTGATTTTTGGAGAAACACCTACTACCTGAAGACACTCGATAAACCACTGCACTTTCATGTTTGTATAAGCCTACACTTTACAAGCATCTGTGGGAAATAGAATCCTTAAGAAAACAATAACTGTGCCATAAATAATTTATGTTAATAACTGCCGTCATATACTGAGGTCTCTGAAAAACCAAATTGTCCAAATAAGTGCTCTTCTGAATCTGGGGGAATTTAGGACAAACTTTTATTGGTAAAAAGCTCCCCCATATCTTTGCTACCTTTTTTCTAATAACACTGTTCTCTCACTGTTGGCAAAATTATGAAGAACCCCAAGATGGATTTCCATCCACTGTACCAATAATGAGGTCTCAAACAGGAACTTAAAGGCAGGAGCCAGAATCCGGCAGCAGCTTCTCAGTGGGGTTGATGCAAAATTTAGACTTTAGAGCACCTATTGGTATTAACTGCAAATTCCATGGTTAAATAACAATGTCCTTTTGGATCTTTCATTAACTGTCAGGTTTATATTTAAAACTTACATAGAGCATCCACACCTTGCACGTGATGAATCAATGTAGACTTTAGCTTTGCCTTGCACGAGTGACCAACCAATACATTTCGCTCTTTATTCCTACGGGGAGTCTCCAGTCGCTAACTTTATTACAACACTTTATTGAAAATGTGTAATTTCAGTTCCAAGTTTCAAATTGTGTTTTATTAGTAAGAATTATTTGCTGTTCCCTAGAAAGTGATTTGAAGCCTGAGATAATTATAGAATCACAGAACTATAAAGCACATCCAGAGGTCACCTAGCCCATATTCAACTCTCAGAGCAGACCTATGCCTTAGCTAAGCAAAGCATTTTTCTAGACACTGTGCCCCAGAGAATATGATTATATATTTCCCAGATGTAGTTTAAACCTATGGCTAAAAATCCTGACCAATAATTATGGTCCATCTTCATAATGGGAAGCATGGGGGGTGGGGAACCATGCAATGGAATGTAAGACCCCTTACCTTACCTCAGTCTCTCCTTCCTACCAATCTAAGGGCTTGAGAGAGCCCACATTACTGATTCAGCACTTGGATTGTCTGGGCTTTTATTTCAGGAGTCAAATTCATCTAAAAGTTCTTTTCATTTACTTGCCACTCAAGCTCTCTCTTCCTATAGCTATCTCTAGTTTGTCAATAAGGTTACCATTCTTGATTCCCCAAGCTGAAACTTTCAAGTCATACTGAATTCCTTCCTTTCCCTCCAGCCACACATCCAGTCGGTAACTGTCTAATGAGGTCTATCCTCAGTGTGTGTCTCCTGGTTACATTCCTTTCCATTTCTGTTGATGCTGACCCCACCACAGTCCAGCTCCCTCCAGCTTCTCATCTGCTCCTCGCCTTGTAAATCTTCCTAAGTGGGGCTTACATCGGTTGCAGATTGACTTTGGCTACACAGTACACAAACCTTTGCCGTATGTTCAGCAACTCAGGGGGAAAAAAACAGGAAATTATTCTCTCATGTAAAAACAGGGCCGACAGTAGGCAGTGTGGGAAAGCCCAAGATACTGCTGGCTTCCCATACTCATATTCTGCCTTCAGTGGTTCTATTGCCTAAAGCTACCTCCTACTCTTTTTTTTTTATTTTTTTTTAATTTCTTTTTTAATGTTTTATTTATTTCTAGGAGAGAGAGAGAGAGAGAGAAAGCGTGAACAGGGGAGGGTCAGAGAGAGAGGGAGTCACAGACTGAAACAGACTCCAGGCTCTGAGCTGGCAGTCAGCACAGAGCCTGACACGGGGCTCGAACCCACGAACCGCGAGATCATGACCTAAGTGAAAGTCGGACGCTTAGCCGACTAAGCCACCCAGGCGCCCCAGCTACCTCCTACTCTTAAAAGAACATTCTTGGAAGACACAACCCTATGACTCCAACTTCTATTTCACTGCCCAAAACTAAACAATGCCACTCTTTATTTCAAAGTAATATGTGGCAGATATGGCTGCATTTTTAATTTTTTTTCCTTTTCATGAACATCACCATTCCCCCAAAACCAGAGTCCTGTAACAAAGAAGAGGATGACTATTGAGCAGTAGAACAGAAGACTTTGCAAGTATCCTAGCCTTCAGACTCACCAGGAGCAAGGTGAACGCAATTGTGAGATCAATCTTTCCAAAGCACAGCTCTATGTCAGAGCGTGTCGAAACCATTCAATGTCTCTTGACATAGCATCCAAGATAAAGTCCAAGTTTCCTGGACTACCTATCAAAAGCTGCAATCATTAGGTCCCCGGCTATTTTGCCATGAGACCATTCCAGGAAGCTTATACTGAGATCAAACTGAGCCACTTGCTGTTGTTACTGACCCCATCACCTGAGTGCATCTGGAATGTTCCCTCTGCTGCCATTTTCACATCTTCAATGGTCAGCTAAAATCTCACCTCTTCTGAGTTCCTAGTCACTTCCCTTCCACTTGCCTCTGATGAACCTCTAATTATAAGAGCGCAGAGGAGTTTTACTTCACACTTCTCTCACCTGAATTCTTTATGTACGTTACCTTATTTAATACTAATATTCCCTGGAATGTAAGTTTTATTAACCCCATTTTGCAGAGGAGACATCGGAGGCTCACCTAAGAAACTTGCTCAAGTTCACACTGCTAGTAAATAACAGCAGTCAAATTTAGGGTCAGGTAGGAGGCCAATCTTGTGTTCTTCCCATTCCATCAGGCTGATACCCTCTACCAAGTTTGTGGTCTGGTCTTCTCTTCAGTTCCTTTTATTACAAGGAGCATATTAAACTGATCTTCCTAGTCCCAATACCTAGAAAAGGCAGCATCCCCATCATAAACTCAATGTCCTCTTAAAAATAAAAGGGAGGAGTGGCTCAGTCCCTTAAGCATCCAACTCTTGATCTGGGCTTAGATCATGATCTTGTGATTCGTGAGTTTAAGCCCTGCATTAGGTTCTGCATCATCAGTACAGAGCCTGCTTGGGATTCTGTCTCTTCTTCTCTTTGTCCCTCCCCCACTTATGCTAGTGTTCTCTCGTTCTCAAAATAAATAAACACATATTTTAATAAAAATAAAAATAAATTAAAATTTTAAAAAAAGGCAAATATCTCTAAATATTTACTAGAGTATTCAGCACTCTGCCTTGAGGACACCTTCTCATCCTTATATCCACCTTTGTTCAATCTACTTCAATTAGTCTGTATTTTATGCATTATGAATTCTCTTCTCAGAAAGTATTATAAATAGCACTCTTTGTTTTTTAAAGGAAGAGTATCATGAAGATTTTTTTATTGAGAAAATTTACAAACTTACAGAAAAATTGAGCATATAATGAATCCTATAAGCTCAATGTCAACATTTAACCATTTTTAACATTTTGCAGTATTTGCTTCATGTATTGTTTTGCTGTTTATTATTTTGCTCTTTATTGTTATTTTATAAAGTAAATAATAGATATGACGACATTACTTCTGTATGTACTTCAGTATGTGGTCCTTAGAAAGAACAGTAAGTGGTGCGTCTGGGTAGCTTAGTTGTCTAGGCATCCAACTTCGGCTCAGGTCATGATCTCGTGGTTTGTGGGTTCCAGCCCCACGTCGGGCTCTGTGCTGACAGCTAGCTCAGAGCCTGGAGGCTGCTTCAGATTCTGTGTCTCCCTCTCTCTCTGACCCTCCCCTGCTCATGCTGCCTCTTTCTCTCTCAGAAATAAATAAAACATTTTTAAAAAGTTCAAAAAAAGAAAAAAGAAAGAACAGTAAGACTACATCTCTATAATCAGAATATCATTATCATGTCTACCAAAATTCATAAGAATTTCTTAATAAAAATGAATACCTAGTATGTATTAAATTTTCAAAGGTTTTCAAAAACAGTCGTTTGATCATACCAGGGTCCAAAGAAGTACCATGTTTTTTTGTGTGTGTATTTGTTTGTTTGTTTGGGTTTTATTCTTCCCCTCATTTTTCTCGTGATGATGACTTATTGAAGAGATCAGGCCAATTTTCCTTTAGAATGTCCTACTTCCTACATTCATCTGATTGCTTCCTCTTTTAGGCTTGTGTCCTATAAACCAGAATTTAGGTCTAAAGTCTTCATTCAATTCAGGTTACAGGTCTGTGGCATGAATGCATGAATTCAGTCTTTATTAGAAAATGGGCCAAGAAAACCACAGTTCTGCCGCAAGCAAGGTAATATATTGAACAAAATTTTGTTATGTTAGTTCTTCTTCAAGAATCTATCAAGATAATAGTAAGAAACAAGTGGGAATGATGGAAAATGCTTTAAATCAATTAGGGCACTGCCTTTATCTTTTTGCTGTGTGAACAGAATTTCTGAGAACGCATGTATATTTTCCAAGCATTGCACCATACCATAGATCTCAATCTTATCTGCTCTCCTCTCTAACAAGTTGCCTCAAAGAAAAATAAAAGGGGAAAAAAAAGGGAAAGAAAACAAAATTCGCATCAAGTATTATCTTCCCATATGATCATTTATGACAGCTTGAGAATGAAATTGAGCCTAAACTGCCAACAGCTATATTTTCATAAGTGAAGGCCCCACACTGATTGCCAGTGGTAAAACAGTACAATAAAAAAAAAAAAAAAAAAAGAAAGAAAGGAAAACAATGTGAACTGCTCACACAACACCAAGCAGCTTTTCCAGTTTGCTTTGTTTAGTCTGTCTTGCAGTGTTGTGGAAACAACACTTCAGCTCTAGTTGAGAGGGTTCTTTTATTACAACACAATGCAATTTTTTTCATACTACTTGTGCATAAATAGCAGTCTGCAATCTTTTAAAGATATATTACCCACACTCCAAATACAGCATGAATAATATCCAAGTGAGAAACAAGAGAATGGCTTAACACATGAAAGTCTGACTTGTGACCAGAAGCCGGCTGACCATCATGGAGCCCTGATGGGGTTCTGAGTGCAGAAGGCCTTCTATTTCAGAGAAGGAATGTTGCTTTCAATATTGTGACCTAACATGTAATTCGATGTTCTACTACATACCAATTACTTGGGATATCAATACTACCAATGAATTATAATCGCTAACATTGATCTAGAGGTACTATATGCTGGGCTATCTACTTAGTACTTTGTAAGCATTATATCACACTTCAATCCTCAAAAGAATCTCGAGCTAATTATGCTATAGATAGTATTCCTGTGCTCTTTTTGCTGATAAAGAAACTGGGAATTCTGAACTCATAGAAACAGAGAGTAGAATGGTGGCTGCCAGGGCTGAAGGACAGGGGCAATGGGAACATGTTGGTCAAAGAGTAGAAACTTCCAGTCACAAGAGGAGTAAGTTCTAAGGACCTCACGTACACCATGGTGACTTTAATTAAAAACACTGATTGCATACTTGAAAGTTGCTTAGAGGCTAGATATTTAGTATTCTCACACGTCCAAAAAAATGTAAATGTGGATGATGATGTGTTAATTTGATTATGGTAAATATTTTATAATGTGTATTAAATCATCAGACTGTATACTTTAAATATATACCATTTTATCTGTCAATTATATCTCAATAAAGCTGGGGGTAAGAAAAGGAAACTAGGACTTGAAAAAGTTAATTGTCAAGCCCATATGATCCCAAAGATTATCCTGGTAGAACTCCTCACAGTATCTCCTAGAAGTGGTACCATAGAGAAAGGAGAATATGAATACTGCTTCAGGTCTAAAAAGGTGTCCTCTATGGAGTTTCATGAGACTAAATAGAAAATGAGCCATTGTCTCCTTCCCATACTTACTTAGTTGACCTTTATCAATGGATCACCATCTCTGGGGTTAGATACTAAAAATGGACAAAGTAAATACAGCAAAGCTTGAGCAACTGGGGTATTTTTCATCAGGAAATATAACTGCAATATATCCTAAATCGGGATAACCCAAAGTGAGCAAATTCTCTTGACTGAATGATCACAATGCTTACTCTCCTGTTCCAGTTCCGTCATCACCTAAATTTAGAACTCAGAGAAGAGGAAGGGAAAGTCGGGAGATACAAACAGATAGTAGAGTATACCCAGGCAAAAAGGTAATTTATTTCCAATAATAGGATAATTGAAATTACCAAAGAGTTGACCACTATGGAAAAATCTTAAGTTTATGAATAAAATACAATATCTTTTTAAGTGCACACTTGAATTCACTCACCTACACACACACACACACACACACACACACACACACACACGGACACATGAAATATGTAAGAAAAATCTCTAGAAGAAACACATAAAGAGCACTAATCACCAGAGTCTAAATCTGTGAATGTTTGGGGATGGGAGAGGAGATCAGATGTCAGTAAACAAGCTAAATTTTAGAAGCCACACAGAAATAAGATATAAGACCTTAGGACTTATTATAGCTGAGAATTTCAATTAATTCTCAGTTATAGCTGAGAATTTCATCTAAAGCTAGCAGCTCAGAACTCACAGAGTATACACTTTCACTTAAAAGATGAGCTTGGGCAGGGGCGCCTGGGTGGCTTAGTCGGTTAAGTGTCCGACTTTCGCTTAGGTCATGATCTCATGGTTCGTGGGTTCGAGCCCCGCGTTGGGCTCTGTGCTGACAGCCAGCTCGGAGCCTGGAGCCTGGACCCTGGACCCTGTTTCAGTCTGTGACTCCCTCTCTCTCTGAACCTCCCCTGCTCACGCTGTCTCTCTCTCTCTCCTAGAAATAAGTAAAACATTAAAAAAAAAAAATTAAAAAAAAAAAAAAGATCAGCTTGGGGTGCCAGGTGGCTCAGTCAGTTAAGCATCCAACTTCGGTTCAGGTCATGGTCTCATAGTTTGTGAGTTCGAGCCCCATGTCAGGCTCTGTGCTGACAGCTCAGAGCCTGGAGCCTGTTTCCGATTCTGTGTCTTCCCCTCTCTCTTTCTGCCCCTCTCCCACTCATGCTCTGTTTCTCTCCCTCAAAAATAAATAAAAACATTAAAAATTTTTTAAAAGATGAAAAATTTTGAAAAGACTGGACACTGAAGGAAAAAGGATCAGCAAAATTGAAGACAGACTATTATAAATTATTTAAGCTGAATCATAGAGAAGAAAAGACTGAACAACTGAAGAGAGCATCAGTGAACACTGAGAAGGATAATAACAAGGTATCTACTATACATTTAATTAGAGTTCCAGAGGAAAAGGAGGAAAAGAATGGAACAGAAAAATTACTTGAAGAAATTATGCAAATTTTCAAAAGATGATGAAAAATAATAACCTACAGATTCAAGAAGCTACATTAATCCCAAATAGAATACAGTAAAACTTTGGATTGTAACTTGTTCTGCGAGTGTTCACAGATGAGCAAACATTTCTAATAAATTTTAACCAATAAATGAGTCATGCCTTGCAATACAAGTAGTACATGATGCCAAATGCCACATGATCACAACTGAGCCAATGGTTCTTCTCTCTCTCTCTCTCTCTCTCTCTCTCTCTCCCCCCCTCTCCCTCTCTCCCTCTCTCTTTCTCTCTCTCTGTGGGACTGTGGTGATCATCTTTCATACCTGGATGCTTGGTCTCAGGCCACCGTGTCTGGCAGAAATCAGTGATTTTCAGAACACTGGAAGGTGCCCACAACTAGCACTAATGTATTTTTTTCACCTCAAAGCATATACAGATAGTTCTTTGCTTTTCCATATAAGAATAAGCTTAGGAATGCTTTGCTTCAGTACTGATATCTGGGTATTAATTTTGGATCCTGCAACTTTACTGAATTCACTTATTCCTTCTGGTAGAAATTTTTATCATGAATGGATATTGAACTTTGTCAAACGCCTTTCTGCATCTATTGAGATGATTATATGATTTTTTGTTCTTCATTTTGTGGATGTGTTGTTTCACACTGATTGATTTGTGAATATTGCACCATCCTTGCATCCCTGGAATAAATAGTACTTGGTTGTGAGAAGAAAAAAAAAAAAGGAATGCTTTGCTTCATTCTAGGTCCTCTGCTACCTTATTGACAGTTATATTAAATACAGCATATGATGAGTTTCTTAATACTGTACTGATGTCAACATCTGTGCGAGGCTATACAATGGCCCCCATGCAGAAAAGGATTACACTGAGCCAACAGATAGCAGTGATTCTGTTAGTGACAGTGAAAGTCATCTTATACAATAACCTTCCTCTCTCTCGTCTCCCTCACTCCAGCCACGAAGGTTTTCAAAGGTAAGTACATGTTAATTTATTTTTCTTCATATTTTTTAAATTTTCTTTATTATTTTATATTATAGTATTGTAATCATTTTCATATGAATATTTTGGGGTTGTGGAACAAATCATCTGAACTTCCATTATTTCTTTCTTTTTAAATTTTCATGTTTTATTTATTTTTGAGAGAGAGAGAGATTGCAAGTGGGAGAAGGGCAGAGAGAGAGAGACAGAGAGACAGAGAGAATCAGAAGGAGGCTCCAGGCTCTAAGCTGTCAGCACAGAGCCTGATGCGGTCTCGAACCCATGAGCTGTGAGATCATGACCTGAGCCGAAGTCAGATGCTTAACTGGCTGAGCCACCCAGGCGCCCCCCCACCTTTTTGTTTTAATTTTTTTGAGCTCCCATTATTTCTTAAACAAAAATTTGTTTTGATATACAGTGCTTTGGATTACAAGTATGTTTCCAGAACAAATTATGCTCGCAAACCAAGGTTTTACTGTACATACATTTAGAAACACAACATTGAGCCTATGAGAGCCAAACTACAGGAAACCAATACTAAAAAGAAAAACACTCAGAAATAAAAAACAGACATCTTACATACAGGGGCATAATTATAAGACAGCTTACAACACATCAGAAACTGTTCAAATGAGAAAATGAGTAGAAAATTATATTTTAAAATCTGCAAAAATAGTTTTTTGCAGCAAAAAAATCCTTTGAAACATCATGTTTTAAAATTTAAAATCTGCAAAAATGATTTTTTGCAGCAAACATATCCTTTGAAAAACAAAGATGAATTAAATAAAATTTCAGGTAAACAAGAGGTGAGAGAATTTGTTGCCAGCAGACCTGCAATAAAAGAAAGGCAATAGGTAACACTTCCAGCAGAAGAGAAACTATGCCAGGTGTGAAAATAGATCTGCAGAAAGGAATGAAAAATGCTATAAATGGCAAATATGCAGATAAATATTTATAAAATATATTTTCTTATTCCTTATTTTTTTTTAATTATCTTTGAAGCAAAAATAAGGGGAGCTTTGGTGGCTCAGCCAGTTAAGCATCTGAATTTGGCTCAGGTCAGGATCTCATAGTTAATGAGTTTAAGCCCTGCATCAGGCTCTGTGCTGACAGCTCAGAGCCAGAAGCCTGCTTCAGATTCTGTGTCTCCCTCTCTGTCTGCTCCTCCTTTACTAATGCTCTCTCTCTCTCTCTCTCTCTCTCTCTCAACAATAAATTGTTTTTAAGTTTATTTGTTTTTGAGAGAGAGAGGAAGACAGAGAGACAGTGTGAGCAGGGGAGAGTCAGAGAGAGGGAGATACAGAATCTGAAGACAGGCTCCAGGCTCTGAGCTAGCTGTCAGCACAGAGTCTGTCGTGGGGCTCAAACCCATGAACCATGAGATCATGACCTGAACCAAAGTCGGACACTTAACCAACTGAGCCACTCAGGCACCCCCCTAAAAAAATTAATAAAGAAAATAAGTAAATAAATAAAAACTGTATTGTGGGGTTTATAAAAATGTGGAAACATGTATATCAACAATTGCACAAAGCACTAGAGAGGGTGAAAGGAAATACATTGTTATAATAATTTTACATTGTACAGGAAATGGTATAATACTAATTTATGACAGACTATGGCAGGTTAAAGATGCACAATGTAAATCCTACAGCCACCACCAGAACATTGTTTTAAACCAATAAATCCCCAAAGAAATATAGAAAGTAAAATGGAAATCTACATAGAATTTAAGCCAAAAAGAATGGAGAAAGAAAAAGCAGATGAGAGGAAATAGTAAGACAGCACATATAAACATGGTCATATTAATAATTACTATAAAAATAAATGGGATAAAAAATTTAATTAAAGGCAAAAATTACAGACTGGATGGATAATTACTATAAATTAAAGGCAAAACTTATCAGCATGAATAAAAAGTAGCAAGAAATAACTATTGGTAAATAATAGTTGTGCTGATCACTGGAAGAGTATAGAGAATACAAAAATAGACCCACATATATATGATTTATTGATTTTTGACAAAGGTACCGAAACAACTGCATGACAACAGGTATGCCTTTGCAACAAAGATGCTGGAACATATATGCAGATATAAAAAAATAAATAATAATGAACCTTAGCCCTTAGCTCACACTGGATCTTAGTGAAAGCCAAAAAGTACATGTAACAACATATTTAAAAAAAACTAAATGTTAATTATCTCCAATGAAAATACCCTTTGAGCACTGAAGGTGAATTGAAGATAATTCAGATACACAAAAATGAATTTGAGAGGGATTGAAGGCCTAAACACAGAAGTTAAAATTATAAATATTTTAGAAGAAACAAAGGAGAATATCATCTTCATGACCTAAAGGTACAGAAAATTTTCTTTTTTTTTTTTTAAATGTTTTATTTATTTCTAGGAGAGACAGAGAGAGCGTGAGCAGGGGAGGGTCAGAGAGAGAGGGAGTCACAGACTGAAACAGGCTCCAGGCTCTGAGCTGGCAGTCAGCACAGAGCCCTACGTGGAGCTTGAACACACGAACCGCGAGATCATGACCTAAGCGAAAGTCAGACGCTCAACCGACTAAGCTACCCAGGTGCCCCTGGAAATTTTTCTTAGAACACACAAACGCAGGGGCGCCTGAGTGACTCAGTCAGTTAAATGTCTGACTTCAGCTCAGGTCATGATCTCACAGTTTGTGGGTTCAACCCCTGTGTTAGGCTCTGTGCTGACAGCTTAGAGCCTGAAGCCTGCTTCAGGTTCTGTGTCTCTCTCTCTGCCCCTCCTCTGCTCGTACTCTGTCTCTCAAAAATAAATAAACATTAAAAAAAATGTTGAAAGATTTAAAAAAGAAGACACAAAAGTACAATTTAAAGAAAAGAAATAATATACTGGACTTCATCAAAGTTAACATTTCTATTCATCATAATATTTAAAATAAGATATGAAAACAACCTTAGTGTCCATCAATAGATGGATAAAGAAGATGTGGTATAAAGACCCCTGGGTGGCTCAGTCTGTTGAATGTCCAGCTCTTGATTCTTACTCAAGTCATGATCCCAGGGTTGTGGGATCAAGCCCAACATAGGGCTCTGTGCTGACGATGTAGAGTCTGTCTGTGATTTTCTCTTTCACTCCCTCTGCCCAACTTACATACACACTCTCTCTAAAAATAAAAAAATTAAAAAGATATAGTATACACACACACACACACAGATCACACACACAAATAGAATATTACTCAGCCATTAAAAAAAAAGAGAGAGATCTAACCACTTGCAACAACATGGATGCAAGAGAGTATTGTGCTAAGGAAAACAAGTCAGACAAGGAGAAATACCATATGATTTCACTTATGTGTGGAATCTAAAAAATAAAACAAAGAAACAAACAAAAGAAAGATTCTTAAATACAGAGAATAAACTGGTAGTTGCTAGAGGGGAGGTAGTTAGGGGATGGGTGAAACAGATAAAGGGGATCAGGAAGTTCAAAATTCCAGTTTTAAAATAAAGAAGCCACAGAGATAAAAGAAAGTACAGCACAGAGAATATATTCAAGGATACTGCATAACACTGGTGACTACACTTATCATGGTGAGCACTGCATAATATAGAGAATTGTTGAGTCATGTTATACACTTGGAACTGATATAACACACTGTTAAATATAGTTCAATTAAAAATAAATTTAATTTTTAAATCAAATTAAACAGGAAAAAAATAGATTGAAAAGTCACAGACTAGGTGAGGACAAATATATATATGGACAGAGAAAAGGTGGTGGTTGGGGAACATATATCTAGAATATTAAAAAAGATTCTTCAGGGACGCCTGGGTGGCTTAGTCGGTTAAGCGTCCGACTTTCGCTTAGGTCATGATCTCGCGGTTCGTGGGTTCGAGCCCCGCACCGGGCTCTGTGCTGACTGCCAGCTCCGAGCCTGGAGCCTGTTTCAGAGTCTGTGTCTCCCTCTCTGACCCTCCCCTGTTCACGCTGTCTCTCTCTCTCTCTCCTAGAAATAAATAAAAATTTAAAAAAAAATTAAAAAAAAAGATTCTTCAAAGTTATAGATAAAAAGAAAAGGCAACAAAAAAATTTTAATGGGTAGAAGCATGGATATGCACACCGGTAAGCACACAAAGATGCTCAAAATAATTAGCCACCAAAGAAACTAAAATTAAAACCATGGTTTATGGTGAAAATTAACTCCTACACTTTAGTGGTGGGAATTTAAAATGGTACAACCACTGAAGAAATTTGAAAGTTAAAACAGAAGTTACCATATGGCCTGACAATCCCACTCCTACGTGTTATCCCAAAAGAAATAAAAACATATGGCCAAATAGGTGTACACAAATGTTCATATAAGCATTACCCAGAACAGGCAAGCACTGGGAATGATCCCAACTTCCAGGAACAGGTGACTGGATAAACAAATTGTGGCAGGAGCAGTATCATCAAATCGCAGCATGAGTTGTGCCCCACTTCAGCCCCCTCGCAAGACCAATTAGCCACTATCCATAGACAAGACACCAATATAAAACTCTTAGTACCCAAGGGTAAGGCTAAAGCTTCTCTCTGGACCATGGAGACAGAGAAGCACTGCATTCAAAGAGTCAGAGGAGTGGTTTCACTTTGACCACATACATGGCCCCTGCCCGGGGGGGCACTGCACCACACCGACCCCTGGGCCTACAGCTTCGTCAGTGGATATAAGAGAGCCCAAGGGGCACATTCTGCTGCCCCAGCAATGCAGGACACTTCCCTGGAGGCCCACTCAGGTCTCACCTCATAGAAGTCACTGGAAGAATCTGTGGAGCTCAACTACTGGGGATCAGATAACAGAGGGGGAAAGGGGCCAGGGCTACAGCAACCAGCACTCAGTGGCACCCAAGCAGAGACCCAACTGACAGTTGCGCAGATGTCCGCAGATCTAGCCAGAGAGCTCAACTGGCAGGTGGTCCCGCATGCTACGTGTCCCTAGCCCACATGCCACACCAGCCTTGGAGCCCGTCCCACAGACCTGCCCAGGCAAAATAAAAAGCAAATTCACAGCCCACCCAACCATGGAACATGGCCTCCAGTCTTCTCCCACTAGGAAGCCTGACTCCTAGACCTGGACAGCCATCCTCCAGCTGCACTCAGGCCGTAAGCCAAACCTGAGGCCCTGAAGATTGCTGAGCACGGCCTCTGGCCCCCATAACCGAACAATTACAAAAGTGATTCTGGGCAGCCTCAAGTCCCCTTTATGGTACTGCTCGGCTGCTGAGCCCAACAGACAGCCCTGCCTAATGGCTGAACACAGGGCACAGCCTCATCCAAGCAGCAGGCCCCCCTCCTTATCCCATAGCATAACCTACAGCCCCACCCAGCCAGACTGCTCAGACGACAACCGCACAACGAACACTGTAGAGTTGCCGGCCCCACCAAACTGCAGGCCGCGCTGGAGTGGACACACCCGACAGAGTGCCTGACCTCAGACCTTGCCCAACAGCATGGTGCGGCACCTATGGGTGCCTACCGAATCGTGAGGCCCACCCAACCTCAGGACACAGCTTGCAGCCTCACCTCACTGCACAGCACACCCTGAGACCCCGACCAACTGGGAAGCCCGGCCTTCTTAACACAGAGTCCAGTCCGCTACACCATCCGGTAGAAGCACAGCCTGGGGCCCCACCCAATCAGGACACAGATTGCAGACTCCGGCTCCCGGTCTTGTCTGACAGCGCAGTTGGCACCACTGTGCCAGACAGCAGAGCCTGCAAACTCTCTGAACCACAGGAGAACTGAGAGTGGCCCCATATAACCTCAGAGCACAGTCAGCAGCACTGTACAAGCAGGGAGCCCCGAGAGCAGTTCTGCTTGAATGCAAAGCCCAGACAGCGGGCCTTCCCAGCCGTGAGACCCAGCTAACGGCATCCCTTTCCCAACCTCAGAACACAGGTCGTAAGCCTGGCCTGCCCACAAATGCCGCCAACTTGACCCATCCACTACCTCGAGCTGACATGATGGGTAAAGGTATTTTACTGCCAAAACAATTATGTCTAGACAAACATGCAGGTACTAATGGAAGAATACAAGGATTATGAAAAATGAGGTAAACACAACATTAATAAAACTCTAATAACTGACTCCAAAGAAATGGAGATCTAAGAACTGTCTGACAAAGAAATAAGACTAATTTTCATAAGGAAGTTCAATGAACAACAAGAACACACAGACAACTAAACAAAAGTAGGAAAATAATGCATGAATGAAAAGATGTTGAAGACAAAAGTAAAAAAAAAAAAAAAAAAAGGAATCCTTGAGCTGAAGAATACAATGATTGAATTGGAGAATTCAACAGAGAGGTTCAACAGCAGATTTAATCAACCAGGACATCAAATAGGTTAAACTTCAAAAGGGTTACAACAAGGGACGTCTGGGTGGCTCAGTTGGTTAATCATCTGACTTCGACTCAGGTCATAATCTCACAGTTTGGGAGTTTGAGCACCACATCAGGCTCTGTTCTGAGAGCTTGGAGCCTGGAGCCTGCTTTGGATTCTGTGTCTCCCTGTCACTGCCACTTGCCCATTCACAATCTGTTTCACTGTCTCTCTCAAAAGTAAATAAACGTTAAAAAAAAAAAAATTAAGGGTTACAGCAAGACACGCTATAATTATATTCTCAAAAGTCAAAAACAAAGAATTTTGAAGGTAGCAAAAGTAATTCACTACTTAGAAGGAAGCCTCCCCTCCCTCCATTAGACTATGAGCAGATTTTTCAGCAGAAACTTTCAAAACCTAGAGAGCAGGATGATATATTCAAATCACTAAAATTTTAAAAACTCAACAAAGAATACTATACCTGGCAAAGCTCCCCTTCAGAAACAAAGGAAAGATAAAGATTTCCCAAACAAATATGAGGAAGCTCATCAACACTAGATCTGCCTCACAAGAAATGGGAAAGAACATTCTACAGGCTGAAATAAAAGGATGCTAACCAATACTGTAAAAATGTATGAATGTGTAAAACTCATCAATAAAGGTAAATATATGGTCAAAATCAGATTCTTCAATATTGTAATGGCTATGTGCAAATCACAACTCTAGTTTAAAAGTTTTTAAAAGTATTAACATAAAGGTAACTATAATCATTTTTATTGTATACATAATAAAAAACTAATTGTAACATAAATAACCTAAAATGTACAGGATGCGCACAGAGGAGTAAAAGTACAGAGTTTCTATGTTCAAGTTATCAGCTTAAACTATGATGTTACAACTCTAAGGTATTTTATGTAAGCCTCGTGGTAACCACGAAGAAAATACCTGTACTAAACACACAAAAGGTTATGATAAAGGAGACCAAGCATGCCAGCACAGAAGTCAAAAAATACAAAGGAAGACAGCAAAAGAGGAAGCAGGGAAGAAAAAATCTATAAAACAATTAGAAAACGATTAACAAAATTGGAATAGTAAGTCCTTACCTATCAATAATTGTTTTAAACATAAATGGATTAAATTCTCCACCCAAAAGTCACAGAATGGCTGAATAGACTTCAAGAAGAAAGATCCAAGAATATGCTGCCTGTAAGAGACTCAACTTCGCTTTAAGGGCACATGTAAGATGGGACTGAAGGAATAGAAAAAGATATTCCAAGCAGATGATAACATAAGAAAGCAGGGATAACTATACTTATATCAGACAAAAGGACTTTAAGCCAGAAATGCTCATTTTATATTGATAAAAAAGTCAATTCATAAATATTTATATACCCAACATTAGAATACCTAAATATAACTAAGTATTAACAGAACTAGGAGAAGAAATAAACAGTAACAGCATTTGAGACAAATGAAAACGGAAATACAAAATAGCCTAACTTACAGAATGCATATAAAGCAATTCTAAGAGGAAAGTTAGTAACTATGAACCCAGACATTAATAAAAAGATCTCAAATAAGCAACCTTACATTGTACCTCAAGGAACTAAAGAAAAACTAAGTCAAATATCAGAAGGAAAAAACATAATAAAGATTAGACCAGAAATAAGTGAAATAGAAAACAGAAAAACAGCAGAAAAAGACTAACAAATCTAAGAGTTGGTTCCTTGAAAAGATAAACAAAATTGATAAAACCTTCACTAGACAAATAAAGAAGAAAAACAGAGACCCCAAGTAAATAAAATCAGAAATGAAAGATGAGACATTACAACAGATCAAACAGAAATACTAAGGATCATGGCTGGCTTAGTCAGTATAGCACACAACTCTTAATCTCAGGGTCATGAGTTGAAGCCTCATGTTGGGCATGGAGCCTACTTAAAAAACAAAACAAGACACTAAGGGTCATAAAAGTCTACTATGCACAATTATACAAGTCCAATAATATCTTCCTTGCAAACACAAAGTTACATTAGTAAACATGAATTATCTCTTCAGTTGACTTCGCCCATACAACTTATTTAAGTCAAATTTTTGTTTAATTATTATTTTGAGAGCTTTATTTGTTTCTAGCAATTTTTAGTATAGTATTGCAGAGAATACAAAAATACCCATGTATCCATGTATAATTAATAAACGCTAACATTGATACACTTCTTATTTTTACAATTTATGCAAAATTACAAACTTGATTAAGCCAGCCTTTGTACATCTCTATTCCATCACCTCCACCCGCTTGCCCTGAGGAACTCACTATTCTGATTTTGCATACACATTTGTCAATCTTCATACTTTCCTCCCCAATATGGGTCCATTACCAATATACAGTATTTCTGTGTATCTCTACGTTTTATGTAAATGCTGTTTTACCATAATTTTTTTCTCAGTCAGCCTTATTTCTCAGAGTCCTGCCAGACTGCCATGGAGATTTTATTTCATTCCTTTTACCTGCTACACATTATTTAACTGTATCATTATACCACAAACCGATTCTCATACTGGTATTTAGATTGTTTTAATATTTCCCAAGTATAGAAAGACTGTAATTAAGACCTTTTTCAAGACTACTTTAGACCCATATAAGAGTTTCGCTGGGGGAAATGAACTTTAAGTTGAAATCTATTGAATGAACATCTATCTAGTTTATTAATAATGAAGAACTGCTTTTTAAATAGAGAAAATTACACTTCTGCCAGTAAATTCTGAAAGTTTCTATTTTCATGCATTTATTCATACTTATTGTCAAATTCATTTATTACCAATTTGACAGATTATAAATTGTTCTTTAATCATTTTTTAAAGTTTTTCCCAATATGACAAATTTCTTATGCTTGTCATTTGGGTTTCCTTGTCAATGAACTGCCTGTTAATAACTTTTTTTTTATGTAATTGGGATTTTCCCCATTTTTTATAGTAATTCTATTTATGTTTTCAATATTAATACTTATTTTGTTATATGCACTGCAGGTATCTTTTCCCCAATCTGTGATTTATCTTTTAATTCTGTATACAGAGGCTTTAAAAATCAGATTTTAAAAATTTTTTGCCATTCTTATATTTATGAATATTTCTCTTTAGGGTTTGTACTTTTTTGCATCTTGTTAAATAAATCCTTCATTACTGAGAGGCCATTAAAAAGACATAAAAGAAGAAACAAATTAAAATCTTCACACACTCAAAAAGAACAAGAAACTATGAAGGAAGACAAGGCAGGTTTGAGAAGAACTGATTAGGGTCATCTGGGTGGCTAGTTGGTTAGGTGTCCAACGCTTGATTTCGGCTTAGGTCATGATCTCATGGTTTTGTGTGTTCGAACTCTGCACTGGGTTCTGTGCTGACAGTGTGGAGCCTGCTTGGAATTATCTCTCTCGCCCTCACTCTCTGCCCCTCCCCGACTCATGCTGTCTCTGTTCCTCCTAAAATAAATAAATAAACTTTAATAAACAATGAAGAGAACTGAATAAAGATTCTACAAGTAAAAAATATTTTCCTGAAATTAAAATGTCAGTACATTGAAAAACAGTTTAGACACAACTGAATAGGGCATGAGCGACCTGGAGAAAATATTAAAATTAATATTTCAATAGAGATATAAACAGTTGGAAAGAAAGGTTAAAAGACAAGAGGAACAGAATAAGAAGGCTCAATACACATCTAATTAGTATCTAAAACTAAAACAGAGAGCTGAGTGGTTTGCATACATTATGTCATTTCATTTACATGGCACAACTAAAGTTGGTATTATTTTTCCTACTTTATGCAGAGAGAGAGACATTGAGTCTTAATTGAATAATATGGCTAATTTACACATATGCTGGCCCATGATGGTTAATTTTATGTATTAATTTGACTGAGCCATGGAGTGCCCAGACATTTGGCCAAGCATTATTCTGTGTTTCCATGAATGTGTTTCTGGGTGAGGGTAACAGTTAAGTGGGTAGACTGAGCAAAGATTGCCCTCCATAACATAGGTGGGCCTCATCTAATCAGTTGAGGGCCTAATCAGAACAAAAATGCTGACCCTCCTGCAAGAGAGGGAAAATTCCTCCTGCTGGCCTGCCTTGAGCTAAGATGTTGGGTTTTTCCTACCTCTGGATTGGAACTACAGCACTGGCCCTCCTGGATTTCCAGCTTGCCGAGTGCAGATGGTAGGACTTGTCAGCTTTCATAACTGCATGAGCCAATACCTTATAATAAATCTCTTACATAGAATATTTATGTATTCCATTTCTCTGGAGAACACTGACTAATACAAGCACCGTTGCTTTTATGGTTAAAGCTCATGAGTGACTATAGCTAGATGTCTGAAATCAAAAAAAGAGGAGGAGAAGACAAAGAAGTCCACTTAATTTCATGTAAACACACAGCTTCTATTCAAAGAACCAATCCCTGCAAAGTGGGAAAGCTACTTATGGCACTCAATTCATGGAAAATCCTGCTTTAATAGAACAATGCAGAGGTCAAGTGAGATGCACAGAGAACGTAGCAGCATGTGTGGAGCTCTTTTAAATATTGTTCCATCCAGGCTTCCATAAGAAAAGAACACTCGCATTTCAGAGTGGGATAAACACAGAAGGTTAGATTAGGAGAGCCTTTCCCATCCATATTTAACATAAAGTAATAAGAAGATAGGCTTTCCAAGAAGAGAGAGCTGGTGAGCATCCAATTCACCAGCCTCCCAGCAGCGCTGGCTGCTGCCCAGTTCCGAGTGGGAAGCATACAAATGGGGGAGAGAGGGAGGATTTATCCCGGACCCTCGGGAAGAGGTAGCCCAGACTGACCACTACTATAACAGCTACAAGATCAACTGATAAGCAATGAACGTGTGAAAGATCTAATAGGAATTGCAATCTGGAGCAAACCCTGTAGCATTTGGGATGCTTAGCAGAACAAATGGATGACATTTAATCTGTGTCTATATTAAAAGTCTTAACTTCAAAAACAATATTTGACTTTTAACTTAATGCTGCATTTAAGCAGTGCATGCACACAGAAAGCTTAGGGGCGGCATTTTTTGTTTGGAACATTGTTTTTGTTTCTGTTGTGATTTGCTGAAAATAAATGGCAATATCTGACAATTACCACCTATTTCTGAATATGACTTTCCTGAAGGAGACATTTTTCCCAGACTGGGAAGTCATACATTTATGGCATGAAGAACTATATAGAACAATGTACTTGAGAAAACTGGATTTGTATCCCTGCTTTGCCCCCTTCTATTTGTATAACCATAGCCAACCATATATTAAAAGAAGGTAGCATTTTTTGGGAACTTAACTATGGGCAGCAGTTGACTGAGTACCGTACATTTATTATCACATTTAATTATTATGACAACTGCATTGATTGGATATTATTATGATTTCCATTTTTTTAGATGAGGAAACTGGTGTTCGAAAAGTTTGTTAAATGCATTTCTTATGGTCACTTAGCCTTTCAGACCTTAGATTTCTTATCCATAAATTTGGGGGATTAGACTATGAGACTTCAACAATTTCAACTTTAGGGGCGCCTGGGTGGCTCAGCTGGTTAAGCATCCAACTTTGGCTCAGCTCATGATTTCATGTTTCAGGAGTTTGAGCCCTAAATCAGGCTCTGTGCTGACAGCTCAGAGCCTGGAGCCCGCTTCAGATTCTGCATTTCCCTTGGTCTCTGCCCCTCCCCCACTTGCACTCTGTCTCTCTCTCTCTCTCTCTCTCAAAAATAAATATTAAAGAAATTTTTTTAATTCAGACTTAGTATTTAAGATTCTCTTTGAGAGGCTTTGAAAAAAGGACTCTATTACAATAACATTCCCCATGATGTTAGACACGATGCATACATTGCAATCACTAGTAGATTTTTGTTAAAAATTAGCTAGTTTCATTTTCTAAAAAGTCAACCCATAAGTTTCAGTCTTTATTAAATCAAAAGATAAAATGAGTGATCACAGTCACAGACTTGAAACAAGCATGCCCTGTAAAGGAAAAGAAATCTTGGCAGTAAACCAAGTAAGGCCCAGGAGTAATGATGACTTTACAACATTCGTGCTTAGACTTACAGTGGTGACCCCGGTGGGGGACCCACTTAGGACAAGAGTAGTGGTGTGCTGTCTACATCTAAGTTTTTAAAAGTTTTGCTTTGTGTATTCAGCAGACAGAATAAATGGCTTTGTTAATATTTTTTTTTCCTTGGTAGGGTTTAGGGACCTTCATTAGGGCGGCTTTGGCCATGATTCATTTGTTGTGATTGTCATTCTCCACTCCATTTATGTCCACTAGGACCCAACTAACTCAAGAAGTTGGATTTTATTTGGAAACAGGGGGCACTGAACAATGACCTAAATGTGATACATAATCCTTGAGGAATGGAGGATAAGCAATAGCGAGCCACTGAGAACCAAAAGCATTGTCCACGTTCTCTGAGAGGCGTGATAAAAGTACAAATCTGAAGTTGTCTGGAAAACCAAAAGGTAGAGTTACAAAACCAAGAGGGAAAACAGAATGTTTCCCGGAACTCTATGCCCACACAATGGAAAGGTAAAAAGCCCAAAACTTCAGAAAGTGATGAGAAATGATAGATACATAAAAAAATAAACCAGAACAAAAATGTGAGCAAGAAAGAAGCTATAATTTCAGGGGGTGCTAAGGTCCGGCAGAGCCATGATACATTACTTATTATGTAGCAACAAAAAAGAAGATTTGAAACTGGCATCTCAGATTTTGGACCTATTCTATATTTTGAGGAGAAAAAAAGAAACCATTATTTAATAACCACTCTTGAATTATATTCTTTATGACATATTTGCTTTTTTAACTTTTAAAAATCATCTGTAAGGATGTAATTCTCACATTTTATTCAGCAATACAACTTCTACAGTCACTCTGACCCACCTCTACGTAGCCTGAATAATGAAGAATATACTATCACTCATTTTACAAAGATACTGAACACCTACGGCTAGGTATCTTGCTAAGGAAGCCCTGTGAATGAAAAGGTAAAGTTTCAAATTCCTGCTCTCAAGCAATTCACAGTTTAATAGGGGAGAGCTGATTAAACAGTTAACTTCAACACAATTTAAAAGGCTCTGTGATAGATGGGAGATGGTGCTGTGATCAAGCCTTGTCCTAAGAGCACAAAAGCCTGCGCTGCTCAAGGTCAAGAAAATCTGCCAGCAATTTTTGTCATCAGCTTTGGTGAAGGGAGGCTGCCCTTTTGGAGGATACACGTGTGTGCACCTTTGTTGTTGTTGCTGGGAAGGAGGCTGATGTCATGCCATTGGGCCATTCAGTAAAGGATGACCTCCTTCAGGAACAAAGGCACTGAGACAAGGAGGCGTGACACTATCGGCCGCTAACAGTAGGTCATCTTTACAGTTCTCTCTGGTGCGAGACTTTGTCCTATGTGTATAACAGATGCATTAACTGCCCACTCCATGAAGTAGGGATGAGCATTAGTTCTATTTTTTTTAATGGGGAAACTGAGGCAAAGAGTGCTGAAAATAATAGAGGCAGGATCCTAACTTATAAAATCACCAGAGCCTAGGTGTCTGCCTCCCTGCCTTCACTGTGAACATAGCGGCTTTCTGCAGAAGGTTACTATGGTCAATCGACAATGTCCACTAACTGCTTAACACTGTCCCCACCAGGAGGGAGGGACCTATGACCCTTCCCTCTGAATCTGGGTAGGCTCAGTGACCCCTTGACCAATAGAATATGGCAGAAGTGACATGTGCCAGTTTCTAGGTCTTAAGAACAGGCAGCTTCCACTTCTCTTAGAACATTCATAACTTGGATTTTGAAAGTCAAAAGGCAAACATGCATCATAAAAAATATATTCAAGACTAGCAAGCTCTAAGATGTCATGAAAAGATGTGACTGCCCTGTTAAAGAGACCACATGGTGAAGCCATGAATTTTGTATGACACTACATGGAAAAGGGGAGGAAATGGATGAATCTAGCCTTCTGGCTATCCCCTCTGAAGCAGCAAGGGAAGCGTTCTTGATCCCTGCAGACCAGCCTTACCTTTCGCTGAATACCATCCAATGATGCCAGTTGACACAAAGTGGAACAGAAGCTGAGCACTATCCATCATTCTACCCTCAAAATCATCTTAGGTAGAAAAGATATTCTTTTAAATGAATAAGATCTGGGGTTGTCTATTACCCAGCAATAAATAACCAGAATGGGAGAGACCAGGTGGCCTAGTCAGTTAAGCATCCAACTCATGATTTTGGCACAGGTCATGATCTCATGGTTCATGGTAGTGAGCCCTGTGTCAGACTCTGTGCTAATCCTCTCTTCTCCTCTCTTCTCTTCTCTTCTCTTCTCTCTTCTCTTCTCTCTCTCTCTCCCCCGCTTCCCTCCCTCCCCTGCTCATGCTCTCTCTCCCTCTCAAAATAAATAAACACTAAAAAATAAATAAAGAAGCAGAACAGATAAACTGACTTAAAAGTGGATATAAGACAAGGCACGGGAGGAAATAAAGAATCCCAAAGAAAAGTAGGTAGGTCACTGGGACATGGTGGAACATTATTCCCACTGTTAGGAGATGGGAATCCTTGGAATCAGTCAAGTATTTAAAGAGAGGAAGAGTGAGAGTTCACCAAACAAAGGACATCTTTGCATTTTCATGGTTACTTCATTCCCAGTGTTTACTTCCTGCATATGAGCCCTTCCTGTTGCTCTTATGGCTTCAGTAAAGTTTTTTTAAACCTCACAGCCTAGATTAGAGCGAGGGAAGGGGCACAGCAAGGCAGGGAAGGGATAAAGAAACAGTCACTCACCATGCTCTGTACAGAACAAAGGAAATGTCCTAGTTGTTAGGTCAGACTGCCTGCATCCAAATCCCAGGTCTACAAGTTTCTTGTTTTATCCCCTTGGACAAATTACTTAAACCCTTTGTGACTCAGACGCCCCATTTGTAAAACTAGAGACAGCACTGACTCCCTATGCTTTCTATAGCCATCATGAAGAAAAAACAAGGAGACTCAGAAACCTACCTCAGTCTTCCTCTCAGTGTGGCCTTACTGCCAACATCTGCCTTGAGTCCAACTTGGCTTCTAGAGGATGGGATGAAGGGTCTAGAAACCTGGATAGTAACTAAAATGCCTCCAGACAAGCACTTTAGGTAGAGAGGACAAGATGAGAGAATACGCAGGAGTATGTGATAGAAGTGTCTTTGGAAACCATAAGTAGACTAAAATGACATTATGTCTGGCATGTAGAGTAGAATGTGTAGGCAGTGGGCGTGGGTAGAAGGAGAGGAGCTGGACAGGAAAGCAAGAGCAGACCATGGAAAGCCTTAGTTTCCACACCAAGTAGTCTGGGCTTCCCTGTGATAGCAACTCAGTGGGGAAGGGCAATTCCAAAGTCTGAAATTGTAGGGGTGCCTGCGTGGCTCAGTCAGTTAAGTATCCAACTTTGGCTCAGGTCATGATCTCATGGCTCGTGGGTTTGAGCCCCACGTTGGGCTCTGTGCTGACAGCTCAGAGCCTGGAGCCTGCTTCAGATCTTGTGTCTCCCTTTCTCTCTAACCTTCCCCTGCTCACACTCTCATTCTCTCAGAAATAAATAAAAACATTTTTAAAAAACTTAAAAAAAAACCAAAGTGTGAAATTGTAGACATTTCATAATTACCACATCTCAATGTTTAATCTTTAGGAGAAATTTTCAAGGCTGGTAGGGAATGCATTGTTTTTCCATGGTCATTGAAGAAACTGAGATCTAGGGGTATAGTCACTAGGACTCACCTGGTTAGTACTGTCTTCTCAGACCCAAGTGACCAAAGGCAGAAAACAAAGTTGGTGGTAAAAGCCCACTCAACAATTATATGTGAAGAGAATAGTTACTTTACAAATCCTTCTTCTCTCTACTCTGGAATTTCCCCATACAGAAAAGCAATAAATATATTCTAGGCAATCTAGCTCATACACCCAGGTTACTTCCTAAGCTATAGTGATGAAACCAAACAGGAGCTGGTGGTCAATTATATATGTCAAGCTTTTCCAAATTTTTCTTCTCTGCAGTTTTTCTGTCTCGTCTTGTAAAGCAACGTGAGACCTTTGTTCAACTAGACAAGATTCCAATTGTCCATATAAAAAATAGCAAATGACTTTAACAGCTATATGGCCCATCAGGGCTAGTGGTCAGAAACCTATATTACATCCTGTCAATGATGTTGCACAGATCCGTTTAATGATCAGCTTACCTTGCCCTTTGCCGGCAATGTGCATGAAACTCATATTCTTTCCCGAGCAAAGCAACTTCTAAATCCAAGTTGGCTGGATTAGGTCTAAATTTTTATGTTCCCTTTCTATTTTTCATGTTTCATTCAGAACCATTAAGGAGGGGCACCTGGGTGGCTCAGTCAGTTAAGTGTCCGACTCTTGGTTTCTACTCAGGTCATGATCTCACGGTTTTGTGAGTTCAAGCCCCACATTGGGCTCTGCACTGGCACCATGGAGCCTGCTTGGGATTCTCATTCTCTGTTCTCTCTCTCTCTCTTCCCCTTCCCACTCATATTGTCTCTATCTCTCTCAAAATAATAAACTTACAAAATAAACAAATAATTTAAAAAAATTAAGGAATAAAAGATAGCCAGTCTCTTCCAAACATTAACCTTTAACATTTCTAATCTAGAGAGAGTTTACTCTCAAGACTCAGAATGATTTACTAGTTAGGAATATTGGAATTTTTCAAAAATATGAAACCTGTGTTTTCAAGAAGACCCCTTTATTTTTCAGTTATTAAACCTCATCAACAACTAGCACATTTACTAACATGGACGACACAGGAGGGAACAGTAGTCTTCAGAGAGTCCCTCATCTAAGGAAGAAAGAACAAACAAAAGACATATGCTTCTGTATTCATTGGTGGTCAGAAATTCAGCAGATCAAAGGAAATGGAGTTTCAGACCTTTGCAAACTATCTTTATTCTATGACCTCTTACTACTTACTTTCACCATAAGAAAACAGAAAGGAAAAAACAATCATTCTTACTTTTCTGGTCTGTGTCAGGATATGAGTATTTTGTAACTAATACTTTCCTTTTAGAAAAAGGCGCCATTACATTTATAGCCATTCCTCACAGACTGTTCTCTCTCACCAAACCCTCACCAGTGCCGCTATTGATTCACTTATTAAATCCTTAGAACACTTTTTTTTTTCAAGAATAACGATTTCCCATTTAAAAAAAATTTAATGTTTATTTTTGAGAGAGTGCAAGTATGAGTGGGGGAGGGGCAAAGAGAGAGGGAGACACAGAACCTGAAGCAGACTCCAGGCTCTGAGCTGTCAACACAGAGCCCAAAGCAGGGTTCGAACCTACAAACCATGAGATCATGACCTGAGCCAAAGTCAGATGCTTAACCGACTGAGCCACCCAGGAGCCCCTAAACCCTTAGAATCCTTCTTAAATCTCTCAGTAGGGCCTCACCTCCATCATCGTTTTTCTTGCCTCAAACAGCCCAAACCTCTTTTTTCTTTCAGTCTCTTCTATTCATTCTCCATTTGAGTAACTAGTGTTGCCTTTCCAAACCATAAGCCTCTTTATAACATTCTTAACTCAAAATTCTTCTGGGCTAATTCTAAAATTCTTCAGGATAAATGTTAAATTCCTTAATCTGGTCTCCTCTTGTAACCCATGACATGGCTGTAACTTAGCCTCAGGGGAAAGAGTAGACACAGTCTAGAATTGAAAGAACATACTCTTGTCATGTGAAGGCAGCAGTATGAGCAACTGTTCGGTTTAGACCTTAGTGTTTTATGTCCCAGGACTTAAGGAAGAGGAAAGTCAGGTCTTTCAAAAGGCCTTAGGTCTTGAGTGCAAAATTTGGGGTATCACGTGGGGTCACATGAAGTGGACTTTGTGGTTGCCTCCCCAGACTAACCATTTTCCTACAGGAGAATATTTCTTCAATCCTCCAATTTCTCCTTTCTCTTGCTGAGAAAAAAACTTTGAAGCTTGAGCTAGAGGCTGTGATTAGCCTAAACCAAGCGAGGCCATGGCACCTCTCTTACCACAGCAAATGGTTCAAGGATAGGTGCATACACTGGCCCTAATCCAAGCAGCTCAGAGCATTCTTGTGGCTCCCAGGACTGCTTCTGAGGCAGGCATGTGATCTAAGATGCTCCAATCATAATAAAGCTCTGAACTTGGAGGAATGCAGGAAGACATTCCCTGGCTGTGAGGAAGGAAATTTACAGCCTATAGTTATTAGCTACTACTTTGCCACTACCATAAAGTCAGACTTAAGTATAAAACCAACATAAATGTGGGCAGAGAGTGACACAGAATACTTAGAGAACCACACACACACACAAACGGAGCTTCATTCCTGAGGACACTGTGGACATTTGGGTTATTGAGTAAATGAGTCAGTAAATTCTCTTTATTGCTGAACACCAGACCTATCACTTAAAGCATCCTAACATATCCTATACCTTCTTTCTTTTTCCTCTTCAACACAGCCCCTTCATCCTTATAAATTCTTTTCTCCCCCACATTCCACTTATTTTATCTCTGGGTCTCAGGAGAGGCTGTCAGCATAATGAAAAATTCCTTCTTCTGAACAAGATGGGACCTAGAAGTAGGTAGGTGTGTCCATCCCTGTGGATGGAAGAGGTAGGATGCTCTTCTAATGAATTAGATTCAAGGTTAAATATCTTAGAAACAATGAGATCTTTCTTCTCCATGTCCCCAGCACAATTATAATGTTAAAAATGTTTAGCCTTTTGCCAACTTGATTTGTGCTCCCAAAGATCCCCTCTGTTAATCTGACTTTGGTTCATAGCAAGACCTGGGAAGCCAGGGAGAAAATGAGGGGTGGGGGAAGGAGAAACACAAATCACACCACAGTGCACACGGAATTGCTCATGGTCCCCTGAAAAGTATGGCTTTAAACAGTCCTCTGCCTTTCCACATACCCTTCCCTCTGCCTAGATCCTTCTACTCCACTTATGGCCTTACAGATGTTGCCCTACCTTTTAAGACTTAACTAAAGAATGAGGTTATGAAGCCCCGGGCACAACTGAATATTCTCTCCATCATGACCCCACTACTGTATTCTATCCTAGCTCCTGCCATTCTTTTTTAAACTTACTTGTGTTCAATTCTGACTCCCCTACCAGCCTCAGAAGATAAATCCACAGGAAAGCAAAGCCCCTATCATATGGTAAAGGCTCAAAAACTTTTGGTTGCCATCTCTCATCTATAAGCTAAAATATGAAAAGGATTAGCTTTAGACTTCTCATATAATGGAAGTCTTCAGTGAATATTATAGGCAGTGGAAGAAAGAAAGAGAGCTTTGAAGGTAAGATCTGAACCCTTGTGTGAACATAAAAAAAAAAACTTTGCACTAATGTCTCGAACACCTAACCCTTGTGTTAAATCCCTGTCAGCAAACAATCACCATACCACCTACTGCCAAACCCTAGCCAATTAATTACCAGTGTCAATTAATCCAATTAATTGCCTTACCAATCACAGTGCTGCCTCATTTAAATTTAACCTGACAAACTGAATACTTATCCCAAACTCTTCATAAACCCTGACTTTCACTTGTTTCAAAGGGTGCATTGCTGGTTTGAGGTTCCAGCAAGAAATAAATGCAGCTTTGGTCTTTCAGACTTGAGGCTAGGGTCGTATAAGTTGTGATTGCTTTTAATAAATTACAGTTTTCCTTATTGACAAGACCTGAAGATACGTCCAACCTACAACGAATGTGGCATTTTTCAGGCAGGTAGAATAAACCATCTACCACCTAATCCACGCTTTCCAACCCGCTATCTCCTTAACCTCTCTGTAGGCATTTTGTTTTCTGTCTTACTGACTCAATAAATACAACTGATTCCTTTCTTTTCCACTCAAGAAAGCTCAAAGTCAGCCACTTAAAATTATAAGAATTATGTGAAGAGATCTTTAGAGAAGCAAGAACTATGTGGACAAGATAAAAGTAATCCAAAAATTAACGACTCACTTGCTCAGATATGGAACCAAAGCATCTGAGCGATCTAGGATTTAAAAATCAGTGCAGAGACTCAAAGAAATCTTCAATATCATTTTTCCATCAAAACAAATTAATATTGCTTTTAGTCATTTTAATTCTGGGAGAGATTTTCCTACTTGTACTTTTAAATATATCCTTCTTTATAATTGCATTCGATCTATTAGTCTAATATAGTATCTTTTAACTTAAAAAATATCCAATGCAGAACTTCAAACTGTACCAAGAAATGGACTATGAAATTCATCCTCTGTGCTTGGCACTGACATTTTGTTGACAGTGGGTGTGGCAGATGGGAACCGGGCCAGTGTCCATTTTAGCTAGCTGGTAATAAAGTGGTTTGATTGCACGAATCTTCCTTTTCATCCTCTTTGCTGATGGTTAAGATCGCACGAACACGCTCGAGCACAGAGACTGTCTTACAGAAGCCACTTAGATAAACATTTCATTCAGAGATGAAAATCAACGTAAGAAAAGTAAATATCGTGGTATCTGTTTTGCCAAAATGACCTAATTCTCTCCCTCTGTAGCACATGGTGAGATTATACTTCCTTCCTTATGTTTGGGTGGGGTGTGCCAGTAAGAGATGCCACTGCAGACCATTTCGGTTACCCTGTGAGGCCCTCCTGAACCTGCTTTTTCCCTCACACACAGAGACGGGCTCTTCTATCAGACCCGACCCGTGAGTGACTATGGTGGATGGAACCTTCTGATGATATGTGATGAACATGAAACATGACCCAGAGATAAACCTTTATTGTTTTAAGCCACGGAGAGTGTGGGGTTATGTGTCGTTCTGGTAAAACATGGTCTCTCCTGACTGATTCAAGTGTAACGTGGCCCATCCAAGGAAATGAAGTCATACAGGCACTAAAAATACATCCCAATGGAGTGATTTCACCTAAACGTAATCTTTTTTGGACACTGATAATATTATGCTAAGCACAGATGTCACTTAAAATTCTATGGATTAGGAAACTTCAAGTGCAAATAGCAGGAAAATGGCCTCTCATTTCACCTAATATTAAAAGATCTCAACTGACAAAGTAAACTCTAAAACTGGAGGCCTAAGAAAAGTGAAAATAGCTCAAAGTCTTTACCACACACTTGACACTCTCGCCCCGGTAGGGGCTGGGGCTGGCAGCATAATTGAGGTGACTGCTGTTACCCCATATGCTGTCGCTAATAATTAGAGCCGGGCCTTTATCCCCCTTTCCTAGTTTCCTTCTTAGCAGGAGTCAACAAACTTCGTTTTAAGCTCTGTAAGGGGCACTGGCCTTTCTTTTGTTCTTGTCAGAGGGAGGAGTATTTTTAGAAAATAACCTTCCTCTTTTCAGAGGGGGGTCATTATCAGCCACAAAATGAGAATAATGCGTGTCCCCCGGAGGGCTCGGACACCTAGTTAGCGAATTCTGAGTTCTTTGACTCCAAACCACAGAAGCTTCACCACCTTGAATGAACCCAAGGTGCAGAAGCAATTCAGGACGCCACAACTCCTCTCCTGCTATCTGGATGCGCTTTAGTTTCTGGGAGGGACAAAGGGAGTTTGAGGAGTTTTAGAGTTAAAAATAAAATCATATCCTCGTTGGGCATCATAAATCTTCACTACAGGAAACGGGCACACCACCACAAATTTCCCAAAGATCAGCTAAGTCCCGGTGACAGAAATCCAGCGTGCTGTCTCTCTGCTGCAGATGGTGTGTGCCTGAAGTCTTGCTGGCTCCTTCCGCTTGTAAAACTCAGTCTGTGCAAATGATACTGGGCGCCTGGACATCACGCTTGTCTCAAAAAGGAGAACTTGTAAATATTCTCAACACGTTTGTAAAGGACACTCCTGAAGCCCTTCTTTCTCCCCTCCCCATTTCTTCTTCCCCCTCTCGTGCTCTGGAACCAAACCCTCCTTTATCTGGAGGTCCTTAACATTTTCTCCAAGAACAGTCCTACATAATGCCTAAACTGAGCTCGCCTTCTTTTTTACGTTGTGGCAAAGTGCAATTACAGTTTAAAGGGAGTATTTATGTACATTAGTTAACGACATCATTGCAACTTACTGCTCACACATCAACACTTAATTAGTGTAAGCATAAGTGACATAATTGCTACAAGGCATGCATTTACTAGTAATGTGAGGTAATTTCATGCACTCTGCACATTTTAAATATCTGCTTTATACTTTGTCAGGCTGAATTTTTTAAATCAATAAGGGATATTTACATGGATCAGAAGGCAGTCTTCTTCCCTACCATAGACAGATATACTGCTAATGACCTTCTGATGCATTAAATATCCTGCAGGGTTTTGAAAGCCAGGAAGGTTAAAGATGGGCTGCAGACCCTGCCCTGGGGGATAAAGAGAACCCCCTAATGTATGCAGCAGCCTCCACTTTAATTACATGTGTTGCCCTCTTTCATGCACAACTATGTAATAGGCATTTACATCTCTCTCCAGGCGTTACAAATTCTAGTTTCAAAATAATCCTTTGAAATATGGTGGCTCTGTGAAATGGGAGTTTCAAAGCCCCCTTCCAAAACTGCAAATACTTCTAAGAAATTATGAAGAGTGGCTTTCTACAATGCACATTTATCCAGAGCCGCTCCCCGCAGAGACTTCTCCAGTGGCTTTTCCTATGCTTCATCATCAAGTTCAAACCCCAGCATGGGACAGCGCCAGCCCTTCCGGATCTGGCTGTTACTCACTTCCAGCCTCCTGAGACAGCATTCCAGTCACTCCCAGGCAGAGGCTGGCTTCTCTCTCCAGCCTTTCTCATTCTTCGCCCTCTTCCTGATGCAAACCCAGTCTCTGCTCTGTCAGGCTGGCTCCTCACCATGCTCCTGTCTCCCCATCACAGCATCAATCACACGGCACCGTGCTACACACACATCTGTTGCCATGTTAGATCTCGGACAAGACTCACATGATGGATTGGATTTCGCTTAGCTGATACCCATGTGATGGGGTGACTACCGTGTCCTACAGAGGCAGAAAAGCATAGTGAGTGTGAACCTGCACTTTAGAAAGAAAATATCCTCCACTCAAGGTGACTTCAGTCAAAATCCTTCTCCTGCCTCAGGTTCCTCATATGGAGAATGGGAAGAAGTGGCCCGAATATCAACCTTACAGGCTGGCTGGCCCTAGTAGGAGTCCTTGCGCCATATACATGGAGTTTTCTCCCTGGCTGCCTGTGTGTCTGGTAGCTGAGCCCATTTTTATCCCTGA
This sequence comes from Hyaena hyaena, assembly GCF_003009895.1. Taxonomy (NCBI): domain Eukaryota; kingdom Metazoa; phylum Chordata; class Mammalia; order Carnivora; family Hyaenidae; genus Hyaena; species Hyaena hyaena. The sequence goes on along the minus strand of NW_024080840.1, from coordinate 2,428,883 downwards.
AACTCATCGGCAGGCCTGCCCTACCCTGCTCGCATACCCAGCTCTCCCAGCCCCAGCTAGCAATTAGGCCCCCTACTGCTCTGGAATCAAGTTTTAAGGGTCATGTCCACAGCAATGCTGCGATTCTGAATTACTTTTTTCCCCTAAGGAAGGCAATCATCACCGCACCTCAAGATAGAAGTGTCCTAATGTAAGTTCCGGCTCAGCCACTACAGAAGTTATTTAATGACTATTTAAATGCCAACCGGGCAATGTGTCAGGTGGTGAGTGACAACCGTCACGGTGCTGAGCACAAACGGTTCCACCTGGGTCTGAAGCAGGTCTTGAACTTGTTGGAGGCTGTTTCTTTAATGTGGTGACAATATCCACCGCCCACCTCACTGAAAAGTCTGTGATGAGAATAAAAAGAGAAAGCGTATACGGGAATATATTACAAACTGTAAAGTGCTATGCAAATCAGGACTATGGGATTCGGACAGCTTCCCACTCCTCTTCTAACCGTCAGTCCCTATTAACCTAGCAGTGCATGTCACAGAGCCAAATGCACTTTCCTCTACGGTTTCTATCTGTAGACCGCGCGAGGCTCCCCATAAGTTCAGATCTTCCTGCCTGACAGGCTAATGTGCCGTTGCCATCCCCCTTGATATTAGTCTAATTCTGATTTGAGGCTACGGAAGTGACAAGTGAAGCTATTTTAGAGGTGCCAGGGGTCGTAAAACATTTCGAGAATTATTTTGCTGTCGCGTTCACGTCAGAATAGATCTGCATGAAGACTGTGGTTCTGAAGGGAACACGAGGTCTTCCTGCTCGTGCTCTGGAGGCAGCTTGGCATGAGGAGCAGGGCTGTCATCAGTCACTCCGCAGAATGCCAGGGAGGCCCGTGCGGCACCCACGAGCCAGGGCTTTGGGGACTTGCCCGGCAACTCTGAGGAAGCTTGGCCACCAACAGTGCCTAGAAGGATCCAGCAGTGGGAAACAAAGAGTCTCTTGCCACCAAGATACTTTTTTTTGAAGTGTCAGAAATGGATGTCTTTTTTCAGCAGGAGAGATCCAAAAAGCATTGAGGGAAAGTATCCATCTTGCACTTTTTAAGAGAATAACGGAGAAATGTTGCAAAAGTCAGGATTGAAATTCTCTAGCCATTTATTCTTCTCTCTCCATTTAGGCGTTGAGCCTACTTGCACCATTTATTTTATTTTTTTGATGTTTATTTATTTTGAGAGAGAAAGAGAGCACATAAGTGGGGAGGGGGGAACAGAGAGAAAGAGAGAGAGAATCCCAAGCAGGCTCCATGCTGTCAGCACAGAGCCTGACATGGGGCTCAAACCCATGAACTGTGAAGTCATGACCTGAGCCAAAATCAAGAGTCAGCTGTTTAACCCACTGAGTCACCCAGGTGCCCCCTAGCTGCTCCCTTTAAATAATGATAGTAATGAATCCAATGAATATGGGAGGGCAATGGCAAAAGATGGATTTGTAACAATAGCCTTGAAGTAGGAGTCTTCCAAAAGAGGAAGCCCAGAGGTGTCACAGAGATATCTTACTTTTTACCACAGGTGGGAATGAAAGGTAAGGAGGAATCAAGGATGGAGGGACCAGAGTCTGCACTACGAACACCAGGCCCACCAAAGTTAACTTCTTCACTTTTATCTGTGTCTTTCTGAGGCATATAGCAGGGGAATCCATCCACACAAAAGAAGAGCTCTACTCCCAAAGCATTGAAATAACTCAAAGCACAAAGGTAACGTCTAGATATTTTCTTCTAAACCTAACTAGTCTGTGAGGTCCTTTAGGATTAGAGCCATTTGTTATCCGTTTCTGTACCCACCATAATGCACAGTGCTTTATGTAGAGAATGTCTTCCATGGGTGCTTATCGAACGAATGAAGGCCAAATAACTACAAAAGAACTAAGAGAAAGAAAGAGGAGACAGGCAAAGAGGAGATCAGAAAGAAGAAGAGAAAAACCAAACTGTATAAAGAATAATGAGCATATAAAATGAATGGCTAAAAATCAAACAACAAAAATCTATCCAACCTAAGCTACTTGACTGATTAAAAACAAAACAAAACAAAACAAAACAAAACAAAACAAAAAAACCTACCAGGTGAGCTGAGTGCTTTGTTCAGGGAAGCAGAAAGTCCCTGAACCATGGTTTTCTTCCTGTCCCTTGCCTATCTCCCCCACCATAGACCTTATTTCACCATGAAGAACACAGAAAAAAAGGTACCTTTCAGATAAAAATCCCTCTTGTGCATGACGAGTCTATCTCAGCTTCCTGATTCCAACAGCCTTCTATAGATCTATAATTCTGGAATGTGGTAGCTGAAATTACTCTGCCTGTTGCCATCCCCTAATTCTATGCACAAAGGTCATCCACACATAGAGCCACCATCATATGTCATACCCTGCTAATGCACTGGAAGGACTCAAAGTGGTGTATCAGATTCAGCAGCTTTCAGACAAAGAATATTATTTTTAATGCACTGTGGCAAAGTAAGCGTCAATGGTGCTTTTGACCTTCATTATTTGTTCTGAAGAGAACCACATGGTTCTCAGAGCCTGCAAGGGCTTATTTCCACAAACCTCCATCAAGTAACAATTATTGATGATTCTAATCTCTTTCAATAAATATTTTAGAACATGGCAGAATCATGGTGTCAGTAGGAGACATCCACAAAATGTCCTCCTGGATAGGGGCTATTATTTTTCTAGTTACACAAAAAAGAGAGCTTTTATCCACCTTCTCAGTAGACTGATTTATTTACGTCACAAATCTCCACATAAAGATTTTAATGGCGAAGAAATGATTACTCCTGTGTCATCTCTCGGACACTTGAAACAATTCTTGCACTCCGTTTTGCCTCTTTTATGTCAACTTAACACCTATCTGCACCTTCAGAAGCTCTATCTCCAGGCCCTGAGGAAAGTTACAATTGAACAAGGATGCATCCAGGCCTGGTAGAGACAAGAGACTCTTAAAGATTTGCCTGGATACGCAGCGATGTACTCCAAATATGTCCAGCCCTTTTTATATCACTCATCTTGCCAGTGTGGCTTATGGTACAGCATTTGCCAAACCACAACTTACAATTTGCAATAGTACTTGTGTCACATCACTAACAAAGGCAGACATCCATTTTATAATAATCACAATGTAAAAATAATAATAACAATACCAACTTGAACTGCAACTTGTGGTTACCTTCGGGCTCCTCAGTGATGAAAACGAACACAACAGAATTCAAAATATAAACTACTAATGAAAAGATAAAGGCTTGTAGCAATTGTATTTTACCTCTGAAGGATGTAGAGTCCTTTAAAAAAAAAAAAAGGCTGGATATTTTATGCCCTTCAGTTCAGTTGTGCCACGTTTCAGTAAATGGTGGGCGCTCACTATTTCCCACTGACCATGACTGCCTGAAGAATGAAAATCTCTAGATAGGCTTTGCAGAAAAATTGAGAATTGAAGCCAAGCTTCAGAAGGAGACCCATTGAGTCCCACAGATCCTACCTGCACATAGCGTCTCTCTCAGCTCCCCCATTTCACTCCTCTGGGCCTGAATCACACACCCTTATCTGTGGCCAGGGCACATGCTCTTGCTTTCAAACAGCTTCCAGAAGCAAGGACCACACTATGGTTCATCTACAAAACAAGTAAGTACATCTAGGATCAGGCTGACATCAGACTTCTCATCAGCAACCCTGCATGTGAAAAGTTAAAGACATATTCAAAGTTCTACAGGATTCTGAACCTGAAATTCTATAGCCATACAAAATACCAAGGGAAAATGAGAACATAAAGGCATGTTTGGATGTGCCCAGATACAGATTGCTGATAAACCAAGCACCATTTATAAGTCTGATATTTGAATATGTACTACGGACACAAAATGAAGTTGAAACCAAAACAGAGGAGACATAGGATTCTGAAACAAGAGAAGCTACCCCCAAAGTGGAAGACACATTCATGGCTTAACAACTGTTGATGCTGTAAGCAGATTAAATGAGTGACCAGCCCTGGGGACACCTAGGTGGCTCAGTCACTTGAGTGTCCAACTTCAGCTCAGGTCATGAACTCACAGTTCATGAGTTCAAGCCCCACGTCAGGCTCTGTGCTGACAGCTCAGAGCCTGGAGCCTGCTTCAGATTCTGTGTCCTCTCTCTGCCCCCCCACCCCCGCTGGCTCTCTGTCTCAAAAATAAACAAACATTTAAAAAAAAAAATTTTTAAAGACTGACCAGCTCAAATACAGCAGGGAGTTGATGTCTCTAAGAAGGAGAAAGCCAGTATTATGCGTGGTAAAAACGAGGCTGAGTAATTTGAGAATATGGTTAAAAACTGCTTTTAATTTGACAACTATTAGGCAAAAACAAAAATGCAATAAATAAAGGATAGGTTCATTTATGAAAGGCTAACTTTAAAAAAAAAACAGGAAAAAGAGAAGAACTACTAGAAATATCCATTGTTTAAATATGAGTCATGCTAAAACACGGCAAAAATGTAATAAACGTGAATCCATTGGACTCTGACACTAGGAGCATTCTTTTTCAAATGGCATTTTGTCTTAACACTACACATAAAGAGAAGGAAATGCAATCCAATGCCTTTATTTGAATTTACGGTGAATAATATATACATGGCCATTAAAACAAATAATATTTATTGGTTTCCAGCCTTCAGTAAAAGCTCAAGACAAAGCCCATAATAATTACGATTTCAGAAAGGAAAGTAAATGTTTCACTGTGACTATGTAAATTCAAAGGAAAGCTGCCAGAAATTGAGAAGTAGGAGGGCAAGAGAAGGAAGAGAGGAGAGAGCAGGTATATATATTATGAAACTAATCACGAGGGGAACTAAAAAGAGCAGTGTGTGAAAGTGGTTGCTTTGGCGGACTGAAACCAAGGTTGAGGAAGAAAAAGCAGAAAAACTTAGACTTTTCATTTCAGACCCCTCCCTGCTTACAAAAGCCAAGGTGAACATGTGTACCAAATCATGCTGTACGCCTTCAACGCATACAACTTTTAAGTCAATTATACCGCAAGAAAGCCAGATAATAAATCATTATACCCTGTGTGTTTCTTTTAAGACAATACAAATAAAATATATTAACATGGACATAGGTAGATCTTAAGTGAAAAAGCACAGCCACATCTCAGATATGTTGCTATGGGTGTACACATGCGCAAGAGAAGTCTCAAAGGCTATAGGCCAGCTCATTCATGGTTTTGCATTCAGAAAATGAATTGCTGGTAGTTTTTCACTACCTTCTTTACATCTTTACACATTATTTCTTTATTTTTTTCTTTGTTTTTTGCAATTAGCATATCTTAAAAATATCCCCCCAAAAAAGTTCTATTCTTCAAAATCAAATGTTCAAACATGTTAAGGGGGGCCTGGGTGGTTCAGTCAGTTCAGCGTATGAGTCTTAATTTTGGCTGAGGTGATGATCTCCTGGTTTGTGAGTTCAAGCCCCACGTTGGGCTCCATGCTGATAGCACGGAGTCTGCTTGAGATTCTCTCTCTCAAAATAAATGAGTAAACTTTAAGAAAAGAAAAATGCATGCCCTTAAATCCTACAATTAACAAATTATAAAATATCAATATATGACTTCTGGATTTTTATAACATTTCAAAGTATTTTTAATATTTTAAGTTTTTAAGTGGGATCATGAATATACACACTAATATTTTACAAAAATGGTATTATAAATAACATACCATAATTTTTCAAGCATTCACCATCCATTTATCTACAACACGCTCATCATCTACCACCCAAACCAGTAAGCACATCTATTTGTTGAACACATCTGTTTTTTCCAGAGGATAAGATCCTGAAGCTAAGAACTATGTTTTAATAATTTTGTATCCCCAATCTCTTGCACGTGAAAGTCATGCAATGTGAATCTTGATCAATCTGAGAAAAGTATGATGCACCACCCACCTGTGCGCATAGTTACCAAACATTCCCGATTCCCTTTGTAAATACTGTGTTCAGGGATACAACAAAAGAAGTAAGACGACTACTTAACAATGCAAAGCTCTCATGTTGTTCCATCTTCCCCTCCTGATACTAAATTCCTGATTCTCTAGGGAATTAAGAGGGAATTTTCTTTCCTGCTTGACCATTCCACCTGAAAAAAGTACCTACCATTTTCTAAAAGGTAACTTTCCCACCATGAGTGCTTTTGCAGGATTCTAATGGGCCTCCAGCAGAGGGCGCAGCGGTGCCCAAAGAAAAGAACTCAACTGAGACTGAAATGACAATAGCTCTCCCCTTCCACCATCAGATCGCCACCTTCTGAGATTCTGTCTACAATGTTCCTCATCCTGACAGTGAGATGATAGGTTAAGACTCCAATTTTAGTGAGTCATCACTCTTCAAATGACTGCCCTACTGTAGCACCAGGGAGGACAGGCAAAGTTCTAGGGTCCCATGGGTGACAATTATGTCACTTAGGAGAAGAGCCCAAAGGAAAAGGAAGAGGAGGTGGCAGAAAAACAATTTTCAGATTTTATAATGTCTTCTAAAGTACTGTGTCAAATGACCTCAAAAACAATGGCAGTCACCATCTTTCCTACTAAAACCACTTAGGGGCACCTGGGTGGCTCAGTCGGTTAAGCAGCCAACTTCGGCTCAGGTCATGATCTCACAGTCTGTGGGTTGGAGCCCCGTGTCAGGCTCTGTGCTGACAGCTCAGAGCCTGGAGCCTGCTTCAGAGTCTGTGTCTCCCACTCTCTCTGCCCCTCCCTGCTTGCACTGTGTCTCTCTCTCTCTCAAAAAATAAACAAACATTAAAAAAAATTTTAAAACCACTTAGACTTATTTTTTCCCTCAAAAACACTTTAGGAGTCTCTTGCTGTAAGTTAAATTAAGACTACATTTCCTATCCAGTACTCAACAATACTCAGAAAAGAGTATGGCACATTGTAGAAATAGATGGAGATTAAGAAGTACAAACCTCAAGTTGTAAGACAAATAAGTTACTGGGCTCACAAGTACAGCACAGGGAATAAAGTCAATAATATCACACTACCTTTGTACGGGGACAGATGCTACCTGCTCTTATCATGGTGAGCGTTTCATAAGTGTGTAACTGTTGAATCACTAGGCTGTACACCTGGAACTAATACTGCATGTCAACTATACTTCAATTAAAAAAAAAAAAAAAAACTTTTTCAAACTGAAAACCACTATAATCACGACCCAGGTAAGAAAACAAAAAGTCACTAGGATTCTAGAAGCCATCTCTTCATGATCCCACCCAGACAACAGGTGAACAACATGTTGAAATTTTATCACCATACACTAGTTCTGCTTGGTTTTGAAATGGATATAAATAAAATCATAGAGAAAAGTGCTCTGTAAATAGTAGCTACCATTGTGTTACAGCTATGGAAACTTTTGCTAAATAAAGAATAATAAGAAGTTAAGCCCCAAACCCCAGTAAACCCTAAGTAAACCTTAAAAATAACATTCTGAATCATATTTATCCACCTGGTAGATGGAGAAACTGGACTCAAACAGAAGCTGTGAAACCTAGGATCACACCTTCAACTCAGTAGCTAAATTGTGGTTTGAACTTAGATGTTCTCACTCGATTTCACGCAGCCAGATGAATAAGTAGGCTACTGCACTTCTACCAGAAAATCATTACCTCACTTAAGACTCATCAGTCTTAGAGCATTGAACTGAGCACACACCTGGTTCCTCTCTATGGAACGCATCATCCATTGGTTGCATCCACTGCATTACAAGGCAAGCTCCTGAATGGCATGAGTGCTAGCCTTAAGACTGGTACATGCCATGTTTACATTACATGTTTACTCCTATTAAAAGAGTTCCAAGTCATTAGGGATTCAACCAAGGAATGGTTTTATTTCATCACTATTTTCTTTTTTTTTCCCCTAGAGCAATAAGGATTTTTTCTTTTATTTAAAAAAAAAAATAGAGTGAGGGACGAAGACATAGAATCTGAAGCAGGCTTCAAGGTCTGAGCCATCAGCACAGAACCTGACGCGGGGCTTGAACCCACGAAATGTGGGATCATGACCTGGGCTGAAGTCAGACGCTCAATCGACAAAGCCACCCAGGAGCCCCATTCATCACTATTTGCAAGTTTAATATTGTTGAGTTCCCCTCCCCATTACTTAAGGACATTTTAGGCAAACCCTATAGGTTTCCAGGCACTTTCTAAAAACCCAGTCTCAAAATCAAGCAAGCAAGCAAGCAAGCAATCCCAGTCCAGTCAACATGTCAAGCTCATATCCAGTTCAAAAGCTAACCACTTCTTGTATCACACTAGATCAGTGGCTCAAGTAGCCTAATGTGAAGAGGAAGGCATGATCTGTTTTTATACTCTTTCTTTCCCACTATGCCCTTGAATTACAGAATGGGAGAATATGGTATACTTCTGGGTCATTTCTTTGCCTCCCCTTCCCTCTATCTTGATCCTTGCAGTTGTGTTTAAGAAGGAGAAATAAAAGATGCAAAATACTGGCCATCTGCCAGTAATGAGCAGACATCACTGGTCTCCCTCTCATTTAGTCTGGTTCTGTATAATGGTGGTGCCAATGTTCTGGCCTCCGTGTAGACCAGGATTCTCAACTCTATGGACATATTGACCCAGATAATTCTTTGGTGTGTGGGCTGCCCTGCGCATTGTAGGGTGTCTAGCAGCACCCTTGGCCTCTACCCACTAAATGCAGGAGCACTCTCTTCCTAGTTGTTACAAATAAAATTTCTAAGTATCCCCTAAAGGGCCAATTCACCCTGAATGAGAACCATTAACAAAGATAATATGTGCATAGTTCTTGAGCAGCCTCAGGAGCAATGCTTACTTCAGATTCTTCCCTGTGTGGGACATCCACTTGTTTAGCCTAGATGTCACCTGGGCAGGCCACAAATAACTGACCTATCCTTCAACTTCTCTCATTCCTTAATGTGCAGTCATGCTAACAATTGTGGTTCTCTTTTCAGCTCTCTAAGAAGAGTAGAAAGTTGGAATGTCACCATATTTAGATACAGGGTCCTTAAAAAGGCAATTTAGTTAAGATGAGGGCATTAGAAGGCCCTAATCCAATATGATTGGTGTCTTTACAAGAAGAGTACATTTGGACATAGACAGGCACAGGGTAAAAGCAATGTGAAGACACAGGAAGAAGACAGCCATCTACAAATCAAGAAGACATCTTACAAGAAACCAATCCTTCCAACACCTTGGTCTGGGACTTGTAGCCTCCAGAATTGTAAGAAGATAACTTTCTTTTGTACAAACCACCCAAACAATGGTACTTTGTTGGGGTAACAACAGCAAACTAACATGTATCAGTCTAGTCCTGTGCTTATCAACTTGGGGCGGGGACATGGCTGAATAAGAAAGGGAGATTGTGTTTCTTCTTAGTAAGCTCTGGAGAGGTGTCTAATCGCAGTTTTTGGTGTCCCCATTTAAATGAGGGGTACCTGTACACTCTTCAACTCTGAGCCTTATCACCAATTCTGGAGCAACCGAAGGAAAAAATCACACTCACTGTCATAGTATATATGCGTCTACTGGGATTTTAATAGTACCCAAAAAGAAGGCCATATTTTCAGCATTGCAAAGAGAAAAATAGCACCTCTATTGTCCACTGCTATCATACATCTCATAAATGCCTTGTAAGGCAAGAACGCCTTATGTATATGAACCTGGGTGAAGGTTCTATGATGCAGTGACATGTCTACTTGGTGATTTCATGGACAATATACCATAAAGATGGCCGACTTGTGGAATAATCTCTTCGCATTGCTGGCTGGGAAACTGTTTTCAAATACTGGTCAAGGGCTGGATGGCATCCTTCTAAGCAGACATAAATCACTACCTTGAGTGCTCTAAACTATTCTAGGACAGGAAATGATCTTAGCAGTCACCTAACCTAATCCCTCATGTGCTGTTCAATGACTTCCATCTACCTATGACCATGCTAGCTTACACATAAAGCAGAACACTTGAGAAATAAAACCAGGTGAGGATTCTAGATGCATAAGCCCAATCTGGAGGGTGAATGAAGTCTTATGCATACTCACAAGTAAAATATTTTTAATGAAGCTGATCTTTGAGATTCCTCATGGAATAAGAAAATACTGTGTACATTCCTGATCACCTCCCCGTCAGCATTTTGCCATTCTGTGCCCCACCATGTGACTGGGATCCATTAGGCGTGAATACCATGTAGAGTCGAGAGAGGACATCACAAGAATTTGGTAGGCTAGTCTTCGCCTAGGATAAGTAGTTGGAAATTTGACCTTGGGCAAGTCCATTGGCCACTTCTGACTTTTAGTTCCTTCATCTTAAAACGAGGAGATAAAAATATATAGTCATAAATGTTGCTTTCAGTTTTTAAATTCCCCAAATATCATCTCATCTATATATAATTATATATATAAATTTTATATATACATATATACAATTTTGCCCATACCCTGGTGATAAGCTTCTCCTATATGTAATACATAAATCTCTGCACAGATACCTCTCCACTCTGGATAATGTTATCTTTGTGAAACATCCCTGAAATTGCAGCTAACTTCTGCCAAGTCTGGAAGGAGATGTGAAGGGGGTCAGATAATGTGTTAGTTTTCTATCACGGCCATAACAAATAACCACAGACAGAGTGACTAAAAACAACACGAATTTATTATCTCATTGTTCTTTAGGTCATAAGTTTGAACTGGCTCAACAGGTTTCTCTAATCCAGATTTCATAAGGCAGAAATCAAGGTGTCAGCCGACTGGGCTCTTACCGAGAGGTTCTGATGAGAATCTGTGTTCCAACTCATTCAGGTTCTTAGAGTTTTAGTACTGAGGTCCTATCCTGTGGGGCTGCCCTCAGCTCTTGGAGGCCTCTGTACAGTTGCTGCACATGAGCCCTGCTCTCAGAGCCAGCAATGGTGTGTCTAACCCTTCTGATGCTTAGAAACGCTCCAACTTCCAGCCAGAGAAAGTTCTCTGCTTTTAAAGGCTCAGGTAATTAGACTGTGCCCGTGGGAATAATCCAGGAGACTCTTCTCCTTTTAACATATTTACAAGTTCTAGGAATTTCGGAACATTTCATGGAGTCATTATTCTGCCTACACGGTGAGAGGAAAAAATGAATTAGGGGCACAGAAACAACCTTGTCCATAGTATTGATTCAGGGATTTCCCCCCACCTCTGATTCAATCAGGCACTTAAAATACCAGCTTACATGTAATGGGTATTATTAGAGGTGCAGTACTTCACTGGTATTTAAATGTACTACCTCATTTAGTGCTTATAAAATCTTATGCAATAAATCCGATTATCCCCATTTTACATCTGAGGCAACTGAGGCTCAAAAGAACAAGAACTGAAACCCAGTTTCCATTGACTCCAGAATCCCACACCCTCAACACTTTACAACTGGGAAGGCAGAGGCTCAGAGATCATGTGACTTGCCCGAAAATACACAGATTAACTGTTAATGAAAGTGTCAGGAACAAAATCAGATCCACATCTGGCTTCGCGCACCCTGCTCTACCTGGCTGGTCCTCCATCTCACACATACTTGATGCCCGGCATTCCGAGTTGATCCAAACACACATTTGTCCATACACCACTGCTGCACTAGCTTTTCTTACTCTCTCCTCCACGTCCCTGATGGTACAGAGGCTGCTATGGTCATACTAGCTTTGAAAACAGTGGGGCATTTTTTAATACTATAAATGCCATACTTTATAATGCTACCATATAAATTTGATAGAAGGAGGCTTTGGAGCTGAGACTCTCATGATTACCTTCTAGCACGTTAGGCAGAGAAGAATAAGTACCTAGACCAACAGGAGATGGAAGGAGGATAATTCACCATCAGAAATTGTGAATGAATGATTACAGTCTATAACATTCACTCTTCTGTTTCATCTGTAAGCACTTGCTCAAGCATGTAAACATGCAGGTGGTCCTAGAATTGTTACAACCCACGGCATAATTGATGACACATAATACTAAAGATTTATTCATGCCTCTAGGGCCAGCTATTCATTCGAACACAGTAATATGGAGAGCAATTAAAGAGTCCTTTCCATAATCATTGATAGGGCATTCTGAAATTTTATTGAAGTTTCTTTCAAGTGTGGATGTTGACAACATGGCCATTTCCATGAAGGGTACTATTTGCAGACACGTTCAGCCAACTCAAGAAGTTACTATCTAAGCCTCCCTTAATGTCTTTAAGGAATAGGGTATTTGGCATAAATTAAGTGTTCATGATTATGCTCATATAGTCAATCAGTTAATACTAACATTTATATACACTTTCTCATTTAATGACCAGAGCAACCCATACAAGATGAGTGTGTTTACACCCCAGGTGCATGTGAGAACACTAAGGCTCACAAAGGATAAGTAGCTTATCCAAGATCAGGCAGCTAGGAAGAAGCAGAATCCAGAATTCGCAACCATGTTGGTCTGATGCCAGTGCCCGTGCCCTCCAGTGCCTTCCCTGCTACCTGGTCAGTATCTTCTTCAAAGGCAAAGTATGTAACCTTTTGGGATTAGCTTTTTTCACTCAGCAAAATTCCCTTGGAGAAACATCCACATTGTGTGTATCGATACTTGGTTCTTTCTTATTGCTGAATAATATTCCATGGCCAATCTGAAACGTTTATTAGAGTGTTTGAACTGGCTCACCTCATGGAAGAAGACTTGTCAACTTACCTAAAGAAATTTTCTTTGGCCGTGTAAAAGGAAAAATAAATTCACCTTAAGTTCAAAAGAATGGAAGGAGTTAGCCACTGTTAAGGACTTATTAAATGGTTATTATTTAGGTTTCAAAGTAACCCTAGACTTGTAATTATATACCCGTTATACAAGTAATAAAAGCAAGGCTCAAAAAGTTTAAATAAAGTCTCACAGCTACCAAATAGCTGCTTAAAACCCAAGTCTTTCCCACCTTAAATGGATACTCTCTGTCCTGCACTAAACCACACTGCCTATGAGGTGAAAGAGAGAAACCAATGGGAGACCCTGGATTCGGAAACAGCACCCATCAGGAAGAACTGTGAAATCAGCTACCATGATCAGGGTGAACAAAAATGTGATTGCCTCCCTACCAGGCTGTTTTGACCATACTGACTTTTTCGTACCTAGATTCTTTGACTTAACATCTCTGTAACCCAAAATGGCACCCCCTACTTCCCACTATTCCTAACAACAACAACAAAAAAATTTCACCAGAAAAAAAAAACAGTGAATAAAAAAGAATCAGTTGACAGTTCCAATGGCAAATGTGGTGTGGCAAAGGAATCTCTGATAACATGTGCTCCCCTGTGGAATTAAGGACCTGAAGATAAAATAGTCTCCCTTCTTTTATTCCTCCTACATGCTGACATGGTATTGCTCCATAATTTTTTTGTCACAACTTTCAGATAAATCAGTAGAACCTCTACCTCTCTTGTCAAGCTGGTTTCAAATGACACCAGAGCACTGAGCTGGGGTTGCAGGACTGTCCCCCTGCTGGCTTCCTGTGCGTGCCCACACCCCACCCACTCCAGGAGAAGACCACAGCTTGCTTACTAGACAGAGATAAATTCCTTGCTGGCATGTTCATCAGACACTAAGCCAAACTCATCTCTTTCCTCCCCTCCTTCCCTCCCTCACTCCGGTTATTTATAGAGATCACAGGTGAATCGGGGGAAATTATTACAGTGCAGTCACTGCTGAAAGGCTGGGAGCTAAAGAAGATGGATTATCATGGCTCTGACATGATTTGTATGGATTTCCAAAATTAAGCTGTTCGCTTAGAGTGACCACCTTCCTCCCGCCCTGGGCTTTGCAGCTGCCCTGGTGATAACCTTCATCTGCACTTGTGAGCCCAGAAAGCTGAGCACGTTTCCCATTACCTTGCAAGCCAGTGTGTAGGATTCTCCTGGCCCCTCAATAATAGCAGGGCTGCTGGTGAACAGAGTGATAAACACCTACTGAGAGGGATGTGGCGTGAAAAGATCTCATCACCTGCCATTAGCTCGCCGATGAATAATGCAGCATTTTCCATGGCAGGTGTCAGGGGTGGGAGGGAGAACGGCTCCCGTGAATGCTCTGGTGAGCACTTCAGCACAGAGTAAGAGGGGAGAGCAACAGATGCATGTGACAAAATTACACAAGCTATTGTGTTTTAAAAGAAAAGGGAACTTTTACTTCACAAAAACCAGGCAGGGCTCCTTTCTTTCTGTCCCTACCCTATCATCAAGGCAGGCTAATGCTGCCTTCTCTGAAACTTTGGCCATTCTCATCTGGACCCCGTGCAAAGGGATACTTTCCCTTTGACTGCACTGCTTAGCTAATGGCACCATTCTTCCTCTGGGTCCAGGTCTTTCTCTGGCTTGTAGATCCTGGTTTTAATATATATTTCTTTGTGAGCGCCTGGGTGACTCAGTCGGTTGAGCTTCTGACTTCAGCTCAGGTCATGATCTCACAGTTTGTGGGTTCAAGCCCCGTGTCAGGCTCTGTGCTGACAGCTAGTTCAGAGCCTGGAGCCTGTTTCAGATTCTGTGTCTCCCTCTCTCTCTGACCCTCCCCTGCTCATGCTGTCCCTCTCTCTCTCTCTCTCTCTCAGAAATAAATAAAACATTAAAAAAATTTAAATATATATTTTTCGGGTATATGGATCTTGGTTCTATTTTCATTAAAATTACAGGCTTGAGTTAAACAGACATATCAAACACAAGATGTAGTAATTTCTGTGTGTGTTCGAACCCACATGTACACATTCACATGCGTTCAGTACGCGTTAAAGTAGAAATTTCTGGCCACAAGAAAGAGTAGCTAATTGGCTTATTCCCTTTAAGAATCTGCCTGAAGAGACTAATATCAGTCCAAGAGAATCTGAGACAAAAATGGGATCCATTATTGGTTATTCACAGCACACAAATTCACCGGTCCTGAAAGCCACAAACTGAGCCTCAGATCCCAACAAGAAGAAAATTTTCCATTAAGTTTTAGGTCAATTTTCCTCAGGACTGGCACAACTTCGGAGCACTCAGGAGTTGTTTTTCATTTTCCTGCCAATTGTCTTATATTTTCCAATATGGCCAGACAGGAGAATTTGATTCTAAGACTAATGAGTCACTGCCCTAAACTCCACCTGTCTGAGGCCAAAATGCCAAATTCTCTTGTTGCATAGAGTATCACCATTTAAAGTGAGAAGGAAAATTCTCAATGACAGAAATAGTCGTCTGGATAAAATTAGGCTAGAGGATTTTAAACGTAGCACACACCACCACCACTAAAACAGTCACTGAAGAGAACACACAGCTTCGCTTGCCCCCTACCCCTAACCCGGGCTCTGTCCTTGTCACTGGAGCAAAGGAAGGTCCAACCCTTTCCCCCACATCATGAGGGAGGGAGGGAGGAAGGGGAAACAGGTGGACCAGAGAAAAGTGTCACAGGAAATTAAAACAAAACTTGCCTTTGACACTTTACTGATGCCCTTCTTCATCACGGGCCGTCCTTTCTCAGAATACACACCCTGACGAGGGTGAGTTCCCTTAGATGGCTGACAGGACAGAAATGGAGCTGTACCAGAGAATTAGGGACATGAGTCAATGTATCACCTCTTTTACCTCATTACCCTCATGAGACCAGGATCCATGTAGTGTCTTCAGCTGCCTAATAATATCTAGTTTCGTCTAGCCCTCCTCCAGAAACTGCCAGCTTCCCTAATTACCACTAATACATTTCTTCCTCAAAACTCTCAACCCCTTGTTAGAAATCTATCAGAATCCATCCATTAATTCAACAGTATCTGTTAAGCACAGATCATGTGCCAGGAATGCAGTTAAATGCTAGGGCTGATCACCACCCTGCCCGAAGGAGAACTACATGCCAATAGAGAAAATAGGTAATAAGTAACCAAATAAACAAGCAAGTATTTAGGCATTGTAACCACTGCTATAAAGGAAATAAAACAGTGGGCTGATATGCTAAATAATAACTAAGAAAGCGGCTATAGTAGTGAAGGCCACGTGCAAGTGGATGTCTGACCAGACAGTAAGGAACATAGGCCAGCTGCATTAGCCCAGGTCCCTTAAGAAGCCAATTTCAAGATAGGATTAAAGGTGTAATGATTTTATTGGAGAAAATTCCTGTGTTGAAAGGTGGGAGAAGTGGAAGCCTAACATTGTCATGCAAGGTCATCATGCAAGTCTGACCCCAGGTAAAGGAAAGAGGGAGAGAACGTTGTTTGAAGAGTCCTGGGCTGCTGTGCAATATAGCAAAGATTCAGCAAAGCAGCCATGGACCTCTGGAGTCAACGTTGGCAGACAAAAAAGCCCCATGTCCCCTAGAAATAAGGCTCCCCAGGTGTTCTCACAACACCCAGTCTTCACAATATCAATCACAGCACCCAGGTGAGCAGCCCTGGGAGGTAAGTCCTTGATGCAAAGTCACTGATAGATTTCCAAGCACAACAACCATCAAGAGGCCTTCAGTCAGTCACACTCTAGGTAGAAGAAGATGCGGGAACCTCATTCTCATGACAACTGTAACAACCGTATGAAGAACAGAAGAAAGAGAATTCCAGGGAAAAGGAACAGCAAAGATGTTATGGAGGTCAAAAATCACCTGGAATGAATGAATCTTATCACAGTGCATGAGAGTAAAAAGAAGCTGTCAAATGGGGAAAGTTGAAAACAGTATATGGGCCCAGCAATAGGATAATGATCATTTAAGCCATGCATATTCATGAATGAACTATTATGTGGTCAATAATGTGGATTTTAAAGTGAGGGATTCCAATATCGCTGAACCCCAATGACAGACAGCGCGCATGCACGTGCGCGCGCACGCGCGCGCACACACACACACATACACACACACACACACACACACTTTATTCCCACAATAACAGATTCATCGGTCAGGTTTAGTGATAAGACATTAGCCATATCGCTAATAAAAGTATATAAATGCACTTGAGCAAAGGAGCTAAAAATCAAGTACACATGGATGTGAGGGACAGAAGGGATGTCTCCTCTTTATCAGACTAGCATTTTTTTGATGGGAATTCAAAACATACTGGGCTGAGATTCTGATGTCCCAGCTAAAATGAAAGGAATTATCAAAGTCATGGGGGAAGGTAATTGTGAAAGACGACAGACAGACCCAGATACCTGAAAAGAAAGAAGTGAAACATCTGACCCAAGCTAAATGCTTCCAGACTAAGCTTAGAACAGAGATCTCTCAGAGACTTAACTATGTGATCAGAATGACCACCAAGATCATTTTTCTCTTAGAGGGACTGGGCAGGAAAGCGGTACTGTGAATCTGGGTCATGATATTACACATCTATTTTAAAATAATTCAAAAACAATCAGTTACTTATTGTTCTGTATCACCAATAGAGAGTGAAATCAAAATGTACAGCTTATCTGTTTAATAATCCCCAGATCTTAATACTGTTGTTCGCTCTCAGCAGGGATTGAAGACCTGTTCCTTGAATTAAGTTTCAATATATTAAATGGCTGAGAACATTGTCCAATGGAAGTATCAATGTTACCCATGAAGCACTGTCTTGGATGGGTTTTCTCTACTCTAGCTACCTTGCGTGTATTTTGGAATTAGTATTGTTGGGTTTTATTAAGCACAACGGTTCCTGTTAATCGGTGATAACATTTTTTAAAGTTCCATTAAATGATCAATTACATGAAGAAAGCCCTGATAAAGCAGAACTTAGATTGTAGTAATGAAATGGGGGACAAATGAAGCCAAGTGGGTTAAACAGGGTTGCACAACAGAAACAACTACAGTGGGTTAAACTGCACCCTCCAAAAAGGTGTGTTCAAGTCCGAACCCCCAGTACCTGTGAATGTTGACTTTATTTGGAAATAGAGTCTTTGCAGATATAATTCAGATATGTTAGGATGAGGACATACTAGATTAGGATGGCCAATAATCTCAATCACTGCTTTCGTTAGAAAAGGACAGACACACAGACGGAGAGATGTACAGAAGGTCATGGGATGATGGGGGCAGGGATTAGAGTGATGCAGCTACAGGCCAAGGAATGGGAAGAATTATCAGCCAACACCAGTAGGTAGGAGAGAGACATGGAACATGTTCTTTTCCAGAGACTCCAAAAGGAGAAAATCTGCTGACACCTTGATTTTGGACTTCTAGCTCCAAAACGGTGAAAGAATACATGTCTGTTGTTTTAAGCTACGGAGTTAGTGGAAGGCTGTCACAGCAGCTGAGTATGGGGCAAAGTGAGGAAACTTACACATCAACTATGTTCTTTTTGATCCTGGACCTATGTTACAAAGTGCTTAATGCAAAACACACAAAAACCCTAATCTTCTTAAACAATTACATGGAAATAGAATCCATACAGACTAGAGTATGTCACATCACCAGCTCTCCTCTGAAATGAGGCCATACCCACCACCTAGGCCCCTATGTCGTAATGGGCTTGACAGTTATCAGAGCAGAAGTACATATGGAAGGGCCTGGATCCAGGCATCTTGTTTTCTAACCTGCTCAGAGGAGCAAAGCACCATCCATAATGCTTGGTGAATGCTGCCTTGATGAGTGGTACTCAGGGAGTGTGGAAAACAAAACCAGGCTGGCCCCTTAGCAATTCTAAGGAGCTGTTAGGAAGCCAACAAGACTGGGCCATTGGAACATGCCGTGCCAAGTTCATCAGCACATGCCAGCACACATTATTATAACTGAAAATCATATACCAGAAGACTCTTTAGGGAAGAGTTTATTAGCACCTGGCTTTTCTGTAACATAGCTTCTCATGGATGCTGTTAACTATATCACTATCCATAGACAAAGCCGAACTATGATGACCCTCTTTTCCAATTATAACAACTGTATCCTCTGTACACCAGTGTTCTTGAAATGTGATGAACTCACAAGATTGTTTAAAGCCTGGCCTCAACAATGTAAGCATTTCTCTTAGCAAAAACTAACTATGGCTTCCTAAGAACTTACAGTGTTAGGAATAAGGGATAGGAAAATCCTTTCAAAGAATCATTCAGTGCTGTTGTTAATGTTGTTACTTATTGCTGGCTTCTTATCTGAGAACAAAACTGCACATTCCCTTAAACGTGAGGAAAAGGGTTTTCCTTTAGACATCAGAGTTCCTAAAATGTGGTGTGTGTGCATGGGTACATACACACGTACATTAAAGGTATACAGTAAAAGCACATGAAACAAAAGCAAAAAAGAGGTCAAATATATTTTTAAATGAGGTCTATGTTGATATTTTCAGATCCTGAAGTACATTAAAACTTTTAACTTTAAGAACTTCTAAGCAGTTGTTGGCTTTTAGGCATATACTTCATTTTTATATAAATGATGCTAAATATGTTGCTCTGAGATATCAAATCTGTGTAGGATTGTTCCTTTCTTAATAAAGAAGATTCATTCCTGTGATATGCTTTTTTGCCAGTTACTCCAAAAGGAAAACAACTAAAGAACCGGAGGGCTACCTTCTGCAAAATCAGATAAAAGGGAGATGGTATAAAAGAATTATTTAACATTACATAAAACACTGTCAAATGTGACAGTATTCATCAAACATACACCCAGGGATCTTGCACCTAGGGAAGAGCAGAGCATAGTTTAAAAAACAAAAATGTTGAAAGAGAAGGATATGGCCTAGGGCAATAGCCTGAGTATGGGGAAGGAGAGCTTAAGGTTAGCTTTCCAAAAGATTCTTTTACGGATATCAGGACCCTACAGCATGGTAAAAAGTATCTTAAGTTTCTAAAATCTGGTAATATTTAAGATGACTCCTAGCTGGTCTACATAAAAGACATTTTTACATTCTGGAAAGCTCATTGTCTACAAAGTAAAGAAATATAGGGACCAGCTTCCACAGAGAATAGGAAGATGTAGCCAAAACTTACTGACTTGTGTATTGAAATTCTTCCCCTCAATACATATGATTACAACAGTGGCCTCTCAAAAGCCATGTCTTTAAAAATACCCAGCCTGGGTTGGATTTGGTTTGCCTTTCACGCCCCTGGGGCAATGAATTTCTTCTCAGGGAAGAAATTAGGCATACATTATAGACATGGTTTGCTTGGTTTCTTGATTGGAGAAGACATAAACTTAGAAACTCTAAGCTCTTTTTTTCTGTTATGTATGCATGGATAGATTCAAGTCTGCAGTAAAAGAAAAAAAAAAAAAGTGTGAAAAGCATCATGAAAAGTAATAGCTGTATGGGCCTGGGGACTGGGGGGAAAGTATAAGTAATTCTTACCTAGGATTTAAGTTTCTTGCTCCAGTTCGTTCTTGAGGACTAGCTACAGCCCAGTATGACAAGACGGTCTTTATAATATTATAAAATATAACCTTTAGAGAGTGACAATAATACATAAATTGGTAGCAAAATAAGCTAACCGGTAAAGCTAGAGGAGTTAAAGCAAAGAGTGATGTAGTGAGATTTCAATAATCCCCAGTAGAGATATGTACAATTCTTGCCATGCCTTATAATACAAGAGAAACTAGACCTATGTGCATGATAGCAAAACAATTTAAAAATAAAGGAAATAACAAAAGGATCTTAAAAGCAGTCAAAAATACAAGGTACTTTACATTCAAAGAAGCAAGAGAAAGACTATCAGCTGACTTCTCAACAGAAACAATACAAGACAGAAAATAATGGAATGGTATGGTCAAAGTTCTGAGAAAAATAACTGCCTGCCTAGAATTCAAAACCCATTGAAGACATCCTTCGAAGAGGTAAACATAAAAGACATTCTGATAAAAACAGAACCAAACAAATCTGTCAATACCATACCAACTCTAAAGTGGGGGAAAGAACGAGAGAGAGAGAAGGAAAGAAGAAAAATGCAAGGAAAGGAAGGAAGGAAAGAGAGTAAGGAGAGATAAAAAGAAAAAAGAAAAAGGAGAGGGGAAGAAAATTTTCAAAGGGAGGGAAAGAGAGAAGAAAGCAAAACTCTTCTTTACAGAAAAAGGAAAACAAATAAATGTGGAAGTATTTTAGGATTTTCATGATGCTACAATATGACCTCACCACCACACAGATTACTTATTAAGGATAAAGGATACAAAAAACTGTACCTATATAATGAGACAGCAATCACCATCTCAAGCAAAACAGTCAGGCTCAGTATCCCTTATTTTAAGCCACCTGACCCTATGTGAGCAAAAGGAACAACATGCTACGATATCACCTATGATATTACATCCCTATGAAGTTTTAGGGTGGGTTTTTAATTAAGATACAATTGACACATAACATTTATTAGTTTTGGGTATACAACATAATGATTTGATATATGTATATATTGCGAAATGATTATGATAAGTTTAGTTAACATCCATCACCACATGTACTTTATTTTTTCTTGTGATGAAAACTTTTTTTAAAGTTTGTATTTATTTGGAGAGAAAGAGGGAGCATGAGCAATGGAGGGACAGAGACAGGGAGAGAGAATCCCAACCAGGCTGAACAATGTCAGTGCAGAGCCCAATACGTGGCTCGAACCCACAAACCGTGAACTCATGAAGTCAAGAGTTGGATGCTTAACCAACTGAGCCACCCGCCTGGGTGAGAACTTTCCCTGTGATGAGAACTTTTAAGATCTACTCCCTCAGAAACTTCCATACACAGTATTGTTAAGTATTGCCACCGTGTGTACATTACATCCCCAAAACTTATTTATCTTATAGCTACAAGTTTGTACCTTTGACCACCTTCAGCTATTTTGCCCCCTACCTTCCACCTCTTGCAAACACCAATATGCTCTCTATATCTGTGAGTTTAGTTTTTTAAGATTCTCAAGATATGTTATGTATTTTTTCTTTTTCTGACCTATTTCACTTAGCACAATGGCCTCAAGGTTCTCACCTATTGTTACAGTTGGCAAGATTTCTCCTTTATTTTTTCTTTTGGCTGAATAATATTCTCCTATATACATCACGATTTCCTCACCCATTCATCTGTCAGTGAACACTTAGGTCATTTCTATGTCTTCGCTACTGTAAACAGTGTTGTGATAAACATGGAGGTACAGATATCTTTTTGAGATAGTTATTTCATTTCCTTTGGATAAATTCCTAGAAGTCAGATTGATAGATCATATGGGATTCTATTTTTAACTTTTTGAAAAACTCCCATCCTGTTCTCCATAATGACTGCACCAATTTACATTCTCATCACCAGCACACAAGAATTCCCGGTTTTCCACATCCTTACCAACACTTCTTATTTATCTCTACGTGTTCTTTAAAAAATAATAATAAAGCATTAACTTCGACATAATCAAGCCTCTAGGCAAAGCTTCTGATTTACTAGTAGTTCACAAGGTAGAGTTACACCTTCCAACTCACTAGCATTTCATGAGTCAAATGAGATCATATGGAAACAATTAGATAAATTCAACATAAAGGGCATTTCTTACTACTACTGGCTTGGACTCCTCATAAGGTCAATGTCATTAAACAATAACAAGATGGGAAAGAGTTCTAAGGAGACTTAATAACCAAAGTCAATATGTGAACCTTCACTGGAAACTGATTCTGTTACAATCATCTATTAAAGGCATACTAGGAAAAAATGGTGAAGTTTAAATGTGGACTGAATAGAATAAACCAAATTACAGGTAATTTTCTTAAGTGGGATAATGGTATCGTGTTTATACAGGAGAATTCTTTATTTTTCGGAGATGTGGTGAAATATCTAGAATAATGTGTCAAAATGGCTAAAACATACTTTCAGGTGGTACAGCAAAGATAGAGTTAATTGTTAAAATCTGGGTGGGGAACATATGGATATCAATTTGCTATTATTTTCTCATCTGTATGTTTAAAACCTTCCTTTCTTAGAAAGTGGGATGGAAATAACTTTTTTAACCCCTGGTCAGAGCAACTTAACCATAATATAAATACTCATCAGTTAGATCTTTACCTGTTCTAAATGACAAGATTCAATACAAAATGGTTGGCGGGGGGGGGGATTTATTCTTTCTCATAAGTAGAATGGTTATAATTTCAGACATGTTTGGATACAGATAATCAAACGGGGTCACCAGAAATCTTTGTGGCCCATCTCTTGGCTATGCCTTCTGCGGAGGTAAGCTCACAGAAGCAAGTAAACCATCAGTATCCCTCCATTACATCCTACCTGCTTAGCAATCCTGTAAAAAGAAAATATCTCTTCTAAATAGTCCAAGCAAACGTTCTTCAGATCAGCTTAGGTCACATCTCTGAACTCATCACTGTATTGAACACAGCTGACCATGACAACCAGCCAGTTTGGAGACAGGTGTTTAACTCTGGAATCACAAGTGGGGTCAACTATACTGACTGAAAGTGATTTAGGGTAGTTATGCACATGTTAAGAGAAGGAAAATCTTGCTATTGTCACAGAGTATGTGGGAGATGACAGAGAGAATTAGAAAGAGAAAGGGAGAGACAGAGAAGTAAACAGGAAAAAAAAAATCTGGGCAAAAAATAATGACAAACTACAGATTCTTCTCTCTTTTAAATATTTTTTATTTATTTCTAGGAGAGAGAGAGAGAGACAGCGTGAGCAGAGGAGGGTCAGAGAGAGAGGGAGTCACAGATTCTGAAACAGGCTCCAGGCTCTGAACTGGCAGTCAGCACAGAGCCTGACGCCGGGCTCGAATCCACGAACCGTGAGATCATGACCTAAGTGAAAGTCTGACACTTAACCGACTAAGCCACCCAGGTACCCCCAGATTTTTCTCTCTTTAATGGAGGTTTGGTAATACAGAGACCTGGACCCTCCAGGACATTCCAAGTAGGGACTAACATCTTCAGCAAGGTAGGCCCAGAGAGAGGAGACTGGCAAGAAATTATTTTAGCAATGTATCAGACAGGAATATTTCAACTATAAGATACAGATCAGCTGAGTAAAATGTGCTGCAAAAGAAATTCCTAGAGCTGGGACATCTGTGAGGTATCCATAAATGCAATGTCTCCTGCATCAGGCCCAGACAACTGTCCCTCATCAGCTCTGAGAACAGTTCCAGTGTCCCTCGAGATGGGAAAAGGGGTCTCAGTAGGTTCCTTCCAGAACAGCTCAGCTCTTTCTCTTCAATGATGCTATCTGGCCCAGACAAAACACTCATGTATCACTCACACCATAAAATCTGATAGTGTCACACATTCCACAAAGCCACATTTCCTTGCCTGGCTATCAGAGTAACTTGCTAGCCAAAGTCCCTGGCATTTCTCAGGCAAAGGGTAAATACTAGTTACTTCTTCCCTATCAACTCCATGAGTACCAATGACAAGATCTCTGTGCTCTTTTCAAAACCCTCTCACTCCTCAAGTGAGGGGCAAGTCCCACCATGAGAAAGCAAAATGCCACACTCTCCAACAACTTTTTCCAAAAATTACTCTCCTGCTCACTTTAGCCTCAAACATTTTATACTCAAAAAGGGATGCTGAGTGAGGCTTTACAAAAGTGGGTTTTTTGATACCTCCTTTCCAAATCAGGCATCAGTGACCCAACACCACCACCGTAGCTCTTTGGAATGACCTGTTATTAGGCGCCTACTTTTTTTGTTGTTCTTGGGTCATTAGTCACTACTGAAGTGCCAAGAAGCCCGTATCAACATCCTATTATACTTGACTGGCTCTACTTTACCAACCAAACAATAATAAGGTCATTGTTTTAAGGGAGAAAGGCCATTTGGTGAGCAACCGTGTTTCACACAGGAGAATTCACATTTTTACCTGGAATAGGACCTATTAACCTTCAAAATAGGTGGGGGAAAAGGGAAGATATATAAGGAGGTTTTATCTTCATGGGGCTCAAATGTTGAGATTTGACTTTTAAAAAAACCAGACTTCTAGACTCTAAGTGTCTAAGCTTCCCTCTGAGTATTCTAACTGCCATATTTCCAGGGCCTGGCATGAAGCCCAAGGTCTATAAATACTTATTGATTGGCTGACTACAGACCAGCCACTTCATTATAAAAGACTTTGTTCTCAAAGGATTCATTACTGCCAGTATCCTTGCATATGTGATTGCATAGTATACACATGGACGATACATTCTATATATTTTAATGCCTATTCTTGAAATGTTCCTGCCATGCCATGTATTTGTCAAGAGTTAAAATTTAAGAGTTTCTGCATAAATACAATTTAAATCCACAATCCAATTAATGCATTAAAAGCTGACAGAGTTTTGCTAAAAATCACCATTTGTCATGTATTCTGTGCCCCGGTATTATCCCCACAGATATATAAGGCTAAAAAAGGCCACCTATTACTGGAGAGATGTATCTAAAAAATCTCTCAGGCTGCCTGTAATAATCTCCATTATGTATAATGACCATTTTGATAATAGTCTTTAGAAGAGGTAATGGCCCTGCTGAACGGTTATTACCTGTCTGTTCATGCTGGAAGCAAGATGCAGAAGCCAGAGGGGACAGTCAAATGGTCCTTGTGGTGTATTCTGAGGAAATAAGAAATATTTAACAGAATGCAAGAAACAGACAAGCGAGCGCCTTTTGCGGCAGAACTGGCCGCCTCTCTGCCACAAGCCTTCCTGAATTTCATAATTTAAAGCAAATGCTCCCAATAATGGACCCGCTCTCAGCCTCCAGACCAATTTCATCTGAAGCATCACTAGCTGGTCTATTAAGAGCAAGAGGAAAAGACAACTGAACGTTATCATATTCCTTCCCGTATTACTGTTGGTGGGATAAGCCCATGACAACAGCGACTCCAGTGGGAGACAGATGATTGCTTCTCTAAGGCCCACGAAAAGGGGGCCTACCTGTGGCTTAGGTCAAACTGGGGACACACCATGGTTCCAGGGACTAAATGTGACCCAGGCTCAGCCCCAGCTATAACTAGAAAACATACCACCCCTCCATGAAGGGTCATTTCAGAGTCTCCATGGCTTCATGCCTATGTGGCAATGCCCCATCTCCTCAGGACAGATTTTGTAAAGCTTAGAGAAAGCTACCCTTTATGCTTTCTGAAGCCATCCTTATGCTTCCACAAAACAGAAGAGGGAACAAGTCTTGCTAAACACATCACACAAGCTTTTGATGGGGAAAATGGTCTGAAGGAGACTTTTTCCAAAAGAGTTCTACAGAATGAGGTCACAAGTTGTTCATAAGAATCACCGCTGAAGGAGAGGGAGAGTGGATTCCATGGTCACCTGAAAGCAGACAATTCTGGGTTAAACCAATATAAACAGATTGTTCTTGAAGTAAGATTTCTTAGAGCCTTTACCACATTTGCGTACATGGTGAATATGCAAAAGGGGGAATAATATAATACAGGTAGTGTTTACCAAAAGCATTTACCCAAGGGCATTTTTGTGTGTTCATAGAAAAATGTAGGACAGGCGCTCAATTAGTCACAACTAGCCAGTGGCTACTGTACTGGGCACACAGATACAGAACATTTCCATCACTATGGAAAGTTTTATTGGTCAGCCCTACTCTAAATAACGGTGGCCTTTCATACTGAATTTGAAACGCATCATTTTACCTACCAACTAAAAATTGTCCTAAAATAATTCTCAAAATGAGTATTCCCTCCACAGAAAATAAAATGGGAAATAGAGCAGAATACCACATGTCCATACCCACCTTAAATTCACACAAATTACAGCACTTATAGGGGTTAAGTCTAAGTCACTTGGAAAGGGGGAGAAAGCTGGGAGGGTTTAAAATCAGAGAAAATTCAAAGACAGCAGCAGAGAAAGACTCAAAGGCAAAAAGGGGAATGTGGAGAATGAGGAGAAGAGAGTCACATAGATCCATTCAAACCAATCAGTCATCCCCAACTAAAGTGTTTTTTGTAAAACTCCAAGTTCTGAATACTGGTCTCTTCTAAGGATTGTAATTTAGAAGACATTCGCTTATTGATCTTTGCTGTGTCCAAGGAAGGAAAATGAATTGATGTGAATTACATAATGTTTAACATAGTTCTTGGCACAAAGTAAATATTCAAGATGTCTGAGGTGAAGGACAGAGAAAATTCAATACAACAGATATTGTGAAGTACCTCATGTGCTAAACGCTGTGTTAAGGCATGATACAAAGATACATAAGATTTCGCCTCTGGCCTCAAGGAGCTGTTCATGTACAAAAACAAGTGTGCCCACAAGACAAGACTGGATATAAAGAGACATAAAAAGAGCATGTGGGAACTCAAATGAGGTTGAGATCACTTTCAGAGAGGAAAATGAGGAAGAGTTTCATACAGAAAGTGGTATTTGAAATGGATCTTTAATAATTAGAATTTTGATTGGTTGGATGAAGAAACAAGAGGTGTATGTTGTGTGAAAACCCGGAGACATGTGGTTATAGAAAACCAGCCAGTCTTTATGGTGAAATCTAAGCCTTAACTCCTCCATGAAGCTGGCAGTCACTATCGCAGTCCTCACAGATCTAACAGAGATGAAAAAGCACTCTAGTCACCTACTAGGTCTGGAAACAGAAAGTATCTATGTCTCCCAAGATATGTCTGAGGTTGGATATCCAAAATCTACCTTTATCTGTTGAGAACTAACCATGAGATCTACTAAAAGGGGATTGCTATAAGTCTCTAACTATAGGAGATGGAATTCTAATCTGCAGGAAACCCTTCCATTCCTCAGATTGATACCTTCTCACATGAAAATAATCTAGAGTTTGCATGACCCCAAATTATTCTATTCTCTAGAGCAACAACGATGAAAAACCACAGGAACACTCATTAAAGTTTGAATATTGATTTATATGCTATCCTCAAACCCTAATGGCTATCCTAGCAAAACCCAGGAATCAATAAATCTCATACAAGTAAAATGAATCATGAACTCCCTGTACATGGGTAGTTCTAAGCTACAACTACTAGCTTGAGTCTATTTAGACCAACTCAAGATTTCTAGAAACCAAACATCAAAGGGATGGATTGCTTTTCAGGTTCAAATGAAAAGCAAACATGAAACATCAGTACCTGAGATTGAATATGAGTTCAGGAAGACAGACAAGGGATGAAAGCAGCTAAGATACCAAAGTTGAAGTTCAGCCTTATACTGAGCAAGGTCAAAAACAATTAATAGAAAAGGAAGAAAAGAGGCAGGGGCTCCTGGATGGCTCATTCAGTAGAGCATGAAACTCTTGATCTGGGGGGTTGTGAGCTCAAGTCTAAAGTTGGGCATAGAGCTTACTTAAAGAAATTTTTTTTAAAGATTTAAAAAAAAAAGGAAGAAAGGAGAATTAATATTTAATGAACAATTTCTAAGTGCTAAGCATCATCTTAGCCTGGCTTCTCTAGGCCAAAGAATCTTGAGAATTTTTTGTTGATACTTTCGAGAGGTGCAGTTCTAGGGTAGGGAAAGTGCGGGAAAAGTTTAAAAGATAGAGAAGGATGGAAAGAGATAGAAGCTATTGCATTATTATGCTAGTCATGGCATCATGATGAGCCACGAATCAACCATACCTCTCTCCAGGTGAGTTTAGTTCAGCCCTATGGGATTTCTTCAGAGACGATATATGGAGACACACAGACATGGTGGTGGAGCTGGCGAGGATTTATCTTTCCATGTTCTCCCCATCTCCTCATGCACACTGATGAAAATATGTACCATAAATAATAAACTGCCCCATACTTCTGTGTGGGATCATCCCACATCCCATGCACTTTTATGGGGGTCTCAAAAGAAGTAAAAAATAAGGAGCATATTTGGCTGCTCAGTGACAACTGGTCAGCTCCAGTCAGCCGAGCAGCATGGATCCAAGAAGAGTTCTTGGTCACAGAACTGAAGGTCCAGGTGATGACAGTACCTTAGGGAATTAGGGGAGGCTCAGAAGGTGTATTGGTCTCCATGTTATGAGATGTAATTGTATATGGCAGGTACTATCATTGCTGCCTTACTCATAGTACATGTGGCCTCTAATTCAAAGAAAAAAATCTTGATCTATGGTCAGTTTGAAGGCAATAAAAATTATCCTAATTCAAGCCTGAAAATCAGAATCCTGAAGTTCTCTCTTTTCTATTTCATTTCTGTAGCATCTTAGATACTGAACTTGATGTTCTGCTTACATAAGATCATGATTCCCAATTTATGCACTATGTTATTTCACCTATTCATATAATACATATTCTGAAAATACTAATCTTCAGAGAGGATAAACTTATTGCACAAATTGTCACAGCTAATAAATGAGAGAACATACATGAAACTTTTGCCAATCAGAGGCCAAGTTCTCTCTGTTCTTTACCATTAATCACATCCACCAATGCTTCTCCTCTACTTAGCCCTGGCTCACAGATGAACCCCTGTAACTATAATCTGTTTCTTCCCTCTCAAGGCTATTGCCTATTT
The DNA here is from genome assembly GCF_003009895.1 of Hyaena hyaena. Lineage (NCBI taxonomy): Eukaryota > Metazoa > Chordata > Mammalia > Carnivora > Hyaenidae > Hyaena > Hyaena hyaena. Next base: position 2,399,544 of record NW_024080840.1, on the reverse strand, counting down.
GGGATATCCTCACAAAATATACTGTTTTGTAAAGGATGAAACTGAGACACAATAAAGTTAAGGACTTCCAAAACATATACATCAAGTCAATGACAGCATTAGCCCAAGGTTTCATTTACCCACTGATCCTCTAATCCTGAGCCTAGAATTCCAAAGATAATTCATGTATTTAATTCCAGGGTCAGGTAGAGGAAGTACAAAGATGATTTCAGTTAAACCTTAAAAATATTTAAAGTTGCTAAGTAAGTAGATCTTAAGAATTTTTATCACAAGGAAATGACAAATGTTAGCTGGACTTATTGTGCTGTGGTTATTATTTCATAATATATATAAATATTAAATCATGTCATAGACCTGAAGCTAATACATCAATTATACCTCAATTGAAAAAAAAAAACCTCAAAAAATGCAAATTTATAATATAATATTTTTTTATTTCTGAACTTCACATAGACATAATTTCTGGAGGTGGAAATACTGTTGAAATGTTTGAAATTAAAATAAAAATGAATATAAATTTTATCCATCAAATGCTCATTGACTATTTCATTTGTTTGTTTTTTTTAATTGGCATAATTTTAAGGGAACAAGTAAGTTCTCTTGCTACTAAAAAAAAAAATCCTTATTAGTTAGCTCATTAACTACTTTAAAATTGTACCTCTGGCTCATTTCCTTGGTTCAAGATTTCAATTTCTGATAAAATGCAAATATCCTAAGAAGGCTAAGAGTTTTAGCCATTGTCTGATTTCAATACCATAAGCTACTGTGAGGGTATGATCTCTTGGTTGAGAACAGATTTGGGAAGCAACTTGAGGCAGAAAGAAAAAAGGTTTCTTAATAGACGGCTGGGTCTTCAATAACAAATTATCTTCTGCTGCATACTTCTTCCTAGAACCAGCGTGACACATGTCACCATCAGAAAGAAACATGTCTGACAAGACCTTAGGATAATGAGGGGCTATTTACAAGATATGCTCCTTCTAAGCACTAAAACCATAACTGCAAGTGGCAAGTGAGATACACCTGTCCACCTGTCCTCCCCTAAGCAATTTCTGTCATAATGTCATTTCCCTGCATCAAAGATTTGAATACTAGTGGCAAAAATATCTCCATCTGACATTCTGCCATTTTTCCAAGACTTTAAAGACAGAAGCTTTTCTACCACTGGAGGCATCCATGGTTCTACACACCGCACAGACCTGTGTACATGCTGGAAATGTGGATGTGCGTTCTGCAAAACATTGCTACTGACAGAACTCTCCTGAACCGGCATGTCTGCCACTCACTCTCTCTTACACTAGTGTGAGTCTCTTTCCAAGATGCTCTTGGCTTTTTAATTTGAGGAGTAGTGAAGTCTGAGAACAATGAGAAAAAAAAATCTTCCCCAATGCTCAGAAGTCATAAAATCTGTCATACTCTCTGAGCCACATTATTGAAACCACCCTTTCTTTCCGTTTCCTGGGCTACGCTCTGTATTTAAACAAATTTTCTGGTCATGCCCTCTTTGTGAAGGCCACACTGCTAGAAATGAACAGGGGGGATTTTAGTTGACATAAGAAAAGGCAAGCGCATTAGCCAAGGATGCCACAGCTTATATCCCAAAATTCTGTTGGTCACCTTCTCAGCTTTCCCTTTCCTGGGTCATGTCCCATTAGGTAATTTCTTACTCACTTTGGGTGAATGCTCACTTCATGGGAATTTAGGGGTTGAATATATGTTTGCAAACTCAACCAGTTTGTTTAGCTTTTGTCTGTTACTTCTAAGGCAGGTGATGTTGAAAATGTCACTCTCTATAAGGATGGGAGCAGTATGATAGGACCATGTAGATATAGAGAGAAGCTCTCTTCAGCCTCAATCATCCCATTTATGAAATGAACTTTGAAGGTCTTCCAACTTTAATATATAATCCTCTAAAGAGAGAATAAGGAGGTATTGGATGCTCATGCTGGTAAAGTATAATGAGAAATAGGATAATACAACAGTTAAAAGCAAGGTTTAATGTTGAAGTAGTGTTTAGAGAATACATTAAAATGATATTAAAATTTTAACTTCTGAGGCTATTATTTGAAAGCCATAAATCTGTTTTAAAGATTAGTAGGAACAAAGAATTTATCTTTTTACAAAGGTTTTTTTATAACATAAATTATGAAATCCATAGAGATAACTCAATTGTAACACCGTGAATAAATTAAAATGCATTATACATGATGTAAAAAGTGTGTATTACACATCGTGAAATAGATGGAATTAACATATAAACAAATGAACTGAACATTTTTGTCTAATGTACCTGTGACATTAACTTAAAACAAAACCTAGATTGATATTATAAAACTTTACAGAATTCGTAACTTTCATCCTCACATTAATGATGAGGTAATTTGAAAAGATGTCTTCATATCTTTCCTGGGAAATGAGAAGAATGCATTTTTAAAGAATATTTCTCAGCCCAGCCCGTGAGAGTCTATAGCACACTGTCTTCTGTATGAACTTCGTCTGGGACTTTGTATGCAGAGCCTTGAGAAAGGCGCCATAATAGAAATAAATGTTAAGACAACTAAGAGTAGTGTTTTCACCTTCACCTGGGACCGGCTGTGTCCTCACGGTCAGACTCTTGTCCCTTCCAAATCTTGTCAAGCTCTTCAATTACTTGGATTTCAAAAGCACCCGTGAAAGGGAATAAAGATTTGAAAATAAAAGGGGAAAGAGAACCAAGGAGTAGGTCTTTACAGAGAGTGCCGACAATAAGAAAAATCAGTAAAATTGGGCACCCAGAATCATTCTAGGAATTAATGGATGACCCGAATTGCTGTTCAAAGAAGATATTCATTTCTCATGCTTTAAACTAGTTGTGATCTTCATTTTAACAATGAAAGCTAACAGTCAGATTACTGCACAAATGTTAAGCAGTATTTTAAACTGTAGATCGTATTTAATTGAGGCAGAAATAAAAAATTCTAGAAAAGTCAGAAGGAAAAGAACACTAATATCAGGATCCAAGTCCAAGTCACTGCAGTTCTGTGATACTAACTTCCACTGTGATGTAGATTTAGGTGTGGATACTGAGAATATTTTTTATAAAGATCAATTTTACAGGGCTTAAAATTTCAGTTTGAAATATCGTTAAAATCATCCAATAAGACTAGAGACCCAATGCTTGAGTTCTCATTAGAAGCCAATGAGTTCTAAATACAGACGGGAGGAGATGGGGAAGAAACACTCTTCTAAACCTCTTTCCACGTGCCCAAGAGGACACGTTCAACAAACACAAGATGGAAAAGAGCCTTCTATATGTCCTCTCAGACTTTAACCATGAAGACAAAGGTACTTTTTTGGTAGGAAGCAGCCAAAATACTTGGAAACAAATGCACTTATCTTTTATTTTCCTTCCTTCCTTCCTCCCTCTCTACCTCCCTCCCTCCCTCTCTCTTTCTTTCTTTCTTTCAGAGACAGAAAAAGCACAAGCAGGGAAGTGGCAGAGGGAGAGACAGAGAATCCCAAGCAGACTCCACGTTCAGCTCTGAGCCTGATGTGGAGCTCAGTTCCACAACTGTGAGATCATGACCTGAGCCAAAATCCAAGGTTGGATGCTCAACCAAATGAACTACGCAGGCACCCCAATGTACTTACCTTTAATACTCTGGAACAGACTAGTATAGTTCAGGGCAATGAGTAAACAGTTATTAAGTATCTACCAAATATTAAGAATGCTGTCATAGTGAGTTAGCAGAGATCACCATCACCTGACCAAGTGAACACCTTGTGAGCCGCTAATATAATACCAATAAACCTTAAATTCATATCTCCAGCTTTGACCTCACCTCACTAAGTTTCAGACTCAGGTATCTATCCACCTCCTTAGCATCTTCACTTCAAAGTCTGACAAGGATATCAAAGCTAACATAGATAAAAGAGAACTCTTCGTTTTCCCATCCAATTATTTTCTTCCACCAGCCTCTCCTATCTCCCCAAAAATGAAAATTTTGGCTAAGCACAAAATCAAGAGCTCATTCCTGATTTCTCTTGTACCTCACTCCCCATATCTAATCCATCAGTGAGTTCTCTTGGCTTGATCCCCAGAATCCACTAACTTTTCTCCATCATCACAGTCATCACCACAGGAGAGGTCATATTTTTTTTCACCTGGACATCTACAATAGCTTTCACTTGGTTTCCCTGATATGTTTCCTGTCTCAGTCCAATCCACCCCCTACTATAAGTAACCAGAGTGATTTCTTTACAATACAGATGAGATGAAACCCCAACCTTATACCAAGGCCCTGAGTCCTATGATTGTGTTTTGCTTGCCATTTGCCTCCCTTTCTGACCTTGCTTAGTACTACCCTCCCCTTCATCGACTGTATTCATTCCATATAGCATGAAAATTTCCTTGAATATGACAAAATAATTCTGATCTTGTAGGTTATTCTTTGGACAGCCTCCCTTTGATCTAAAGATGACTGCTTCTTCCTACTTCAGGTCTCAATTCAAGTATCACTTCCTAAGAGAAGCCTGCTCTCACTAACCCACCTGCCAAACCTATCACTACCCAAGCTACCGCCAATCATCTTACTCTGTTGTAGCAACTTCACAGCACTTAAAAGCACCTGAAATTACCTTCCACGTGTTTTCTTGTTTATTGTTTGTCTCTATTCCTCCCCTTCCCAGCCTTCACGAACTTATCTGTGTATCTGCTATGCTTCCATGATCAAAAACATGGCTGTCACCTACCAGACACATTCAATACATCTTTGTGGAATGCAGGAAGGAATAGAGGAATGCAGGAATGCAGGAAGGAAGGTGCTAAGATGCACCAGACACACCAAGAGAAAATTATATACTCTGCATTCTGAGTACAGAAAGAAGACACAGCTTTTTTTTGACCATCAACCCAGCTCAGTGTGAAAGAACCACAGCTACAGAGACAATGCATTTCAGACTCTCTGAGATAAACTCAACCTAAAAATACAGCCCCAGGGTCAGTTCATGTCAGAAACTCCTCCTTCCCTTTGAGTCAGGAAACTTACCCTCTCTTACTTACTCCTCCCCCAAATCCTTCCTTCACATTGCCATCACTGTGATCTTTCTGAAACATAAATCTAAGCGTGTCACTCCCCTGCCTATAATTCTCTGATTCCCACCCCCTCCCCTAGTGACTTCAAATAGAATTTAAACTCCCTGGCATAAAAGAATTCCATGATCTGACCCAAGACTTTCTCTCCACATTCATCTTTGGCCACACCCCCTTCAACTCTCCCCTCCAATTCCTATTCTCTGTACTACAAACACAAAAACACATGCTGTTACCAAAGATCCTCCCATTGTGTGGCCTTGAGCACTTGCACACACTGCTCCTTCCACTGGGGAAACGCCCTTTCTTTCTTTTTTTTTTCTGGTGAAGCCCCATTCATCCTTCAAGTCTCAGATTAAGAATTACATCCTTGGCTAAACCTTTCCTCTTCCTCTCCCAACTCAACCAGATTTAACTAGTCATTTCTTTTTCCCTTCCCGTATGTACCATATGACCTCTTTGATGATGATTCAGATATTTGCAGAAAGCTAGGACATGGTCTTAAACTCTTCTCTCCTCTAGTTACTTTAACCCTTCCTTACATGACTGACAATGTACTCCAGACGGATCTTACTACCAGTCTGTGGGCAGATTTTACTTTCTCATCAACTCCCTTAGGTCCATATCCAAGACCAACCACTGTACTTTATACATGGTCTGAACAATAACTATTAGCTCCTTTGGGTAGGTGCAGTGCCTATCTTATGACTCAGTATCCAACACTTACCTGATTTTATAGATCCTCAAATCACTGAATCAATGAATGAGTGAATGAATGGGTGAGTATGATGAATGAGATAAATGTATACGTGAAAATTACAGTGAAATAATGATCTCCTTTCCTCCACATAGTACAATGTACTCCAAGTAATGAGCCCTTGTGTTATATTTCATTTTGAGCATCCACATAATACAGAAGATGGGGATTTATATCAAGTTTACAATCACCTAAAATCACTCATATTTGGGCTGTTAGACTACTGGCCCAAATTTCATGGCTTAACATTTGCACCTAGTACGTGTGGCCTTATTAGATTCACCCCATCATTCCAGATCTAGATCTTTTAAACTTCTCACTGTTTTGGTTTTTGTTTTTTGTCTTGAGAGGGGGGTAGAGGCAGAGAGAGAGAGAGAGAGAGAGTCTTAAGCAGGATCCATATTCAGCACGGAACCTGACATGAGACTTGATCCTACAACACTGGGATCATCACCTGCGCCGAAATCAAGTCAGATGCTCAACTGACTGAGCCACCCAGGCATCCCTAACTCTTTCAGTGTTAGTGAATTAGTGAATATTTTGTGCCAGCCACAAAGTGATGTGTATGTACTTATCTTGGCCTTAATATACAGTGGGGCAAATAACAAGTGGCACCTAATTTAGATACCAATGCCTCTCACAAATATTTGTTCAGCCCTTTTAAATATAAAGTTCATTCTATTTGATAGAAATGGGGCTGGGGGGGTGCGAATTGACATTGGGCTGCAGCATGGCTTTGTATTTCATTTATTAACATAACAATATCCACTGCAAGCTGTGCCTCTATTACAGACTCGGTATTTTCTTGCTGCCTTATTTTCTTTCCCATGAAAATATAACCTTTTGTTAAATCAAATATAAAAATCACCTGCTCAAGAATCCATAACATTTATAAAATTAATTTTATCCTTTAAAATATTCAAGACTTTTTATAGAAATTCAACCACTTAGGCCTAAGTTGTTCTTATTAGAGGTTTTGACAATTTTCCCTAACTACACCATTTTTAATGGCTTTATTATTTGAATAAAGTTATGTTCTTCCAGAATAGATAGCACAGGCCCTTCTTCTGTCCCTAGTATCTTGCCAAGCACTGTCAACTCTGCCCCCAGTCCTCAACTGGAGTTCTTGCTTTGCCGGTTGGTGCAAAGGGCTGTGCTAGAATTGGCCTGTTCTAGGAAGTCTGAGCATCTCTTCTCAACTCTGCATTCAGTGACATCACAGCCTGAAAAAGACTCCTTTGGGAGTATTTAGCCCATGAAAATTGGTGGAGGTTACAATGATAAACGTGTACCAAAACACACATTGCTATGCATTGCTATCCCAGACCACTAAGCTCCCTGTGAAAATATTCCTTGCCATTGTTTTTCCCCCTGTCATTCCCCCTGTAATTGCAAAACAGCAATTTCTATTTATTCTTTCTTCTTTATCTGTTAAGATGAAAATAAGAGAGGAAAATGGGCTCGAGTTGGTTGATGCCATTTGTAGAAAATAGAACCCAACAGAATTTGCCCTCCTCTGGAAGACAAATAGTCTATATAATAGTCTACATAATCCTGTTCACATTTTGTTGCTTAAAATTGAAGAAAAAAACCCAGAAATGTTTTGAAAGGAAATGTTTATGAACAGAACAGTAGGAGGGAGGTCCTGCTCCACTTGAAGCAAGCCCTGGAGAAATAAAATCAGTAGGCACCGCACAATAGTGGAAACTTTTAGAAGAGAAGAACATCATGGAAGAAGAGGGCTTTGAAGGAAGTTTAAAGAGGCACCAGAAGCAAATGTTAATGCTTTGCACTTTAACTTTAGGGGAGACCACAGACCAGATCATTCAAAAGAAACCCTGCCCCCACATCAAGTTCATTCATTTCACCAATACCACATACTCCCAAGGAATTAATTCTTCCAGGAATCCCAAAAATCATGTAATTTTCATCTGCACAGGCCTTTTCCAATTTCTAAACTGCATTTTTCCACCTTGTACATAGATGCACAATTTTCAAGTGTGACTGTGAATCCTGCAAGAAATCCTGACCCTGTGCTTGAAAGAGAATTGGTCTACTCAACACTTTACATGATCCTGTGCACATTCTGTTGCTTAAAATGGAAAAACATTTTGAAAGAACAATAAACCTCACATGGGTTTGTTTTTGAAAAGGAGGTAATGCAGGTAAAGGACTACTGCAATGGTGTATTCTCACCAAGTGTTTGTAATCAACATCAGCTACAATTAACGGAGATCAGGCAGTCGCAGTGTTTAAAAACAGTATCTTTCATATTCTACACATATTAAAAAGAACATCACAGAACACATACTAAATCTAATAGGAAACATAGGAACAGGGAAATGACAATATGTGAAAGCCAGAGATAAAATATCACCATTGGGAGAGCCAGAAAGACACCACTTTTTCATCATCCTCCTTACGATGTGACTTTGAGGACGCAGAGCGTCAAAATCAGCAAGCAGAGCTACTCGTTGGGGAGTCCGTGAGAAATTTAGCTTACAAAATAAAATCAGAAGTCTTCTGGAGACGGTCTTCCTGGGGTTTATTTCATTTTTTTAAAAAAGGAAGAAATGAGTATAGCTCTTACCCCTCGCAGCTTGGCAATGATCTAGAATGTTATTAAGATACCTGTCAAAACCAGTTCAGTTAGCAGGAGTGAGGCTGTGGGATGTGTCCTTGATGGACTTTCAAACCAGTGCCATTAATGCAGTATTGCAAAACAGCAAACAAAATGGACAACATATAAACAAAGGGCAAAGACAGAACAATCCTATTATGAGCTATGGAGGGAGACCTGGAAATTTTAGGCTGCATCATCCTTCAAGACATGACTCGTGATACCTGAACCATATAAATGATCTAGGGGGTAGGAATGTGGCCAGGAGAAGAAAAAATGAAGACAGAAAAGCAGAGAGACAAAGGGAGTCTGTTTCTCAAGCATTTGGGGGAAAAAAAGACATTTTCACTTCCAAGGGCAAGCAATATGTGAGAATGGGCTCTTCCATTTCAACCGTGTCCCAGGTCTCAGCACAGCCTGAAGAGCTTTGGTCTAACAATGCCATTTTCAGCCTGTTGGTTCCCACCGTGGCACCGGCTGTTCATGGCAGAAGAGAGGCAGAGCTGTTCAAGGCAGGGCAGGGATCCCAAAAACATAGCAGGAGAAGTACCATGACATTTCAGGAGGCCAAAGCACTCCAATCGGTGACAGCCCTTTAATTTATCCTCCATCCATCTAACAGCGCACGTTTGGCCTCTTCTCCCCTGGACCACCCCTCGCCGGCTCCCAGCCCAGGCACCTGAGGGGAGACTTTGGCCAGGTGCTTCCTTTCATTTTTAGGTCTTCTTTTGCTCCCATTCTTTGGCCTCGAAATGAGTACAAATTGACAAAATGGAATCATTGCTGCTTGGCATAGAGCTTGGCAACCAGATAACACCAGCCAAGCCAGGTCCACATTTACTCTTCCCCACACTCATCGGCATGCAAAGTTCCAAGATGGAAATTTGTTTCTCCTGCAGTTTTATGACACTTCCACTGCCTGATTATCCCACTTGATGGCAATTTGCATCATTGCGGGCCTGTGGCAAATGAAACAAATTGCCATAAAATGTTGGGAATATCCTAAATCATGGCTCTGTCTGGCTTGCTTGAATGATGACACTGAGGTTGAATTCAGATGGCTTGGTTCATTTTGCTACAAACAGTCATGCCAGCCTAAATGGGGGCCACTGGCTCGCATGTCAGGATGCGTGGTGACTACCAAATGAGGCAAACTAATAGAATTTTTTTCCGATGCACTAAGCAAGTCTTCAGTAAAGAAAAACACATTGATTCCGAAGTTGTTTACTACAAACTAAATAGAACCCCTATAGCGTTTCCCATGCAGCTCACATTAGAGCTAAATTAACAGCCCTCATATGTATCCATTCTACTAGCACCAGACAAAAGTGCTTACACCATTAGGAATGTAAGCTGTCTTAGTCTAAATCTTGATACAGAAGATTGTCTTTCTCATTTAACTGCCTCGCTATCAAAAGTTGTAGTATCAGGCATAGACAAGGCTTTAAAGGAAAACGAAATGCACTGAATGGTCATGAATAATTGCTGCATTTTAATTCAGTGGTGATGTGTTAACTTTCAAGTAAGAGAATCAGAGCCCCATGGTTAGACATGCAAAAAAAAAAAAAGAAAGAAAGAAAAGAAATAAAGAAAGCTTCAGGAAGGCTAACAACTTTGATAGTTATTATAACCTTTGTTGATTACAATCCTGACTCTGCTTTTGCAAACCTCACCTGTGAGTACATTTATGCGAGGAGAAGCTTCATAGTAAGAAGCGCTCTTGGCTCACAATTCACGGGATTCACGTGGAGCATGAGACGAGTTAAGAGCAGTGAGGTTTCATTTCTCCTGTATCTTACATCCTCCTAACCTCCAAGCCATCCGGAATGTTATGACTCCAGACACTTGCAGTGGATGCTCAAGTCTTCCCATAGAGGAGGCAAGCCTTCCAGAATCACCCTGCATGCTCTCGTACCCTCCCCGCCCTGCATCGGGGACGTTCCCAGGGTCATTTAAAACAGAAGAGAATCGCAGATGTGCAGAGAACCTGACAAAGGAGGTTGAGTCCTGAGTGTGGAATTAAAATCATGACAGACAAGCTATATCAAGAACTTATTATCCAGGCAATCATAATATTCTTGAAAGCAGGACATTTATGGAATCTGGCCTTATGCAATTTCAAGCACACATTTTCAGGTCCTCTTTTGCACACACACACACACACACACACACACACACACACACACACTTTTCAGGTAATACTTGACTAAAAGGAAGTAATTAAATTCCCCATTATCATGAGCATTTAATATGTGCTAAGCACTGTACTGTACTGAGAGGTTTAAATGATTATTTGATTTCATCAATCCCACCCTGCCATTAGCCACTTCCAGATGAGCAGCCTAATTCATAGAGAGGCTAACCTACTTCCTCAGGGATGGACAGGCAGCAGACACAGAGCCAGCTGAACCAAACCCCATGTCACCAAGAATTCCATGGGCTCTACCACCATGCCACACGGCTGCAACGTACAAATCAACTTTTCTGCTACATTAACATTATTATTAGTCCAACAATAAACTCCACGGGATAAAAGGTCCTTGCATAATTGTAACAAGTATCACACATTTGGCCTCTCCAGGAGGACTTTAATGACTCATTAGCATAGCCTTTTCTTCCTCTCACTCATTTATCCTTTTCTATTTCACTGTCATATGCTAGAACAAAGTGTCATAGTCTCTCACTTCAGAATGAACAGGTTTTCACTCTGGACTTCACTCCCTTTCCATCCTGAATTTGTTCATTGCTAAGGGCACCAACACCACACCTGATAAGCCAAGCCCACAACACTAAGCAGCATAAAGATCTCAGGTTATTTGCCATTTACAGCAGTTGGAATTCATGTCATTTGAGTGACAAATGAAAGTGCATATTTCCACACTATAAATATTTATTCTGATGTTCCCTTAGACTTCACATATGTTCTTTTCCTTTTGGTTTCTAAAGCAGGAAGCGTAGAAGAATTTCTAGAAATCCACATGGTCTTGAACCAGAGGTCCTAATTTGCAGTTTCTACAGCATCTGTTAAGTTTATGAATCTATATACTACATATAGATTTTGAAACATCCCTTTGGCATACATTACATATTCAACCTTGTATCTGAATGGAGAACCACTGAGCTAACATTCTTTAGTAATAACTAAGTTTGGGAGTTGATTTTAAAACAATGGCATGGCACTTTTCAGATCTACTTACATTTTTCAGGTCTAGTCTCATCATAGGTGGACACACTGGCAATTCCTCAAGAGACATTCACATATCTGTGTGGCATTTCAGTGAGGCCACACATTTTCATTCCTCCTCTCCATTCCCCAAAATGTGTGGTACAGATAAAAAATCATTGTTTTTATGATAACCCAAATTATTCTGTGGTTCAAATGTCTCCAATGTAAGGAATTATTTTAAGAAATAAGATGTAAACCCACCAAGCTTCTTTTCCATGCTCAAGGCAATGGTAACTGACCAACCTACACAAATAATAGCCATATAATGACCAACAATTGATCGTGTGATCAATAATAGTTTAAAATCTGCTTTTCTATTTGAGAATTTACCCCATAGCTTACCATAAACTGTAGGCAATCTCTAATAGGCTTTATCTGTGAGAACCCCAGTTGAAATTTTTCAAAGGATCCACTCCATCAACTAGTTGTGCTAAAACTTGCCTCTGATCTGAAAGTATGTTACAGGGGTAAGAAGTTTTCCCTGATGACTTCAAGGCCAACATCAGATACAGAAGCAGTAGCCATTCAGAAACTGTATGTCAATCCTCTTTGATAAATCCCATATTCTTGGCATTTCTAAAGTTCTATGTCTTTGATCAAACCCTGAGTGTTACATGCAGGGTACATATGCTCTGTGGAAAACGCATACAGCTAAGAGTTTTCTAAGATGATCTCATTTAATCCTGATAGTAACTGTGAAGCATGTACTGTTATCCCCATTAAAGATTAAAAAAAAAACTGAGCTCACCAAAACCAAGAGACCCTACCATGTGAAAGGTGAACCTGCAACTAAAACCCTAGGAATGTGATAAGAGTGTCCAGAAGGTTAATAGCTATATTGCTACTTTTAGTCATCCTCCTTAAGGCTGGTCTGTAAAGTTTAGGAGCTTATTAAGTGCTCTTTCCATCATGGATTTACTTCAGAAGTCATCTTTGGGCTCATAACTGAGAGAACACAATCGACTGGGGAACAAGATGGAAGAAAATTTTTAAAATCACTGAGCCCAATTACATACAAAAGAAAGCAATGTCAGAGAAGAGATTGTCCAAGTTAAGCAAAATCCTTTGATTAGGAGCTTCTGCCTAAGCACCGTGGCCTTCTGACATGCCACATTCCAAACACAAGTCAGCTTGGGTTCACATTCATCAAGCAGTGATATAGGGATCTGGGACATACCACTGAGAATCCTGTGAGCCAGAATTAGGACTTTCGATTTGTTTACGTGTGTGTAACTATCTCTCTGGTGTCCCTTGGCCCAGGGTAAAATAACTCTACTTTATTATTCGTGAGCTGTAAGGGCTCTTTCTGGTATAATTCAACTTTCCCCCAACACTTCAACTGGAAGTACTATTAGTAAAATCCTTTCCAATAATTCTGCTAATAGTCTCCAGCAAACTTAAACCTGGAGCGACATTTGAATGAATTTATCTGTAGTGGGCTTCTGCAGGAATCTATAAGTCATTCTGATTCATTCTCAGTTTCTAGAGGAAAGTATTTATTTTCTAAGATGAGACAGAATAGAAATGGGAATCATTTGTATGGGGTGAAGCACAGCTTGCTGATTAAGTTACCTTCTTTACCTTTATTACTCCTGAAGGATTAAGCCATGGGAATTTTGGAACTTAGAGCTACAGATTTCTTCTTGGGATCTCTCCAAAATCTCAGAGAAGCACTAAATATCCCCACAGGGTTCTAATAATTTGCACCATGTTGAAGTTAGGATTTTGTCTGGAAAAATACTTTGAAAAACCAGCTGGTTGAAAATCAGACCATGCTTCATCTGCTAGTATATAAATATGTGAAAATGTGTCCCCAAAAAATCAATTCTCTTATATGCTCGAATGAAAATGAATAACAAAAACACAAGTCATCATGTGAAAAGAAACAGAGGAAGTTATAAACTGGTTACTGGCAGGATTTTTCCATAATGAATAATTTACAATAGTGAAAGCTTTACAAAAGTAAAAATTCTTTTGAGGTATTTAGATTAAGAACAAACTCCAAAATATCAGGGGTCCCTGTGAAACCACAACTATTCATTTTGACTTACAGAGACTGCAATGCAAGTGGAATGAATTTGTGTTCGCAGGTTTGGAAGACAAAGGCACTAAAACTTCAGAACAAAACTTTCAATCTAACAGGGAATGAACCCTTATAGGGATTGAAATAGCATATCATTTCCCTGCCTTCACAGATAATTATTAAACTATATGAGACAAGAGGCTCCTAAGAGTCAATTATAAAACCTGTCCTTAGGGGTTAATAATTCTGGACGCAATTCAACATGTCGGTTCCTCCTCACACCACCAAGCAATTTGTGAACATCAGCTGGGTGTCCTATAATTCAACCCAATTCCTATACTCTCTACTCAGAGATAACACTGGACTCCACAGGTTAAGGGCTCAGTTCCACAAGACTGCCCTCTACTTCAGATGCCAATTGTAAGTCGAGATTGTTACCTGTGCTTGTAAACAACAGGCTCTAAACCAGAGGTTCCCACAACTCCCTCCTTGGGTTTGATGAATCTACTATAGTGCCTCATAGAATTCAGGACAATAGTTTATTAAAAGGGTTTATCAAGGATATGAATCAACAACTAAATGAAGAGATACATACAGTAAGATATGGAGAAAGGGTGTAGTTTCTATGCCCTCTGCAGACTGGCACTGTCTCCAAATATCCATATGTTCACCTACCCAAAAGTTTTCTGAACATTATTCTTTTGGGTTTTTATACAGACTCTGTTTCATAAGCAAGACTGATTAAGCCACTGGCCATTGTTGACTAAACTCAATCGCTAGCCACTCTCCCCTCTCCAGAGGTGAGAAGGTTGTTACTGAAAAGTTCCAATCATATTCCTCTGGTGACCAGTCACCACTCTTCGTTGCTTTCCAAAAGTCACCTCATGAACATAATGAAAGAACTTTGATGACTCTAATCATTAAGAAATTCTAAGGGTTTTTGGAGCTCTGTGCCAGAAATGGGAACAAAGACCAAATATAGATTTCTTATTATAAATCATAGCATCATAGAGATAGAGCATCTTCAAGCCAAAGTGGACCTCTGCCACATTGGAAAACAAGAATAAGGGGTGCATAGGTGGCTTGGTCAGTTAAGCATCCGACTTTAGCTCAGGTCATGATCACACAGTTCGTGGGTTTGAGCCCCGCATCGGGCTCTGTGCTGACAGCTCAGAGCCTGCAGCCTGCTTCAGATTCTGTGCCTCCCTCTCTCTGCCCCTCCCCGACTTGTACTCTGTTTCTGTCTCTCTCATGCACGCACAAAAATATATAAACATTTTTAAAAATACAAAATAAATTTAAAAAAAAAGAATAATATGATCCATATAGCTGGGCCTTATCCTGACCCTAGCCCAGGGGACTTCCAAGATAATGAAGTATGCACTCAGACAGCTTCATGGGACACATAAGGAGAGAAGCCTCTTTCAGAGATTCTGCCAGGGGTAGACTTTCAGGGGAAGAACGGACTATATAATACCTCTTGGGTCCTGAAGTAGAAAAGAGATTTGGAAAGAAGGACTATCTCTGAGAAGGAGAGATTCCCTTTTTGTCATGAGAAAGACTGCCAAGAAAGGCTTTCTTTTACTATGCACCACAGGACACGCTCTGCTGACATGAAGAATGTGAACAGGCCACGAAGGGAACAGGGCGTAGAACTCAGCACCTACTGACATCCTGTGATCTTTCTCTAGGCTGCAGCCCCCACCCTAGACAAGTTTTATTATCCATCTTATCTACCGGGAGCCTAGCAAAAGCTAAGTTGATAGTAATTCAACATTGTTAAAAAAAAATTGTTTCTAATTTTAAATGGTATCGAAATTAATTTAAAAAAAAAGAAACACACCCACCTACCAGAGTTTATACATTTTAACATCTTGCTCCATATGCTATACTTTTCTTTCTTCTTTCTTATAAAGACATAGCTTAACCCAACCACATCCTCCCCACCTTCCTCTCCTTCCACGTCTTGAAAGTCTACTGCAGCCTTGAAGTTGATGCTTGCCACTCCCATACATTATTCTCAATATTAGGTAAATAGGAATTTCCTAAAAATATGTAGTATGGCTTTGTATAACTTTTAATTTATAGAAATGGCTTTCTGTACCAGGAATTCTCTACACTGGCTCTATTGACATTTTGGGTCCTGTTTTAGTTTCCTATTGCTGCTCTAACAATCTATCCAAAACTCAATGACTTGAAACAGCACAAATGTATTCTCTTATAGTTCCAAAGGTCAGAAGTCTGCAATGAGTCTGACCAGGCTAAAATCAAGGTACCAGCAGGGCCTAGGAGAGAATTCATTTCCTTGCCTCTCCCAAATTCTAAAGATGTTGTCAGGACACCTGGGTGGCTCGGTTGGTTAAGTGTCTGAGTCTTGGCTTTGACTCAGGTCATGGTGTCATGGATTTGTGGATACAAGGCCCGCATTGGGCTCTGTGCTAGCAGTGAGGAGCCTGCTTGGGATTCTCTCTCTCCATCTCTCTCTCTGCTCCTTCCCAGCTCATAATGTCAGCTCATAATGTCTCTGTCTCTCTCAAAATAAATAAATAAACTAAAGACAAAAGAAAGATAAATAAATGAATAAGTATGTTTTCGTTCCTTAACTTGTGGCCTTGCATCACATAGCCTTTTCTCCTCGTTTCCATTGTCACGTTGTCTTCTTCCATCTTTGACCTTCTCCTTGTCCTTTTAGATAGGCCCTTGCAATTACACTTCGGGTCCAACAAGATAATCCAGGAAAATCTCCCCCATCTTAACATCCTTAAGTCAATGACATCTGCTAAATTCCTTTTACCACAGAAGGTAACATTCACAGGTTCTGGGAATTAGGACATGGACGTCTTTGGGAACCATTATGGAGACTATCACAGACCAAATAATTCTTTCTTGAGAGCCATTCTACTCATGGTGGAAGGTCGCTGCATCCCCAGACTGTATCCAGTAGATGTTAGCAGCATACCTCATGTTTTGACAACCAAAAATGCCTCCAGGAGACTCCTGGTGAGCAAAATCACGTCAGCTGAGAACCACTGTTCTACATGTATGTTCCTCACATGCATATTTCACTCTCATTGCATTTGATTATTGTCCAGGTCAAAACATTAAGAACTAGTTCTTTAATTGCTCTATCATATTCTGTTAGATGAATAGAATAAAATATAAAATTTTTCCCAACTTTTTTTTCCATATTCCAAACAATGCTTCATAAAAATCTAAATGTCTCCTCATAAGCATACAGAAGCATTCACGCCATGGCCATGATTCTCATTCTTTATCATGAACAGAATCACCTGGAGAGCTCCTTAAACTAACCCACCCAGATTCAGTAGGTCTGGAGCAGCACCTGAAATATTGAGTTTTTAACAAGTTCCAAGGTAAAGCTGAAGCTGTTGGTCTGGGGACTACTCTTTGAGAACCACTCCTGTAGGATATCTATCTATGACTTTCCAGGTATTGCCAAATGGCTACCATGGTGGTTATGGCAATTTCCCTCCCACCTGCAAGGAATTAATTCACGTTTGCCTACAACCTGACCAATAAATGGCACAGAGAGATTCATGAAGGGGTGAAGCTGCATCTCATAGCCTTTTATTTTGTATTTCCCACATTAAACAAGTCACACATATTGTTATAAAAGTATTAGCTATTTGGGGTTCCTATTCTATGTGTTGGCTATTTTTTGCCTGTTTTTCTAATGAGTTACTTGTAGAAATTCTTTCTACAATCCAGATGTTAAATTTTTGTCAGTTGTAAACACTGCCAATATCTTTTCCTGGTACGTCTTTCTCTTTTTTTTAATATTTTATTAATTTCTGAGAGAGAGAGAGAGTTAGTTGGTGAGAGAGAGTTGGAGGGAGAGAGAGAGAAATTGTGAGCATGGGAGGGGCAGAGAGAGAGGGAGACAGAGAACCTGAAGCAGGCTCCAGGGTCTGAGCTGTCAGCACAGAGCCCGGCACGGGGCTCGAACCCATGAACCATGAGATCATGACCTGAGCTGAAGTCAGACACTTAACCGACTGAGCCACCCAGGTGCCCCCTGGTATGTCTCTTATCTTCTGAATTTTCTTGTAGCTTCTTCTGATTGAAAGACATTTATTTTAACATAGTTAAACTCACGCTTTTTAAAGCTTTTGATATTTCATCTGAAGAAATCTTTGCCTTCCCTAGAAGTCATAAATCTATCTCTTAATTTCTATAAGTTTTGCTTTACCTATTTCTGGTCTTTAATCCATCTGGAATTCATTTTGTGCATGATGTGAGGTAGGGATCTATTTTAACGAATTCTAGGTGAATAGGTGGTTGACTCAGCCATATGTATTGAATAGCTGGACTTAAGGATTTGCAATGTCTCCTTCACCATATGTGCATACATGTGCATGGTTCTGTTTGAGCTATTGCGCTGAATATTTCTGTGCCAATACCATACACTTTTAACTACTATAGGTTTATAATAGGTCTCAATTTGTTAGGTTAAATGTTCCTTTCTCTTATTCAAAAATGCAATGGCTCTTTCCTTTATTCTGTTAAGTAAAATTTTAAATCAGCTTTAACTCTATGAAAAGAAATATACAGAATTTTCATAGTTTTTGCATAGAAATTATAGATAACAGTTGCCATCACTATAACATCAGGTCATCTATTCAGTAACAGGGCACACCTGTCCATTTATTTAGGTCCCCTTTTATGTTGTTTAATAAAGTTTTAAAAGCTTGTCCATAAATGTCTTTGGTATCTTTTTGGACATTTGGTCCTAGGTACTTAAAATATGCTGCTATTCTTAATGATATTTTGATTGCATTTTCTAATTGTTCTTTTTGGTTTTTTAAGTTTATATCTTTACTTTGAGAGAGTGAGCATGAGTGAGCAGGGGAAGGACAGAGAGAGAGGGAGGAGAGAATCCCAAGTGGGCTCTGCAATTATCAGCATGGAGTCCAAGGTGAGGCTCAAACCCATGACCCTGAGATAATGACCTGACCTGAAATCAAGAGTCAGACACTCAACCAAATGAGCCACTAAGGCATCCCTAACTGTTCCTTTTGTATAGAAATGCTAATATGGTTTGTACATGGATATTATATCCAGCAACCCTGCTGAATTCCTTGATTAGTTCACATATGCTCATTGAATTACTCCTATTCCTGTGACTTTTTCTAGATAGGCATTATTATTGTCTCCAAATAATGATACATATGTTTTCCTTTTATTCCTGTGCTTTGTGGTCTTATCATGCCAAGTAGAATCTCCAGTGCTATACTAAAGAGAGCTGTTGACAGTGGAGATCCCTATCTCATATCCATCTTTGAAAATATTGCTTTTGCCATGTCACCATTAAGTGTAATATTTCCAATAATTTTTTAAATTACCATTTACCAGGTTAAGAAAGTTTACTAGGAGAGGTTGTCATGGGTAATGCTGAATTTAATTCAATGTGTGTCTTGTATTTATTGTTTGATTACATGACTTTTCTCCTTTAAGTTGTTAATGAGGTAAATTATGCTGATTTTCTTTTTAAGATAGTTTTTATATTTATCAGTTATAGCTGAATATATTTTAAAGAGTCAAATGATTCTATTTATCTTTCATGAAACAGCAGACCCCTTCCTTCACCATGTCCTCATCCACAAAGGCAATGCATTTTATGTCTTTTAATGGATTCTTTCAGTGCTTTTTTCTAGATTTCTAAAAATATTTTTTTAATGTTTATTTATTTTTGGGAGACAGAGAGAGTGTAAGTAGGGGAGGAGCAGAGAGAGAGACACAGAATCTGAAGCAGGATCCAGGCTCCAAGCTGTCAGCACAGAGCCCATCACAGGGCTCAAACCCACAAAGCGTGGGATCATGACCTGGGCCAAAGTTGGACAGTTAACCGACTAAGCCACCCAGGAGCCCCTATTTCTATATTTCTAAATAAAATGCTTGCACACTGTTACTTCTTAATTTTTCAGAGCTTTAATCTTCTATCATCTTTCTACTGACTTTCACTCCCAACTCCTCCCACAGAGATATACTGTCTCTTCCCTCTACCATTCTAATAGAGTTAAATACTTATTTGACTTAGGTAAGTATACTGTGTTTACATTTCTAGAACTATACAAATACTATTGACAGCCCAATGTAGTAAGCTATGATTATTTTTCCGTTACAGACTTTATGTTCTTAGCACATACTAGCTTGTTTTCATCTGCTACGTTTTCTACAAGTTTACAATTAACACCAAACTCTTCACCAACAATCTAAAACTCATTTTAAGATGATCAGATGTATCAGGTATTATATCAACATTATCTTCCTGACGAAGTCTCTCCCAGGTCCTTTGACCTACTACAGCATGGATGGTTGCCCGGCATGCCTGATACATAGCTATTATCTTAGAATCTATCTTTGCCATCACCCCAGGCACTCTCTTTGCATTTCTCCTGTGAAGGATCTCCAATATCTAGTATCCCATGCCTCATTCTTTGGCTTATTCTCTTTTTATGAAATACAGCCTCTGGTAAATTCCAGAGAAAGAATGTGTGGAGGTAAAATAATATGGCTAAACATAGAATTATGGGAATGAAATGATTTTTCCTCAGAATGTTGAAACACTACCCTGTTGTTTTCCTCTCCTAACTGTGACATTGAGAAATAATAACTCCTTCTGATTTCTATACTTTGTATGTGACCTTGGTCTTTGTTTTTAATTTCCAGAACCTTGATGATCACCAGTCTGGCCCCAGTAATCCAAAATTTCACAATGATAGGTAGTGGTGTAGATTCCTTTTTATCTATAGTACTAACGCATCTCTCTTGAACTTTGAAAGTCATGTCTTTCAGTTTGGGAACATTGCTAAATTTTTTTGTTGATAATGTTGGTCTCCTTTCAGAACCCCTGTCTCTTCTAACTTTCCTCTCTTTCTTCCATGTGTTTTTAAATATTCACCTGCTTTACTCTTTACTGTAATAAATTTACATTATTTATCTATTTTTTTAAATTCTATATATGTCCATTTGATAATCTGTTATTCTCCCTCTTATTAATTTCTGTGTGCTTAATCAATTACAGAGAGCTGTGTATTAAATCTTTTTGTATGACTTAATATTTTGTCTAGTTTCATAAATTCTACCAAATTTTACTTTATATACTGAGGCTATGATTTTAAGTACTTACAGAGGATCTGAATTGTTACAATTTCCTAACAATTGTTTCCTTTATAATTGTGTAATGATTATATGATTCTCTACTTACTAATTATGATAAATATAACTACACCAGTTTTCTTCTAGTCCATATTAGTCTGACAAATCGTTTCCCTTCCTTTACATGCAACCTGTATGATTATACTTTAGGTGTTTCTCTTTGAAGCAACATATAGGTAGGGTTTGTTCGTTCTCAATCTGAAAGTCTCTAAATGGGCAAAATTCATATATTTATATTTCTGCTCCTTTAAATGTATTTTAATTACTTTGCACTTTCACTTTATCATACTTTTTCATATGTTTTGTCCTGTGCTTTATATTGAATAATATTTTATTTGTCTTTCTTCCTTCTACAGTTATTACTAAGTGGAATACTTAGTATAAAAATTGGTCTCAGATGCTAACTCTTTATCAAATATGTCATTTGCAAATAACTTCTCCCACTCCATAGGTTGCCTTTAAGTTTTGTTGATTGTTACTTTCGCTATGCAGAAGCTTTTTATTTTGATGGAGTCCAAATAGTTTATTTTTGCTTTTATTTCCCTGGCCTCAGGAATCATATTTAGAAATGTTGTGCAGGCAGATGTTAGACATTTCTGCCTTTGCTCTCTTCCAGGATTTTATGGTTTCAGGTCTCATATCTAGGTTTTTAATCCATTTTGAGTTTACTTTTGTGCACAGCATAAGAAAGTGACCCAGTTTCATTTTTTGAATGTAGCTGATCAGTTTTCCCAAAAGCATTCATTGAGAAGACAATCTTTTTTCCCACTGGATATTCTTTCCTGATTTGTTGAAGATTAATTGATCATATGAGTGTGGATTTGTTTATGAGTTTCCTGTTGTATTCCACTGATCTATGTGCCTATTTTTGTGACAGTACCGTATGCTGTTTTAATCATTATGGCTTTGTAATATAACTCGAAGTCTAGATTGTGATACCTCCAGCTTTGCTTTTCTTTTTCACAATTGCTTTGGCTATTCAGAGTCTTTTGTGGTTCCATATATATTTTAGGTTTGTTCTAGTTTTATGAAAAATGATGTTTGTATTTTGATAGGAATTGCATTAAATTTGTAGATTGTTTTGGCTAGTTAAAATAAACTGATTAGAATAAACATTTTAACAATATTTGTTCTTTCAATCCATGTGTATGGAATGTCTCCATTTCTTTGTGTTACCTTCAATATCTTTCATCAGTTTTCACAGTACAGAACTTACACCTCTTCGATTAGGCTCATTCCTAAGTATCTTATTATTTGGGGACAACTGTAAATAGGATTGTTTTCTTAATTTCTCTTTTGTTGTTTTATTATTGGTGTATGGAAATGCAACAGATTTCTGCACATTGATTTTGTATCCTACGACTTAATCATTTATTGGTCCTACTAGTATTTTTTGGTAGAGTCTTTTGGGTTTTTTATAAACAGTATCAGGTCATCTGCAAATAGTAAAAGTTCCACTTCTTCCTGACTGATTCTGATGCCTTTTATTTCCTTTGGCTGTCTAATTGCTGTGGCTAGGACTTCCCATACTATGTTGAATAAAAGTGCTGAGAGTGGAGATCCCTGTCTTGTTCCTGACCCTAGTAGGAAAGCTTTCAGTTTTCTCCCTTGAATATGATGTTCACTGTGGGTTTTTCATATATGGCATTTATTATGTTGAGGTATGTTCCCTCTAAACCTACTTTGTTGAGGGCTTTTATTGTAAATGGATATTGTACTCTGTCAAATGCTTTTTCTGCATCTACTGAAAAAATCATATGGTTTTTATCCTTTGTCTTATTGATGGGAGGTAACATGTTGATTGACTTGCAAATACTGAACCATACTTGCATGCCAGGAATAAATGCCACTTAATTGTGGTGAATGATTTTCTTAATGTACTGTTAGATTCGGTTTGCCAATATTCTGTTGAGGATTTTTTCATCTATGTTTATCAGAGATATTGGCCTGTAGCTCTCTTTTTTTGTGGTGTCTTTAGCTGGTTTTTGGTATCAAGGTGATACTGGTCTCATAGAATGAATTTGGAAGTTTTCCTCTATTTTTTGGAATAGTTTGAGAAGAATAGGTATTAACTCTTCTTTCAGCATTTGGTAGAATTAGCTTGTGAAGCCATCTGGTCCTGGACTTTTTGTTTGTTGGCACTTTTTTGATTACTGATTTATCTCCTTGCTTGTAACTAGTCTGTTCAAATTTTTTATTTCTTCCTGCTTCAGTTTTGATAGGTTATATGTGTCTAGGAATTTTTCCATTTCTTCTAGGTTGTCTAAATTGTTGGCATATACATTTTATAATAAAGTATTCTCTTACAACTGTTTGTATTTCTGTGCTGTTGGTTGTTATTTTTCCTCTTTCATTTATGATTTTGTTTATTGGGTCCTCTTTTTTTTTTATGAGTCTGGCTAGAGGTTTATCAATTTTGTTGATATTTTCCAAGAACCATTTCCTGCTTTCACTGATCTGCTCTATTGGATTTTTAGTTTCTATATCATTTATTTCTGCTCTCATACTATTTTGGTTAGTATCCAAAATAGAGAACTTACACAACTCAACACCCAAAAGTCAAATAACCCAATTAAATGTGGGCAGAAGACATGAAGAAACATTTCTCCAGAGAAGACATCCAGATGGCCGACACATGAAAAAAATGTTCCATATCACTCATCATCAGGGAAATGCGAATCAAAACCACAATGAGATATCACCTCACAGTTGTCATAATGGCTAAAATCAACATCACAAGAAGCAACCAGTGTTGTTGAGGATGTGGAGAAAAAGGAACCCACTTGCATTGTTGGTGTGAATGCAAACTGGTGCAGCCACTCTGAGAAACAGTAGGGAAATTCCTCAATACATTAAAAACAGAATTTCCTTACAATCCAGTAATTGCACAACTGAGCATTTACCTAAAAAAAAATCCCACTAATTCAAAGGGATAGTGTTACCCTTATATTTTAACAGTATTATTTATAATAGCCAAGATAGAGAAGCAGCCCAAGTGTCCATCAATTGATGAATGAAGAAGACGTGGTAAACATATACAATGAAATATGGTTCAGCCATAAAAAGAATGAAATCTTGCCATTTGCAATAACATGAATGAAGCCAGAGAGTATAATGCTAAGTAAAATAAGTCAGTAAAAGAAAGACAAATACCTTATCATTTCACTCACATGTGGAATTTAAGAAACAAAACAAATGAGCAAAGGAAAAAGAGAGAGAGAGACAAAGATATACATACCAAGAAACACACACTTAACCACAGAGAGCAAACTGATGTTACCAGAGGGGAAGTGGGTGGGGAATGGGTAAAATAAATGATGGGGATTAAGGAGTTCACGTGTCATGATGAGCACTGGGGGATGTATGGAACTGTTGACTCACTATATTGTACACGTGAAACTAATATTACACTGTATGTTAAACATATTGGAATTTAAAAATTGCATTTTTTTAAATAAAAAGTGTTGAGAGAGCATCACCTATTGCCTGGCACATAGTAAGTGCTGAATATACACAACCTTTATCATTAAAAAAAAGAAAGAAAAGAATGGTCTCAAAAAGCAACCCTTCAAAGATTGAGGTTTCTGTACTGCTAGTGATGGCTAATTCTAATAATCAAAGGAAATCCCAACTGCCTCCACACAACTGGAATCTGGGGCCCCTGTCTGTACTCCCAAGGTTCCCTGGGAAGCCTCTCAGTACTTCCATGTCCAATAGTTAAAGTTAATGACTATCTACAGCAATTTAAAAAATCATTACCACTGAACAGTTGGCCCTTTGGAATGAAGTAAATCAAGTAAATCAAGTAAAAAATAGGTAAAATAAAAGTTGACCACTTTTTTCTCCAATTTAGTATCTTCTCATATTCATTTATTAAGAGAACATAGCATATATAATTCGATCCTCGTATCTTTCACCTCTCTCTCATACTCACTGGATATTTTTCTTATAGCTGTCTTCAAGTTTACAATTTTCTCTTCAGTTGTGTCTAATTGGATATTTAACCTCTGAAATGCATTTGAATTTCATATTTCCTAAGTTTTATTTCATTTCTAGAAGTTCAATTTTACTTTTTTCCTCAAGCCTGCCTTAGCTGAATTTTGCTTTTTTCTTATGTTTCCTGGTCTTTTTTCTTTGTTAGCCATCTAAAACATACTAGTTATATAGCCTCACAATATTATTTTATCTCAAAATCTGACCTGTGAAACATTTTTTCTCTATTCACCCTAACTCATGAT
Organism: Hyaena hyaena; assembly: GCF_003009895.1. Lineage (NCBI taxonomy): Eukaryota > Metazoa > Chordata > Mammalia > Carnivora > Hyaenidae > Hyaena > Hyaena hyaena. The sequence goes on along the minus strand of NW_024080840.1, from coordinate 2,374,430 downwards.
GGATTCTTCTTGAATATTTTTAGAGTAAGTTCATCTAAAGTACATCTATTTTTTCCTGTTGCCTGGTTTATGGAAAAATATTACATACATTCATTTCTTGCTGGCATTCTAGGAATATCATCAACCTAAGTACTACTTTTAGTTAATTTATTAGTTTGGTAGTATGGAAAAGCATAGGTTTAACCCACATCTGTCTGTCTGTCTGTCTGTCTGTCTCTCTCTCTCTCTCACACACACACACACACGGAATCTAACAGGCTTCTCCATCATTAAGTGAAATGTACTTTAGTTTTGGATGTAGATCAGCTCATTCTAGAGGTCTGATTTCCACTACATGTTTCAATGAGTGACACTCTTGCCAAGTGCCAGAGTAAAGCCCACTCGTAGTCTAGCAGATAAGATAAATAAGTACCGTATAATGAAGTCAACATTACTACAGATTTATCATCTTCAGATAGTTATTTCATCAGGATCAAAGTGGAAGCTAAAAATAGTATATTAGGCAGAAAGAAGAGCAAATTCAAAGGCACAAAAGAATATAAGCCTGACGTTTTCTGGAAACAGAAGTGTGAAGGATGGTTGGAAGACAAAAGATGTGAAATGAATGGGGTGACTTGTAGTTAAAGGGTGGACAGATCAGCTACAGTGGTCTTATGAAAGCCTCCTCTCAACACAGTGGAAGAAATTCTCATTCGGTTATATATCTTGTTTTGATATAAAAATTAATTTCATCCAGTAGAAATATGAAATTAATACATGTTAAATGCTGCTTTCTGATTGACTAAATTATTTCAAACATAGGGGCATATATAACAAACTTCAATATTAACAATTATTTTTGGTTTAATATTTGTTCTCTTTTAGGTTCGTGGGGGAAAAGGGAGAAGGTGAGCTGGATTATTTTCTTGGCTACTGCCCAAGAAAGGGGCTGAAGAGGAGAAGTGGGTTGTTAGAGAGCTGGACATAAGCCCAGCACAGCCAACATGAACACAGAGCATAAGACAAAAGGGAATAAAAACACCTGCTAAGGCATTCTGCCAACTATGGTTTTCAGGGGACAGAAGAATTGGTCGTCTTGTGCTTTTGAGGAATGGACCCTAGACATAGATGCATACAGGAGTTGTAAATTATATGAACTTGATACTTTTTCCTAAAGAAAGTCCTGGGCTTTATATATAGTAGGCATAACAGAAATAGAATAAATAAGATTCTGTGACTATGTGAACCAATGGTTTCTAAATCTGTCTGTACAATCAAAATCATCTAGGTACAGTTTGAAAATCTGCAAATGCCTGCAGCCTACCCTAGACACTAGAATTCCCTTGCCCTATTTTTAAGCTCCCTAACTGATCCTTGGGTAGCTAACCAGTCATCTGACCATCACTTCAAAAAAGCCAGATAAAGTGTTCCTTAATCATAATGTCAGTTCCGTTTAAAATTGTTTATCAATTCACTTTACCTTAAAAACGATGTACATTGTTTTAAAAATTAACTTACAGTTAATTCTTAGAATTATTCTTCTAGGGATTAAAAAAATATTTCATTTGGATTTTCTCAAAGTTTTACCTCTTTTTTTTCTTATGGTAAAATTTTACATGATAAAGATGGAGTTATGAATCAATAGCAGAAAGGTGATTATTCAACAATACTTGATAATTGATTGGACAGCTGGAAAAAAATGTAAGTTAGACCTCTTCCTAATGCCTTACCCCAAAATAAATTCCAGGATAGTCCACATTACAAATAAAGAAAATTAAATGAAAACATATTAAGTATTTTTTTACTCTCAGAATTGGAAGAGATCTTATTTTTAAGTTTATTTATTCTGAGAGAGAGAGAGAGAAAGAAAGCAAGCAAGGGTAGGGGCAGGGCAGAGAGAGAGAGAGGGAAAGAGTAAGAATCCCAAGGAGACTCCACACTTTCAGCTCAGAGCCCATCAAGGGGTTCGAAATCACAAAGCGAACTGTGAGATCATGATCTGAGCTAAAATTGAAGGGTCAGTGGCTTAACTGAGCTACCCAGGCACCCCTGGAAGAGATCTTTTTAAGTCTAACACAAAACCTAGAAAACCATAAAAAGTAATACTGATATATTAGGAAACATAAAATAGAATAATCTAAACAGCAGGAAAAAAGTAATTTTCAAAATGTTAAAAGGAGGATGCCTGTGTGGCTCAGTTGGTTAGGTGTTAGACTCTTGATTTGTGGGTCATGAGTTCACCGCCAAAATGGGCTCTCCACTAGGTGTGAAGTCTACTTAAAAAAATAATTTAAAATAAATAAAAATAAAAATAAAATGATAAAAGGGACATATAGATGTGCCTAAGACTTAAAATATCCCTAAGACCTACAAGATAAAGGCAGCTGAATGAAAAAAAAATGGGGAAAATGTGACAAACAATAGTTCTCACAAAAAGGGAAATGAAAACACCCTTTAAAAGTATGAGAAGCAGGGTGCCTGGGTGGCTCCATCGGTTAAGTGTCTAACTCTTGGTTTTGGGTCAGGTCATGATCTCACAGTTTGTGAGATCAAGCCCCACGATGGGCTCTGTGCTGACAATGCAGAGCCCATGTAGAATTCTGTCTCCCTCTCTCTCTGCCCTCCCCCCACTCCTGCAGCATTCTCTTTCTCAAAATAATAAACTTTTATCTTTTTTTAACTTTTTTAAAATTTATTTTAGAGAGATAGAGAGAGACAGAGCATGAATGGGGGAGGAGGAGAGAGAGAGGGAGACAGAGAATCTGAAGCAGGCTCTAGGCTCTAAGCTGTCAGCACAGAGCCCGATGTGGGGCTCAAACCAACGGACCATGGGATCATGACCTGAGCCAAAGACAGATGCCCAATCGACTGAGCCACCCAGGACTCCCTCAAAATAATAAATTTTCAAACAAAGTATGAAAAGATGCGAAATTTCATTCCTAATAATATAAATGCACATGAAAACACATACATAAAATGTACATAAAAATAGGTAGAACCTTTAATCTCTCGAAACTGACAGATCAGTTTGATAAATCAAAGTTTCATTAAGAGTGTGGGGAAACAATTCTTCACACATTCCTTCTAAGATAGCACAGCCTCCATGACACAGTCACCACAGAGCACAGTTTTGCAATATCTACCAGAATTTTTTAAATACATGTGGAGACCCAGAAATTCCATACCTAAGAAATTTTACTGCACCTATAGTCACAAGTATGCAAAATAATATATATACTAGAATATTCACTGCAGCATTAACAAAATTTAGAAACAACCCAAATACCAATCAAGAGGGAATATGATAACACAATGCTGCCACTAAAAAGAATGAGGAAGGGGGGCACCTGGGTGGTTCAGTTGGTTAAGCGTCTGACTTCAGCTCAGATCATGATCTTGCAGTCTGGGGGTTGGAGCCCCGTGTCAGACTCTACTGACAGTTCAGAGCCTGGAGCCTGATTCAGAGAGAGAGAGAGAGAGAGTGTGTGTGTGTGTGTGTGTGTGTGTGTGTGTGTGTGTGTGTCTGCCCCTCCCCTACTCACACTCTATCTCTCAAAAATAAATGAACTTTAGGGATGCCTGGGTGGCTCAGTCGGTTAAGCGTCTGACTTCAGCTCAGGTCATGATCTCATGGTTCGTCAGTTCGAGCCCTGCATCAGGCTCTGTACTGACAACTAGCTCAGAGCCTGGAGCCTGCTTCAGGTTCTGTATCTCCCTCTCTCTCTGACCCTCCCCTGGTTGCTCACTCTCTCTCTCTCTCTCTCACAAATAAATAAATAAATAATAAACTTTAAGAAAAATCAAAAGAAAAAGAATGAGGCAGTCTTATATTAAGATATAGAATATACCAATTATGTAAAAAATATACTTTTTATTATAAACCTTATCTTCTGAATTTTGTATTGTATGAATATATAACTTATTCAAAACTTTACAGACACAATTTTATGGCACTTCTGTCAAATATATGTGCAGTCTGGTGGCAAATAGAAAGCACTACTACAAAAATTACAATAATGGCATTACGGTGATCAGATTATTGGTTTCTGCTTTTAAAAGCTGTCTATGATGCTATATATATTTACAAAAAATATAGAGGGAATAATAATAAACTTTTTAAAAAGTATTCCTGTTCATTATAGAGAATGTAAAATCCTGAAGCCTAGAGAGGAGAAAAATAATTTATATATATATAAATATAATATATATATATAAATATAATTTATATATATATATACGTGTATGTATGTGTGTATGACAGTTCTCTGTACCCCACCAAATAACTACTATCAATATTTTGGTGTTTTTCTATTTCCTTAAGCACTTGTAAGCCTGTGAATATGTGCATAATATGTAAAAACCAGTACATCTATACAAACATATGTATATTTTAGAAGAGATGGTTGCAGTTTATTCTTTACTATACTGGTTTCTATACTTAGTGTAAATGATGGTAACTTCATAAAATAAAACACAACAATTAAAACACGTGTTCTTTTAAGTTTATTTATTTTGAGAGTGAGAGCTCACACGAGCGGGGGAGGGGCAGAAAGAGAGAGAAAGAGAGAGAGAGAGAGAGAGAGAAAACCCCAAGCAGACCCCACGTTGTCAGCACAAACTGTGAGATCACGACCTGAGTCCAAATCAGGAGTCAGACGCTTAACCACCTGCACCACCCAGGTGCCCCTAAAATGAGAGTTCTGACTTTTATACATTTCCTCTTTCCATGTTTATTTTGGAGGTTTAATTAGCCCGACATTATTAACAAATACATCCTCCAACTGTAAATTTTAAGGAATACTCTTGACCAACACTACCTTGGAAGTCCCTTAAAAACAACAGCCGAATCTAGACATACTCTTAAAGACATAATAAAAGTAAATATACTAATATATTGCTACCACTAAAAGTGTACACTTAATCATCTAGTCTTTGTCCTAACCACCTAGCAAAAGGAATCCTGCAAAACAAGTGCTATTAGGAATTAAGGGGTGCTTTACTTGGTGGCCATTGAGAGGATAAGGATTAGCTTAGAATCACTGCATTACCCTCTGCCCATTTTATAGTCACATTTTGGGTAGAGGAGTAAAACAGTGTTTCTTAAGGCTTTACAGTGGTATGGAAAAGGAATCAATTATACTAAAATCAATTAATTTTGAGAATTCTATCTATGCTGACCACAAAATACAAATGAAAAGGGGGAAATAAACATCATCAGGTAATTTATAATTCCATTATAACTTCCAAAGAAGGCATCACTTCAACATATGAAATCCACAAACTGAATTAGAGATCTAGTATATTTTCCTTTGTATTGAGGTTTTATTAACTTGATAAAGAATATATGTAGTTTCTTTCCATTTTAAAAACCCGGTGACAAATTTTGCTGCCAAATGTGATCCTGGAAAATGATGATTTACATAAAATGTATAGACTACAGGCCTCGACTTGTTAAGCTTTTTAAAAATCCCCAAAGTTGTTAATTCTTAATTCCAACCCTTCTTCATGTGTGCCATTTTCCTCTGAGCTTCTATGCCTTTAGACATTTGAAATCAGACATTAAAACTCACATCGAGTAAGTTTTCCCAGTTATATCCCCTGCACCTCCTACATCCTAATCTGATTTGCTAGTGTCAGTTCTGCCCCTCTGCACTGAAAAATACTCAAGGTTAGGGATAATTTATACTTCATAATGGTTTTACATCTTCTCATAGTGCCCACTTCATTGATCTACACACAGTAAGCACCCACTGAATGTATTTAGTGATTGTTTCAAGGATCCTACAAATGCTTGAGTTTACAGCACCCACGGGAATTACTACAGGACAGAATTTAATAACTCCATCCTCTTTGCAGGGAGATCAAAATGGGTGTTCAAAAAGCCAGCTAAAGTGTTCAGTCTCCTTTATCATAATTCCTTTTATCAACTGTGCTCCAGTACTAAAATTATTTGAGTTTTTTTTTTTTGCCAAGATCTTATTTGGAGAAGCTGTTCGGATCAATCCCATTTCATCAAACCATATTGTCATCTTCCAACATGATTTTTCTTTTCTCTTACACCAAATTATGTTGTTCAGGATAAGCTGAGCTACCTGTATTAACAAGTTAACCCCTAACCCTCAGCGGTGCAACAAGTGTTTATTTCTCATTCATGGTATGTTGGGGGTGGAGGTCAGCTCTACAAGGGGTCTAGACAAATGCAGGTTCCACAATCTCCATCCCAGATGGGAAAAGACAGAGCTAGGGGGTTTTAATAAAGGGGGTGACACAAAACGACAGTGAAATGAGGAGCACACGGACCATGAGAAAGCAGTGATGGTCTCTGCCTGGCAGGGTCGCCAGAGAATCCTGGCCATAGGGTGTGCCATTTCCCTTTGCAATCATTCCCAAATTGATCCTCAATTTTTTTTTAATTCTAAATACTTCATGTTATTCAACACTCAATCCTCAGTTAAGCAAACTTTCACCCAGAAACAACTGTTTTAATGTTTTCCTTTGTATGCTTCATGTCCTGCCTAGATGATGAACTTGCCGAATTCATTCTCCCTTTGCCTCTCAGAAACACGGTCTTCTTTGTTGCTCCAGTGGTTGTTATTTTCCAGGATCTTTTTAGAAGCATCACCATCATGCTCAGAAATGAAACCCTCTTTACCCTTTGCTTTTCCTCTTCCTCTTAGGACGTTGCCTTTAATGGGTTCTGTCTCACCTTCCACTTTATCTCCTCCTTTTTCTTTTTCTACAATTGGATGTGATGCTGTGTGGACTCCTCCTTCCTTCTGCTGGTCATCTCCCTCTGTCCTTTCAACACACTGGTTCTTAGTTGTGGCTACATGTCAGAATCCCCTGGCCAGCTCTTGGAAATGACGGATGTGGGTCACCTGGGTGGCTCAGTCCGTGAAGTGTCTGACTTCGGCTCAGGTCACAGTCTCACAGTTTGTGGGCTCGAGCCCCATGTCAGGCTCTGTGCTGACAGCTCAGAGCCTGGAGCTTGCCCGGATTCTGTGTCTTCCTCCCCCCACCCCCCTCTCTCTCTCTGCCCTTCCCCTTCTCATACTCGGTCTCTCTCTTTCAAAAATAAATATTTTAAAAAATTGTTTTAAATGAATGATGCTCTAGGCTTTGGAGCCCAGGAGAAGCACAGACGTCTGTTATATAATGTAGTCTTAGAAAAGGCCTCACAAAGGACATGCCACTACAAACAGACCTTGATGATGAGCAGGAGTTGACCAAACAAAGAGGGAGTATCTCAGTTATGACAAAGTCGGAGAAGCGCCCCAAAACAGGGCAGGACAGAGTGAGCTCTGTGTGTTACAAAATGACCCCTCTGGGGCCTGCATGGGGCATGGACTGGAAGAGGAAAGACTTCAGGCCTGGAAAGCAAAGAGCATTGACACAATGGTCTTGCCAAAAGGCGGGCACATCCCTTGGTTGCCATACATATTTGACACTGCTAATTGCTTATTTGTGTGCTCCCATATACACAGAATTGTATCAGCTAGAAGTGTGCTCAGCTTCAAGAAGCAAAATCACTGGCCTTTTGTGGATTAAACAAATAAAAGTCTAGTTTTGTCATACACCAGCTTTTTTCTGTAATGCTTGGGATCCACCGAAACCAACTGTACTAGCCTGTCTTGGGGGTGGGACTGCCCACAGCAATCATCTGCTCACTAACCTAGTGCTTGCCTTCTTCACCTCCTTGCTCATTCCCTCACTACCTCCTGGGATTGCCTCCCAAATAATTTAGACCTAAATCTGTTAGTGCTTTAAAAAATAAGATGAATAACATAACAATAACAATTTACAATTGCTGGAAGGACTGGGTGACTGAAGACAAGGGAAGCATGTGTTATTTGCAAATGCCCCTTCCTCTTCCTAGCACACCCTGGGGTCCCTACTTCAGTGGGACTAGCTCTTTCTCCTACTTTTTTTAATTTAATTTTTTTTTAAAGAGAGAGAGTAGTGAGGGGCAGAGAGAGAGAGGGAGAGAATCCCAAGCAGGCTCCACGCTGTCAGCACAGAGCCCCCGCCATGGGGCTCAAACTCACATACCATGAGATCATGACCTGGGCTGAAACCTAAGAGTCAGTCACTTAACCAATGGAGCCACCCAGGTGCCCCTCTCTTAATTTTCATCTTTGCTGAAAAGTCATCTCCTCAAAGACAACTTTATATTAATGTCCTCTCTGTGGGTCTCTCTGATACTCTTTTTTCTTTTTTTTTTTTTCTTTCTGAGCACTCAAAATAATTGTAATCCTGTTTACTTTTTTGTTTGTTTGTTTAATCTGTCTCCTCCTACTAGAATAAAAGTCCCCAGAGGACAGGTACTCTAACTTGTTCCTTATACCTTACTGGTGTAGCACAATGCCTGACACATCAGAGAGGTCCACTGTATATTTGTTACATGAATGACCTGCCTCCCTTCCAGCTACATGGCCTTAAAGGATTTTGAAAACCTACGATAGTATTTCTAAGACTCTGAGTAAAGAATAAATCTGGGGAAAATTATAAGTTAGAAACCTATCATGGAAGGCAGAATGATGGCACCCAAAAATGTCCATGCCCTAAATCCTGGAAGCTGTTAATCTGTTACTTTACATAGCAAATGAGAGACTGTGGATGTAATCAGGTAACAGAACTTAAGGATTCTGGATTATCCATGTGGGTCCAATTTAATCAAGTGGGACCTTAAAAGCCAAGAATATTCTCCAACTGGTTACAGAAAAAGAAATTTGATTTATAGAATGAGAGAGACTTGATCAACCATTGCTCTCCAGTAATGGGAGCCACATGGAAAACAAGCAGCCTTTGAGGGAGAGACTGGTCTCTGATGGAAAAGTCAGCGCAGAAACCAGCACCTCAGTGCTACAACCGTGGGGGACTGAACTCAGCCAGCAGCTTGAATAAGCTTGGAAATAGACTCCTTCTCAGAGCTTCCAATAAAGAAGTTTGGCCTTGTGAGACTCTAAGTCCACTTAGGCCCTGCTGTAGGTTAGCTCAACTGTGCAGTAATAAATGGGCATTATCTAAAGCTTCTATGTTTGTGAAAATCTGTGATGGCCATAATGGAAAATTACACTACCTAGCCTCACAACTCTCCCTTGATGAGAGACAGCTAAAAAAGAGAAAGACAACTAGACGCCCAAGACTGGAGAGTAACCACAGAGGTCCAAGGAGACCTCTATAGTAAAGCAAGGGAGTTCTATAAAAGGCAAACTCCAGACAAAAATGTGTTGGGGTTTCGGGGTTGGGCGCCTGGGTGGCTCAGTAGGTTGAGCATCCAACTTCCACTCAGGTCATGATATCACAGTTCGTTGGTCTGAGCTCCAAGCTGGGCTCTGTACTGACAGCTCAAAGCCTGGAACCTGCTTCAGATTCTGTGTCTCCTTCTCTTTCGGTCCTGCCCCTCAAAAATAAATTTTAAAAACATTTAAAAAAATTTTTAATGTGTTTTGGGAAGCCAGGGATGAATACTGTTTTCTTCTACGCAAGTGTCTTCTCATAGACTCTGTAATTTAGGTGAGAATGTGGTAATCGTCCTGAGGTGATTTACGAGATGCAAATCTACCAAGCTACTGAACATCTTTTAATGATCTTTCTGCCTGGTTGGTGATTGCTAACTAGGAAGAAAATCACTATAATTAAAGCCACAATGAAATATTAGATGTTAAAAAAATGAGAGGCAGTTTAACACCCCATTTCTCTGAATCAAAGTATCTCCAAATATGAAGTATGCACAGGAGTGTGCACAAATGCAGAAAAATTATATATGAATACTTTTAAAGTTGTCTTTTTCAGGCTTTAATATATTTGCAGTAGAAATGTCTTAAACAGTATACACACTTAAAATAGCACCACTTCTCCCCCAAAAGTGGTTTTTAATTCTTTATCTTGAAAAAGAGAGAGAGAGAGAGAGAGAAGCAGAGGGAGAGAATCCCAAGCAGGTTCCACATTGTCAGCATAGAGCTTGTCATGGGGCCCAAACTCACAAACCGTGAGATCATGACGTGAGCTGAAACCAAGAGTCAGATTGATCCACCCCAGGCACACCCCTGAAAGTGGTTTTTAAAGCAAGATTAGTTGGGGGACGGGGTGTAGTTCACATTAAATAGTAATATGTGCCTTAGATGGCTAGGGTTACCACAACAAAATGCCACAGACTGGGTGACTGAAATAGACATTTATTTTTTCACAATCTACAAGTCTAAGTCCACAATCTGGAGTCTAAAAGTCTAAGATCAAGGTGTCAACAGGTTTAGTTTCTCCTAGGGCATCTCTCATTGGCTTGCAAATGGCAGACTTCTTGGCGTGTCCTCATGTGGTCTCTACCCTGTGCAAATGAGTTCTTTCTCTGGTATCTCTTCCTCTTCTTACAAAGACACCGGTGCTATTGGATTAGGGCTCCATCCATACAACCTTATTCAACCTTAAATTATCTTCTCAAAAGACCTATCTCCAAATATTGCCACACTGAGAGTGAGGGCTTCAATACACGAATTTCAGGGTGGGAGAGGATACAATTTAGTCCATAACCCATGGAGAGCTGGTATTAGTTACTTAAGGAAAAGCAGAGGTAAAATAGAAACTAGATTCTGCCTTTCCATGAAGGAATTTCCCTTCTGTTTTCTGCAATGTTGGATGACTTTCTAGACAGTCAAGAGCCAGTGGGCACATTTCATCAAAGTTCAGCTACAGAGAATGGGTAACTGGGGCTGTTGATACTTCAGAGAATTCATTTGGATGGTAGCATGAGAAGCTAGATCAGAGAGAATTTTTCTGAGTCTATCTTGCAGAAGAATATTCAGCCATATCTCTATGCCACGTGAACCCCTTTTCCTTCTTGATAGAATCTCTAAGGTATTTAGAATCCTGTTACAAACACTGCTTGTCTTGATGTCAGTAAAACATTTTAGGACTCCATGGTGGTACCTTTGTGGTGGATGAGAACACTCAAACACTCATACTCCCTGACAGTGTCAAGCTCCAGCCACACCTCTCGTTGAGTGCTACAGAGTTCTTTCCTTGATGCTGTCTCTTTTGAAACTTGGTCTCACTGATTTGGGAAAACGATGCAAAACACAGTTATAAAATGATCAATAGCAAAACATTGATGGAGTTAAGTGATATGCTGAATGAAAAGTTCAAGATCCAAAGAGAACATGACAGGATGGAATGCTTGTACAAAGCCAACACAATTAAATCTGACCACAGTAAATGAAAAGTTCTACAGTTTACAAAGGCAATTGTAAGGACACAGTTGAGTCAACTCTATCTACTTAGCAGGGGGAAACTGTGTTGAAATTGGGAATCGTGGAAAGACATGCCAAAAATAGGTCCCTCTAGGGAAGCCTTCAGATGAGAAATGGCACAAGCTAAGAACTTGATAGAGCTCAAATCAAAATTCTTGATGATGCGTTTCCCTCATTTCTACCCCACTCTTGGTTCCTTGACATCTGGTAAAGGGATCATCAATAATCCCATTTGAGTCTATTTAAAGCAAACCAACACCAAGATCAGCCTATCCCTCACACCAGGCATTTCAGATTGAACTCAAAGTATCTTGAGTCCAAGCGTGCTAGACACACTCGCACTTGGTAGAGACTGTGGATACGGAGGTCTTTCCCATGTGTTCCGAGTTACCACTTCTCACTTCTCTGTGCAAATGCCAAGTCCCATTCAAACCAAACTGCTTGCAATTGTTCCCACTTTTTCCAGTCTCTCCCACCTCTAGGTCTTTGCTCATGCTCATTCCTCTCCCTGGAATACACTCCTCCCATCTCCTCTGAAATCTTACCCTCCTTTGGAGGCACACTGCAAATGCTGCCCTTGATGCAAATTCACGATATCTTTCCAGATGTCTCCTCTTACAATTCCAAGTAGCTTCCCTCTTCTTTCATTTGTGAACTTGTACAGCAATTAGATATGCTACTTTATGACATTCATAATCATCTTTCTTGTGGGAAAAGTTTTTCTCAACAGTGAGGCCCAGTTTTCCTCCTGCTGCTCACACAAGACAGGACTGCCCAGCTCTCTGCCGCACTTGGCAGTCACATTACTCTCTTACTCTGCTCCCTTCTCACCATGAGAGTGGTATACCATGGCTCATCCATCAAGGCCTGAAAACACTGGTTTCCTCTTCTGTGAAGCCTTGTGCATCCCAAGCAGAGATGATCATCGTTCTCTTGTATCACAATGGGACCTGGCACATACTATTAGACTTGTTTATAATATTGCAACTGCCATATTCCCTCAGTTATAAAACCATGTTTTTAAAAATACCAATCACTTACAAATAGGATATAAAGTCAAAATGATAAAACAATTTAAATCATGCATCTTATGGGGCTCCTGGGTGGTTCAGGTGTCTGAGTGTTTCACTCTTGATGGTCTCAGGTCATGATCCCAGGATCATGGGATCGAGCCCCGCGTCGGGCTCCTCACTAAGTGTGGAGCCTGCTTGGGATTCTCTCTCTGCCCTTCTGGCCCTCTCCCCTGTTCATGCACTCTCTCCAAAAAAATAAAAACTGTTTTAAAAACATATGCATCTTATGATTAAACAATGTAGTAATTATTAACTTGTACGTCTCATCCAATAGATTGGCACGTCCTCAGCTAGCCTCAGAACCGTGCCTCATTCATCTTATTACCAATGTTTGCCCCCTGGATAGTGTAGAGTACTGGCTCAAGAAATATTTGTTGAGTGAATGAATGAACTGAACCAGTAAGTTTTACCTGGCCATAAATTTTACACGGGTCAACACTCTGGTCCGGCTGCTATGAAATCTTACTTAACATAAGACCGCCCCACATTAGGATGTTCAAATGACAGAAAGCAATAATCACGGAAAGATTCAATCACATATGGAATATGCTGTCCAGGATTTTACTTGTGTTAAGTGTTTTAAAGGGCACACTGACCATCCAAGATGACCAGGATGGTGCTAAGCCCAGAAACACATAAGACAAAGCTGAAAGAACTGGGTAGATGTAGACTGCAAAAGAGAAGCAAGTGTAAAACATGATAGCTATCTTCACACATCTAAAGGCCTGTCTTCATAGGCATAAAAAGGCCTGATGTGTGGAGCTCCAGAGGAGCAAAGACCAACATGATGACACTTTCAGAAATAGATTTGATTCTCTCTGGAAAATGCCATTACAAACCACCGCTATGAGGCAATGGAAGGGCTGTCTTGTGATACAGTGAGCATCGTCTCGGGATGTATCAAAGCAGAAACCTAAAGGCTAAGAGTTATTCAGTACTAGGGAGATTGGTAGACTAGGCATCCCACCGGACTTGCTGCAATCTCTCAATGCTCTGAGTTTATCAGCGTTGATTCTTTTTCTGGAGAGAACAACTATAACCACAGGCACAACTGAAAAACGACAAGTAGTCTAGGGGATGAGTTAGAAGCTTCTAGCCCCGGGTCTACTATGGATTACCAGTGAAACTACAAATACCCATCCATCCATCCATTTATCTAACCACCATGGAAGGAGTATGTGCTGAGTGCCAGTCACTGTCCTAAGTCCTAGACGTACAGAAGCAACATGCCTACTGTATTCATGAACTCAGTGTCCAGTGCAATTACTAAGCACACAGAAATACAAATTACAGCCCATGCTACGTGCCACGAAGGAAAGCAGAGGGTACTAGAGGCAGCCGCCGAGCCAGCTGGAAGATTCAGAAAAGGTTCAGGAAAGGCTGTCTTGAAACATATCATTTAACCTCTCCGCTCATCCACAATGACTGGAATGGAAGTGGGCTGAAGGCGCTTGCCTCACCAAGACTATGAGGAGTGTTGAGCTTGTCATCTGGGGCACCCCTGGTCTCTGTATCCTTGCAGAAGGTCCCCTGACCTCTATAAACCAAAAGGGAGGCACAACAGCCTCTAGGTCATGGAAACACCAGGAGGGCTTAGGAAGAAAAGTTCCATGTGCATTCTGGGTCCTTTTTTACTCTTCTAGTTATGTGAGGCTTTGAAAATCCCTGGGCTATTTGGTGCTAGGGGACAGTAGGAAAACCAGAGGGTGTGGTGGCACTTTACCACCTGCGGGCATCACCACTTAACTGCCTCCATTCTGGATTCCCTGCTTTTGAGCTAGCTGTCTGCTGGCGGATGAAAAACAGCCGTCCTTCTCTCTTTCTTTCTTTCATGTTCAAACCTTCCTTTCTCGTCTTTGAAAAAGAGAGAAGGTTTAGAAAGGACACTTCTGGAGGACCCCGACCACCTCTGCCTCAGCCGGTGCGGCCACCAAATGGACACGCACAGCCGCGGCTCCCTGGTGCTCCGGGAGGGGACCGGCCCAGTATGAATAAATAATCCACATTTCAAGCAGGATTATGGATATAAATGGAAGATGAAAAGCACATCAGGGTACCAATTCGTCACACATCTTCACACAAAAGCACAGTCTTGTTTTTCTCCTCATCTCCAGCTTACCCCACTTCCCACTGCACTTTGTGGCCAAACATGCACGATGTTGAAGAAAATAAAGAAGAAAGTGGGTCAGAGAGAGAGAGAGAGAGAGAGACGCCAGACTGACAGGGGATTGGAGTGGGTCTGTGAGTGGCACCCATCGCCTCCTTTCCTGTCAGCACTCCGGATCCCCCTGAACTTTCGGGGTCAGACGATCTCCACCGGGGGCTTGGCCATCACCTCAGCCAGTGGTGTCGCGGAGCGCCCAGCCCCAGCCTCGCCGAGACCTGTCCCTGCACGGGCTCCCCTGTTATCTGCCACTTGCCCCGAAAGCTAATACAGCTCCCACCGCCGCTATATGCCATTAGGGCAGAGCAATGAAAGCGAATGCCGTTTTCTTGATGGCTTATGCAGAATTGCTGTAATTTGAAGCAAGCCTCCAAAGTCCTGCTTCTTCCCCTGGCTCTTCCCCTGGCCCCCAGGCCAATGCCCCCCTTCCCTGGCTGCTCCTGGACCCCTGTCCCCGCCCACCCCCTGTCTCCGTCTGCCTTTCTTCTCCCTTTTCATACTGAATATATTGGGGCCCTGGCGGGCTGCCATTCTAACTGCACATTAGAAATGGTAGAGTTTTCCTCTATCTGATTCTATAAAATGAGTTCACCAGAAGGTGCAGACCCAGCACATTCGTGGTTTTTCCTATAAATTACTTTAACACTGTGTCCAATCATATATATAATTTCAGATTTTCAATTTCAACTCACTGCTGTGTCAGCACAGACTCCACTGATATGTCTAACGTATTTAGCTTAAAATGAAACGGATGGCATTTCATTACCAGGAAGATAATATTTTTGAATATGTTTCCTGCATGGCGGGATCCATCATTATTCTGCCATTTTATGTTCAGTGTGTGTAATAGCTTTTTAATGCTTTGACGTATTTTATTTATATACGTAATATTTTTCTAATACCATTGGACAGTTTTAACTCATTGGACACATTAGGAAATCTTAATTGAATGCTTTTAAATATCAGCCAGGGAGGGGAAAGGCTGAACAAATGGCCAACATTTTTATTTAAAATTTTGTCAAGGGTAACCAAAAAGGCACAAAAATTGTTCAGCCTTCAACCTATTCTCAGCCAACCTTCTCCCAATCTCCCCACCCCCACGATGTAGCCTCCCCATAAATATACACACTTTAGAGATGAAATAAAAAGGTAAAGAAAGATCCCCTAGTCCCCTGAGACTTAGAAGCTGTCAGGGTGCAAGCAAGAAACACGAGAAATATTGAGCAAGCCCCAGTGTGAATGACAAGAGCACTCTCATTGGCGGAAGCTTCTGACAGCACTGCAATCTTTAATACCAGGTTCCCGGCTCTTTGACCAAAGTCATGGAATGTTTAAAAGGAGACTTTTTCTCAAAAGCTGCCTTTGCAAAGAAAATGCAAAGGAAAGTGTTTTCGCTTTAAAAACTTGCAGGGAGCCGACTTCACTGAAGGCATTTCAAATTAACAGGTAAGTGCTGGAGAGAGCACTTTCTTCTGGTTTTTTCCCCACTTCTGTCAAAGCAGCACACCTCGTTCCTCCCCAAGGAAAGATCTGGGAGTCAACCAGGGGAAGGTGCTTCCCATAAAAGCAGCTCAGCCAGTGGCCTGCTGGCCCCTGCACTGTACTGAGAAGCCCCCGCCTGGGGTCACTCTCAAGGGCAGGATGTGAGGATTAACATTTTCCTTGGAAGAAGAGATCTGCCTTTCCAGTAAGTACGTACATGTATGTTTCTTCCAGCTTTACTGAAGCATAACTGACAATGAAATCGTGTATATTTGAAGTATGTTAAAGAGTACAACATGCCTTTCCTGGATTTAAAGTGCAGCCCCTACTTCCCTAACTGATGTGCTCCCAGGGAAGAACAAATAGACATGAATTCTAATTCGAGGCCACCTGTGATCACCTAGGGGCTCCTGAGCCAGTTACTGCAGTCCTCTGAGCCCTGGAGCAGCTTCTGCCATGGAGGTCCTTGCAAGAATAAGACATTGAACTTGGAGGCACCTAACACAATCCGTGGCTTACTCAGTAGTCACACAATGACAATCATTTTTCTTATAATTAACAACTCGCTGTGTGGTTAAAAGCGAGCCAATCTTTCCCCTTCTCTCTCCTTCAATTCTCCAGTCTAAAATAGGAGACTCCAATCCGCATGCCGACAAACTAGCCTCCGTCCTATAAATAAGAGTTGGCATGAAAGCACAAACAATATCAGCATTTCATTCATTCCAACAAAGCTCCTTTTGGAATGAAACTCTCCAAGTTTTGCCTGAGAATATTTTAAGGAGGTTTTTCTGGCTTGCTATTTTTTCCCCCTATGTTTGTTTACCTCCTCGTTCTTAAAGGAGTAGAAGATTACAGCACAAAACTCAGGAGAACAGAACTTGCCACTAACAATTCCTTGGATCAATGTACATACTTCAGAATTGTTGCAATTTTTCCAGCTCTCTAAGAGTTGGTAACATTATCACTACAATGGCAATCACATAATATACAAATGTATCAAATTAACATGCGCCTTTTAATTTACAGGTTATATGTCAAATATACTTTAATAAAAAAAAGAGATGGGAAAACAATACTCTCTAAGAAAAGCGTGAGCACTTTTCTGGAAAGTTAAGTATTTTTGGCTTTGCTGGCTCAGTTCTGCCCTTGTACAAAACCAGATAGAAAATACAGAAAAAAATGAACACGACTGTGTCCCAATAAAATTTTATTCACAAAAACAAGCAGTTGGATGTAGGCTTTAGTCTGCAGGCCTCTGATTTTGCATTTCTCAAAGACTAAAAGTCCCAAAGTGTAGAGTCACAAAATCAAGCACAGGGAAAAGAAAATGTCAATAATATAATCCTTTAGGTCAGGCTAGGGATTTTAAGCCTTGCATGATTGGATTCTGTATCATCTATTATTCTTATGTCTATCTTGATATTCATGATTTTATAGAAATTTGCTAAGAGGAAATTTCAGTTTTTCACTCCAAGCCTCAATATACACAGTTCAAAGTTAACCTCATTTACTGATGACCTGTTGGATAATTTTGTTCAAAACAAGAAAAATTCATTCAACAAACTCCACTGAACAATCATTATGTGCCAGACACTGGCAAAGAGCAGAGAATAAATAAATAAAATCCACCTTCACACTTTTAATGTTTCAGTGGAAGGAAACAGTACATCCTGAAACAGGTCAGTAAAAAGACACACTGATTCACACCAGTAAGTACTAATGACAATCAGAAAAGTTGGAGACACAGAAAGGAATGGATTTAGGGACAAGAGGGAGTCCTGAGAGTGTGGTCTCATTGAGGAGGGGGCATGATCCGAGATTTGGAAGGACAAAAGTGACCATGCTTAGCCCTCTGAAAAGCTAGAAATAACAGTGCAAAAGTCACAAACCAAATTAAAGGAGCTCAGCAAGGGGTGCTTGTGTGGCTCCAGTCTGTTGAGCATTCGACTTCCGTTCACATCATGATCTTACATTTCATGAGCTTGAGCCCTGCATCAGGCTCTGTGCTGACAGATCAGAGCCTGGAGCCTGCTTTGGATTCTGTGTTTCCCTCTCTCTGCCCCTACCCTGCTTGTGCTCACTCTTTCTATCTCTCTCTCTCTCTCTCTCTCTCAAAAATAGAATAAACATTAAATAAAATTTATAAAAGAGCTTAGCAAATAGAATGAAAAGCAAGAAAGCCAGTGTGGTTGGAGTCCAGGAAATGCAAAGTCACAAGGGCAGGTATATTTTGTTCCACCAAACAAGTGTTTGCACTGGTTAATTCCCAGCTACACTATTTGTTGACAACTTTGAAGAAATCATCCTGAAATAACTATGAGCCTACTAGATAACAGGAATTGGAAACTGCTAGTTACTTTGTTCCAGGCCTCCATTATGAACCCCATCTCTAAACTCCTGCTGTTCTAAAAGGAGGGAGAGAAATGCAGATAGGCATGCGCAGATCAGCACTGCCTTATTTTGCATTGCTCTTTCAGGAACCAAAGCAGAAGCTACTTGATAATATTCCTCTTCAAAGTTATATGGTACTTTTCATCTAAGAATATCAGAGCACTCTGTCGCAATTAAATTATTAATCCTCATGACAACCCTATCAAGAAAGTATCTGCTTTATTATCAGTGAGAACACTTGGCATTTACATGCTTGTCTTGAGGATGCTATTCAATCACACGCAGTTAATTAATACATACAACACATCCAGAAGGCAGGTCAGCATTTGGTCCCCAGTTACAGATTAAAAAAAAATAACCCAAACCTGTGTTCCCAAAAGGGTGAGTTATTTCTAGCCAATTTATCCAAATGAGAGCAGTATCAGAAATTATGTGATGCCTTGATCTGGCTTAAGAATCAATCATTTTTCCACCCTTCACACACAGCTCCACACACAGCCCCGCCAAGCTGGCCAGGCAAGAACCCTGCCACCATGGCCCGCCCCACAGCCACCCTGCCAAAACCTGCCCCCACACAGCCCCCAGAGGGGACACGCCTTCAGCACCTGGCTCAGGTGGCCAAGGGGGATTGCATTTCTGGGCCCCATGTGTCTGAAACAATTGACAGCACAGTTCTCAGCAGCCCACCATCCCCAGGGTACTGCGCCGACAGCAGACTGAGTCACACTCCTACTGTGAATAAGGCCTATCTACTTAAACTGGAGCTTTGGCAAAGGGGCAGGCTTCAAGCTCGCCACACATCTAGAGGCGATGGAAGTGCCCTTGGGGAACACAGCCTGGGGATACCACCTTTGAGCTCTTGTCTGGCCGTGCTACAGCTCCCCAGGACCGCCCAGAAAAGAGATCGCACACTCATCTGAAGCCCATAATTTCTCATCTCTCGTGAAGGGAACATCCCTTGACCACCTGGTCTGGAGGCCAGCAGGGTGTACAGCAACAGTCCTATAGGACTGCAAGCATTCACATACCATTTATTTATTTACTTACTTATTCTTGAGAGACACAGAGATGGTATGAGTGGGGGAGGGGCAGAGAGAGAAGGAGAGAGGGAATCCCAAGCAGGCTCTGTGCTGACAGCACAGAGCCCAATGTGGGGCTTGAACTCACAAAACCATGAGATCATGACCTGAGCCAAAACCAAGAGTCAGATGCTTAACCACCAACTGAGTCACCCAGGCACCCCATCATTTGCATACCTTAAAAGCTACTAGCTTAGGGTCTAATTTCCAATTAGTCTGAAACTAGGTGCTAACTAAGATCCTGCTTTCTGGAACACTAACAAGTCTTGGCACATCCTCAATAACTAAGACCTACAAAAAAAAATCAGCTTGCTTAGACAATCACAAAAGTTCAAGAGCCAGGGCAAGGTTGAACAATAAAGTTCATCTCTTATACATCCCTGCAAAACCAGGAGAGATAGCCCACCTGATAAATAAAATGCATAGAAACAAACACACAAAGACAAGCAAAATGAGGAAAGAAGAATATGTTTCAAATCAAAGAACAAGATAGAACCTCAGAAAAAAACCTTAATAAAACAGTGATAAGTAGTTTATAATACAAATTATGATAAAGAATTCAAACTAATGGTCTTAAAGATGCTCACCAAACTTGGCTGGGGGAAATGGATGAACACATCAGAAACTTCAACAGTCAAAAAACATCAGAAAGTACCAAAAAAATAAATCACAGAACTGAAGAATACAAAACTGAACTGAAAAATACATTAGAAGGATTTGACAGCAGACTAGATGAAGCAGAAGACAGAGTCAGTAACCTGGAAGACAATGCAGTGGAACAAACCCAAAAAGAGCAACAACAACAACAAAATAATCTTAAAAAATGGAGATAGCTTAAGGGGTCTATGGAATAATATCAAGAGAAATAATACTTCTATTAAAGGGCCCTCAGAAAGAGAAGAGAGATAGAGGCAGAAAATATATTTGAAGAAATAATAGCTGAAAACTTCTTTAATCTGGTTAGGAAGCTGACACCCATATTCAAGAAACAGAGAAACTTCCAAAGATGAACCCAAGGAGACACTAAGATACATAATAATCAAAATGCCAAAAGTTAAGGATAAGGAGAGAATCTTAAAAGTGTCAAGAGAGGGGTGCCCAGGTGCCTCAGTCAGTTCAGCAAACAACTCTTGATTTCAGCCTAGGTCATGATCTCATGGTCATGAGATCGAGCCTCGAGTCAGGCTCCATGCTGACTCTTAGGATTCTTGCTTTCCCTCTCCCTCTGCCACTCCCCCAAGTGTGTGCTCTCGCTCTCTCTTTCTCTCTCTCTCTCTAAAAAGGGGAGGGGTGCTAGAGAAAAACAAATTGGTATGAACAAGGGAAACCCTATAAGACTATCAGCAGACTTCTCAGCAGAAATTTTGCATGCTAAAAGGCATACTTTGATATATTCAAAGCACTGAAAGAAAAGAGCTTCCAACCAAGAATATTCTACCCAGCAACATCATTTAGAATTGAAAAAGGTAAAGAGTTTTCCATGTAAACAAAAGCAGAAAGAGATCGTCAATACTAAACCAGCCTTACAAGAAGTATTAAAGGAACTTATTTAAGCTGAAAAGAAAGGGCACTAATTAGTAACAAGAAAAAAATTAAAGTAAAAATCCCACTAGTAAAGGTAAATATATACTAGAGGTAGTGATTAACTACTTATAAAGTTAATATGAAATTAAAAGACAAAAGTAGTATAAATAAACATAACTATAATAATTAGTTCAGGGACACACAAAATAAGATGTGGAATATGGTATCAAAAACATAAAATGTTTAAGTTGATATTAAGTTTGAAAGCATTCTAAAACTCTACATCAACTTAAAATATATTCTTATAGATATAGACTATTAGAGATGAGCCTCATGGTATTCACAAAGCAAAAACGCACAGCAGATACTAAAAAGACAAAGAGATGGGAATCTAAACATAATACTATAGAAAGTCATCAAACCACAAGAGAAGAAACCAAAAGAAAAAGAGAGGAAATATAAAACAGACCAAAAAAAATCCATAAATAAGTACATACCTATCAATACTTACTTTAAAAGTAAATGAACAAGAGGTACCTGGGTGGCTCAGTCGGTTGAGCGTCAGACTTAAGCTCAGGTCATGATCTCACAGTTTGTGGGTTCAGGCCCCTCATCAGGGCTCTGTGCTGACAGCTAGCTCAGAGCCTGGAGGCTGCTTCAGATTCTGTGTCTCCCTCTCTCTCTCACCCTCCCCTGCTCACGCTGCCTCTCTCTCTCTCTCTCTCAGAACTAAATTTTTAAAAAAACCATTAAAATTTTTTTAAAGACCTTTAAAAAAAGTAAATGAACAAAATTCTCCAATCAAATAACATACACCATCTCCATGCTGACTACAAGAGACTCACTTCAGATATAATGATATACACAAAATGAAAGTGAAGGCCTTGATAGAAAAAAATGTTTCATGCAATGGAAAGCAAAGAAAGCTTAAGTAGCTATGTTGAAATCATAAAAAAAATACTTTAAAATGAAGACTAACGGGGCACCTGTGTGGCTCAGTCAGTTAAGCATCCTGCTCTTGATTTCGACTCAAGTCATGATCTCACAAAAATGAGATTGAGCCCATCAGGTTCCATGCTGGGCATGGAGTCTGCTTAGGATTCTCTCTCTCTCTCTCTCTCTCCCTCTGTGCTTCCCCAACTCATGCTTTTTCTAAAAAAAAAAAAAAAAAAAAAAAAAAAAAATTAATTAAGACTGTAATAAAAGACAAAGTAGGCATTACATGATGATAAAGGGGCCAATCTAGTAAGAAGATATGACATCTGTAAACCTTTATATCCACCCAACATAAGAGCATATAAATACATACAGTAAATACTAACAGAACTAAAGGAAGAAATTGACAATGACCTATTAATAGTAAGGGATTTAAGAACCCCACTTACATCAGAGGATAGATCATCCAGAGAGAAAATAATGAAACATCAACCCTTAAATGACACATTAGACCACACAGACTTAATACATATAGAGAATATTCCATCCTAAAGGAACTAAAGAAAGAAGAATAAACAAAGCCCAAAGTTAGTAGAGAAAAGAAATAATAACTAGCAGAGCACAAACAGAAACTAATGATAGAAAAGACCAAAGAAATATCTATTCACTGAAAAGGTGAACAAAACTCAACAAACCTTAAGTTACACTTACTAAGAAGAGAAAGAGCTCAAAATCATAAATGAAAGAGAAGTTACAACTGATACCAAAGAAATACAAAAAAATTTAAGAATTTTTTTGAATAATATGAATAATAATACACCAACAAATTGGTCAACCTAGAAGAAATGTATAAATTCCTAGAAACATGCAATCTTCCAGCACTGAATCATGAAGAAACACAAAATCTGAGTAAAACTATTATTAGTAAGGAGATTGAATCAGTATCAAAAAACTCCCAACGAAGTCCAGGACCAGATGGTTTCACTGGTAAATTCTACCAAACATTCCAAGATTTAGTACCCAACCTCTTCAAACTATTCCAAAAATGTAAAAGGAAAGAACATTTTCAAGATCATTTTATGAGGCCAACAAAACTCTGATTCTAAAACCGGACAAAACCACACACACACACACACACACACACACACACACACACACACACTGCAGGCCAATATCCCTGAGAAACATAAATGCAAAAGCCCTCAACAAAATATGAGCAAATCAAATTCAACAATACATTGAAAGGATCATGCAACATGATCAGGTGGGATTTATTCTAGGAATGCAAGGATGGTTTAACACCTGCAAATCAACCAACACGATGCACCACATTAACAAAATGAAGGATAAAAAATCATATGAACATCTATATAGATGCAGAGAAAGCACTTAAAAAAAATTCAACATCAATTTATGATAAAATCTCTCAACCAAGTAGGTAGAGGGGGAATATACCTCAACATAATTAAGGCTATATAAGACAAGCCCACAGCTACTGTACTCAACTAAAAGCTGAAAACCTTTCCCTTATGATCAGAAACAAGACAAGGATGCCCACTCTCACCAATTTTGTTCAATGCAGCATTGTAAATTCTAGCCAGAGCAATCAGGCAAGGAAAAGAAATAAAAGGCATCCAAATTAGAACAGGAGAAATAAAAGTGTCACTGTTTATGAACTACATGAATTTTATATATAGAAAACCCTAAAGAATTCACCAAAAAAAAGTGTTAGAATAAACAAATTCAGTGAAGTTGCAGCATATAAAATCAACATACAGGGGTGCCTACATGGCTCAGTTGGTTAAGTGTCTGACTTCAGCTCAGGTCATGATCACACAGTTCATGGGTTCGAGCCCTGTGTCAGGCTTTGTGCTGACAGCTATCTCACAGTCTGGAGCCTGCTTCCAATTCTTTGTCTCTCTCTCTCTCTCTCTCTCTCTCTCTGATGCTCCCCTACTCATGCTTTCTCTCTCTCTCTCAGAAATAAATAAAACATTAAAAAAATTTAAATTTAAACTTAAAAAATCAACATACAAAAAATCTGTTGCATTTTTATACACTAACAATGAACTATAAAAGAAATTAAGAAAACCGTCCCATTTAAAACTGCACCAAAAAGAATAAAATATCCAACAAAAAATTTAACTAAGGTAGTAAAAGACCTGTACCCTGGAAACAGTAAGTCACTGATGAAAGAAATTTAACATGACACAAATAAATGGAAAGATATTCTGTGCTCATGGATTAGAAGAATTAATATTGTTGAAATCTCCATATTATCCAAAGCAATCTACAGATTTAAAGCAATCCTTATTAAAATTCCAATGGTATTTTTCACAGAAATGGAACAAACAATCTTAAAACTTGTATAGAACCACAAAAGACCCAGAAAAGCCAAAGCAATCCTGAGAACAAAGAATGAAGCTGGAGGCATCACACTCTCTCTGACTTCAAATTACACTACAAAGCTGTGGTCATCACAACAGTATGGTATCAGCATAAAACCAGATACATAGATCAAAAGTACAAAATAGAAAACCCAGGTATAAAACCACACATACATGATCAATTAATTTATGGCAAAGGGAACAAGAATAAAAATATGAGAAAAGTTCAGGGGCACCTGAGTGGCTCAGTCAGTTAAGCGGCCAACTTCGGCTCAGGTCATGATCTCACAGTCTATGAGTTGGAGCCCCATATTGGGCTCTGTGCTAACAGCTCAGAGCATGGAGCCTGCTTTGGATTCTTTGTCTCCCTCTCTCTCTCCCCCTCCCCTGCTCAAGCTCTGTCTCTCCCTGTCTCAAAAATAAATGTTAAAAATAAAAAAAAAAAAAGAATGAGGAAAGTTCAGTCTCTTCAATAAATGGTGTTGGGAAAACTGGACAGCCACATGCCAAGGAGTGAAATTGGACCACTATCTTATATGGTACACAAAAATTAACTAAACATGGATTCAAGACTTAAAGCTAGAAACCATGAAATTCCTAGAAAAACAGCAGTAAGCTCCTTCACATTAGTCTTAGCAATGTCTTTTTGAACCCGACCCCAGAAACAATGGTAACAAAAACAAAAATTAACAAATGAGACTACATCAAAGTAAGAAACTTCTGCCGAGTAAAAGAAACCACCAACAAAATAAAAAGACGACCTATGAATTGGAGGAGATATTTGCAAATCATATCTGACAAGGGCTTAATATCCAAAATACATAAAGAACTCATAAAACAACAACAAAGGAAGATCTGAACAGACATTTTTTCCAAAAAAGGCATTATCACCATGAAATGCACATGAAAAGATGCTCAACATCACTAAAATGAGGGAAATACATTTATAGGGAGTAAATAAAGAAATGGCTGAAGAAACTTACAATTAGTTTTGGGGAAAATCTTTTCCAAGGTGGGTTTGCATCCCTTACTTGGGAAGCTGAATCAATGACAGCCAACAGTAAGTGAAATCGCTAAGTGACTGCCAACACCCAAGTCTTACCCAAGTTGTGATTTCTGGCCACACATGCAGACTGACCTGATAGTACGGATTTGTAACATCTTCATGGAGGGACAAGGACTTGGTGTGTTCCTTATTCCTTCCTAGAGGAGATTTAATATTCTTTTTTTTTTTTTTTTATTTCTAGGAGAGAGAGAGAGAGAGAGACAGCGTGAGCAGGGGNAGACAGCGTGAGCAGGGGAGGGTCAGAGAGAGAGGGAGTCACAGACTGAAACAGGCTCCAGGCTCTGAGCCGGCAGTCAGCACAGAGCCCGACGCGGGGCTCGAACCCACGAACCGCGAGATCATGACCTAAGCGAAGCTGGACGCTTAACCGACTAAGCCACCCAGGCGCCCCGAGGAGATTTAATATTCTTAACAAGCATTCAGGGTCCTTAGGATCCAAATACAATGCACCATTTCAACTTCATCTACCACCATCTCCAGGTGCATACCTAGCCACATGAACTTCAGCCACAGTCCCTGAACTAACGTGTCTCATCTTCACTCCACATGCGGCTGCCTCCACCCTACTCCCCAGTCCTCCTTCTCCACCTAGAAAACTCCTTTTCAGACTTCAGGGTCCAGATCCAACAAAGTCCTCCTACCTCTATAAATCCTTCCATGACTTGACCAGGAACAATCCATCATTCCCTACTGTGATCTTCAGTGCCTCATATGTACAAACAGAGATGAGAACACTCCTGGCATTTGGGATTGTCTCCCCATCAAGCATTTTCCCTTCTCTTGGTTACCTCCCAAATGTTTATTTGGACATTTACCCCCTATGCAGCCTACACTGGACTCAACCAATAAAAAAAAAAAAAAAAAAAAAAAAGGGAGGGGACCTTATAGAACATGGCTTGATTTGGCTCCTGTTTTCTCTGATTTAGTAGATCAAAGAAGCGATTAAGGATCCTATCTCCAGTTGCAAAATTAGACAGCCTTACACAGAAAACACATACTATGAGTGCATCCACAGGGAAGCTCTGACACAGCTTCATTTTTTTCCTAGTCCCCGGGGGGAAGAGAACAAGATTCCTAACCAAAAAGAGGGTGGAACATTCTCAGCCTCATCACTCTCAGAAGAACGCACCGCACACTGATGGGAGGAGAGAGGCGGCATCGTTTCTGCCATCTACGGGCTTCCGTAGAGCCTGTAGACAAAAAGCTCCTCACTGGCAGACCTCCTAAGGGAGCAAGGGCGGCGGCACCCCAGGCCTCAGGCTGCCCTGCAGGAATGGCTGCTGACAGTTCTGTTACCAGCAAAATGAGAAGACTCCTTAACAAGAACAGCCTGGCATTCAGAAACCAGGTTCCCCAGGCCCAGGTAAACACATCCTACATACGCCTCCAACCAATCCCATCAAAACACTTATCTAAGAGTTCATTACAATCTCACTATAGCACTAGAGTCACCCCAGAAAATACTGGACTCCCAGTTAAAAGTGAATTTCAGATGAGCAAATATTTTTATAGTTGAAGGATTTCAGTTGAATAGTAAGCATTTTCGAGTATAAATAGGACCTGCACAATATTTCGGACAGACTTAGACTAAAAAAGTTATTCATGGTTTATCCGGAATTCAAAGTTAATAGGAGTCCTGTATCTTTAGCTCCTAAAACTGCCGACTTTTGTGTGGCATCAAAACTCAAACTGTTGCATTTGATCAGCCTACTTTTCACTTAAGGTCTGCAGGCTTCTACTAATGTAGTAGACAGTCTAGTAACTAAAGTAAAAAGCTCTGATATAAAGCAACAACCCCCAAAGGGACCTTTACCAATACAATGACTCAGGGCATAGAGTATGGATTTATTTTCTTGTTGTTGATTTGTTTTGATAAAGGAGTCTGAATCACGACAGGGTTTTTATTCTCCTTCCATTTGGGAGTTGGTGTCCGCTTACTACAACTGGACCCACCAGTGTGCTCCCAGGGACAGATATGACATGTCAGAGACCCTCCTGAAGCTCACGCATCTCTCGCAGAATCATCAAAAAAGCTGGCCCACTTCTTCTTGAGAGCTCATTCTCTCATTTCTCCTGATCCCATCTGGATCCAGAGATGGATGAGTAGCCACACAAGCCAGAGAAGAAGAACTGGGTTGTGTGAGCAAAAAGTCACTACGGAACTTCTCCTGGGGCTCCTCAAAAGAAAACGAGTTCAACCTTCTGTATTAGTTCGCTTGACTCATTTGCTGTTCACGGCAAGGAGACCGAATTACAGCAGCCTGTAATCGTTAAATAGGAATGTTTTCTCTGGCTCATTGCTCTGCGGTGAAATTTCCCCTGCAGTTAGGGATGCCATCCCAAGGACCCTACATAGCTCAAAGCGGGCACCATTCTCTCTGCCGGGGCATTCACAGGGAATTGGGTACAGTGTCGCTATAAGAGGTTTTCAGGTAAGTACTCTGTCATTTGCCTTTCATCTTCTTTAAAAATTTTTTACCATCTTTAAAAAAAAAGTCTGAATTCAAAACTTATTTCCAAGTCAGAAAAAAGATTCCTTAAATCTCGTTTCTAAAGCAGAGACATCCTCTCCTCTTTTCTTGATGTGCCCTCAGGAGCTTTAAAAGCAATCCCCTTGTGTCTGTCACAGTGACTCAGAAAACTAGGCCAGTGATGATGCTGTCATTTAGTGGCTCTATGGCATATGTGCCCTACCATCTTTCATTTCTATGCTTCAAAATACTAAGTGGGCCACACTGAGACATCTTTTTGTCACAAAGCGCTCCATGTAATGGTTTTCAGAACACTGGGAAGGAAATGGAAACGCGGGGGAGGAGGTACTTTTACATAATTGCTGTTTATTTCTGTGGCAAGTCACTAGTTGGGAAAACATGTATTTGAGGGACATTTAAAGGCTGGCATTTCAATCCTTGACTTCAGTCTTTGGAACTGCCATTTGCATGGTGACATTTGAAACTTGACCATCGTAGGCTGCCTGATTGCCAGACAGCAGCCACTCTGGCAAGAGCTAACTCCAGAGGGAAGGGAAGAGGCTATCTTCTAAAAGGAATGAATAAATCTCTGCCCGGGCTCCCCTATCAGCCCAAACAAGCAGCTGCATTCAAAAGGTTTCTCCTATCTTGTAGAGCCAGAAAAGGTGAGCTGTTCCAGGAGAGGCCAGAGAAAAAAGTACTAGAATGTCTATGGGGGAAAAAAAAAAACTTATTAACTTATTTCTTAAAGGAGAATGATAAAGTTCAACTGGAAGATGAGAACAGTACTTCCTGTTCACCTCCATTCTATCTCCTTTTCAGTAGCCTTAAGGCAGAGCACATACAGTTAATTAGAATCTGTGAAGTCTACCCAAACTGGGCTGATTGTGGGGGCCTGCCCACGGTATGACTACCCTTCAAGCAAGGCCATTTTTTTCCTAGTGTGTCATGCCCCCGATTCTCTTTAGATTATGATAAGCCTTGATGTTGGGAAAGAAGGTGACTGAAACTCTTTTTCCTTAATTTCTTCCTTGTCCTTTACACCTATACCTCTGCTGTCTTCCTCAAGCACATGTTTCCTTTCTTGACCCACCCACCCAAAAAATTTAATGACAGTCAAAGAGACACAGGGGGTAAGATGGGATAGGAAAGGGCTAAAGGAAGTCTATGGTGAGCCATTAACCTGAGTTTTCACTCCTTAAAAGGTCGAGTGAAACGCTCCTAGAAAAAGATAAACCAGTTCCCTCTCCTATAGTAACAATACAACAACAAGTAAACCCTAATATAAAGCTTACACTTTAGGTACTTCTCATATGTTAACTCATTCAATCCTCCAACACACAAGAGGTAGATACTAATATTACTCCCTTTAGCACGTGAGGAGACAGGGCCAGAGAGGGTGACTAACTTGCCTATCATCACGCAGAAGTTGTAGAAGAACCAGAACCTACACATGGCTGCCTGGCTCTGCCACCTCTAGGCTACCTCCTGTGGTTTGTAAGTAGTATCCATTTCTGTCTGCACTGTCTTCCCGCTCTCTATTAAATCCCTTATTTCTTTTTCTCTTGTGGCTGAAACACAGAGGGACAAATTTACTGTTTCATAGATTGCACTGAATGTTTCCAGGGTCCAGAAATAAGGCCTGAAACAACAGAAGATAGGAAACTTGCCAGCTTCAACCCACAAATCAAGGTCATTTCCCAATATACTTGTAACAGTTGCTCAGGGTTCAATCAGAGAAGCCCTAGCAGGTATGAAAAAGACAAAACACTGATTCACTGACAGAAGTAGGTTGGGCTGAGTGTACATTTACTTTGTCACAGGGCCTTGATTCACACAATTGTGGGGGCTGGTTAAGGAAGGCCATTGCCCTTGCATACTTTTGAAGCGAGATGTCTGCAGGAAAGGTTATTCAAAAGGGAAGACATAAAGTGGAGGAGATCAAGGATAAGCTGAAACCCCGGAAGCCCTAGTAAGTTCTTACTGACTCTGACCTTGATGGGATGAGTGTCTTGCAGATGCTGGAATGACAGGGGAAGCTTTGGCATGAAGTTCAACACCACACAAGGCCCCTGAGCTGGAGGAGGATCTTAAGGACAGTGCACAGATGTGAGATCGGCCACCGTCTCCCACCAACAAGGGAGCAAGAGAAAAGGAGGAAGCACCTTTCTGGCAACACGGCTGCTGTGGCTTCACTTCCACCCCCAGCTTCCCAAAAGGTTGTTTCCTATGGCCTATTGTACCTGGACATATATGGGAAGTGACTTCTGCAAAATGTGGCTTAGCCCTGTGGGACCAACCCTTTTCAAAGGCACCAAGCAGCCTGGTTGCAACTGTTTTCAGGCCTCAGTCTTGGTGGAGTCATCTCCTTATCTAACCAGCTTCACCTCAGTAAGTGTGGAAGGTAGAAATCGCTAAGATGTGGATTCTGGAGCCACACAGATCTGAGTTCAAATCCTAATGCCACTTACTGGCCAAGTGATCTCTATAGCTTTTAATTTATGGATTTGCAAATAGGGGTAACGATAAAGCTCTCATCACTGAAAACAGTAAAGATTAAGTGAGATAATAAAAGTACTAGGTTCTACATCTAGCATATTAACACAAATATTTATATGTAATATAAAGTAACACATATAACCCAGAAACATATTGTAAGAAAGCTAATGATCATCTTTATTAATACTTTCTAATTTTTCAATAAATTACACAAAAACCAGATTAATTAAAAATGCATTTTCTCAGCCAAATAGAGTTCTTATACTTCATGAAGAATGAGGTCTTCAAAGAACAATCTATGAGGTCTCCTAATTTAGTACCCTCATATATTCAGAGTTTTCATACAAGATATACTAATTAAAATTTTAAAATATTCTTTACAGGGGCTCCTGGGTGGCTTAGTCGGTTAAGCGTCCGACTTTCGCTTAGGTCATGATCTCATGGTTCGTGAGTTCGGGCCCCGCATCGGGCTCTGTGCTGACTGCCAGCTCGGAGCCTGGAGCCTGTTTCAGTCTATGACTCCTTCTCTCTCTGACCCTCCCCTGCTCACGCTGTCTCTCTCTCTCTCTCCTAGAAATAAATAAAAACCTTACAAAATAAATAAATAAATAAATTGTTTAAAAAAAATAAAATATTCTTTACAAAGATGTAATTAGAGAATCCCTTGAGCACTTGAGTGTTTTGTGCTTTTTGGGTTTTTTTTGTTTTGTTTTGGTTTGGTTTGGTTTTCTTAGGATCTTTATCTAAATATGCTTACTTTAAGCCAGGAGAAATCAGTAACAGGATGGCAATGAGAAAAAAACAGATACCTGGGATCCACACCGCAAATTAAGTTCACGGCCTGTAAGCATTGTTTGATTTCCATGAGTTATAGGGTCCCTAAAATTCAGAATGAGTATGAATCATAGAAGCAGTTTAATTCAACCCTGCTCTGATGCATCAATCTTCTCTAAACCGCTCTTGATATAGTCTGGGGCTTAGAAATATCAAGTGATGAGAAATTCACTCCACTTGGAGGCACACGAGTCCATATGCAGACAACTCAAAATTGTAATTATTCCTGATATAGCCAGATTATGCCTCCTTGCAACTTAGAGCTATTGGCTGTTGTTCAGTCCTCTTTATCCAACAGAGTAAGTATAGGACATTGATCTTTAGTCTTTGAGAATCAGGTTAATTCTATAGACCTACCTCACTCCAAAGTATAAATGCTTCCATACACACAAACTCTACACATAATCCCAAGAGCTTCTCAGATATCCTTTAACTCCTGCTGACTAAGCCTCCACATAACCTCTCTTCCTTTATTTAAAGACAGTTGTCAATTTCCTCCTGAATCTTCCTTTGTGCAACCGTTCTATCAATAGTTTTTTCGGCGTGATTTAAAGACCTCTTACCCTCATGGGTCTGTTACCATGAATCAGCTTATCTTTCCAATGTCTCTCTTAATGTGTTGCACTTGAAAATAAACACAATGCTACTGGAGCGACCTGAGAAGTTCAGAGCAATGTTAAATCATCATCACTTGGGCCACTCATGTTCCGATTCAGCACAGAACAATATTGCATGAGCTCCTTGGCAACCACATCATACTGCTACTGTGACCTGCATTAAGTGAGGCCTTTGTTTTCTATTTTGGAGATGATTGGAGTAGAGAACTTTGAAGATTTCCAGTTCTAAACTCTGAGTCTACAGAAGGGGCCCCTTGAAGGTTATAAGCTCATCAACAAATTCAACACAGATGATAACAGCAAACATACCAGGAAGTTATCATCATGATCCTGTGGGACAACACATAAAAGGAAAATATCATATCGGTGATGCTTAGGTCACATAGCCTTTGCCTTGGTGACCAGAGGACAGGGACAGGGAGCATATGGATCTTTCAGCTTTCTTGAAGACAAACTTCTACATCCCAACACAATGGTGTGCTTTCTCCCAACACAAAGGATTAGAAGCCAGACAGCCAAAATCTTTGGCTCTGGTTATAATGAGACTAGGTATAAAATGGAAAGATCTGTGATACTTACTAAAATGCCAATTAAGAGGAAAAAAGCTTTTCCCATATTACTTTTGAAGTGCATTTTCAGGTTAATAAAGAGCTTTCATAAACATTAATTCAAACTATGTTGCTTGGAAGACTACTTCTGAAGCTTTATTACGCTATCCTAATTAATGTGCGGCAAAGAAACACTGTAGACTTACCAGTCTCTCAGAAATGAGGGGTTCCCGATCATTACCAAGCTCATCATTTAGCATTTATGCATGTGTAGGAAGCATATGAATTTGTAGGCTCCAATTCAGCTGTTATTCTATGGCTGAACTCCACTAATTTAAACAACTTGAGGCCAGATGTGTTGTAAAGGGGCGATTTATCTAGATTAGTTATCACGAGCTGATAGCCACAATCCTTCTTTGCAAAACACACAGCACATTCTGATCCTAGGAAGCCTTGGCATTATAAATTCCTTTCACTTGGTTGAGTGTTTTGTTTGCCTGCTAATATAAAATTCATTGAGGCAGCAGGCAGCATTGGGAGCTGTTGGGAGTTCAAGTCCAGTGTACCACAATCCCATTGCAGTACGACTAATGGCAAAAAGGGCATCCCAGAATAACCCACTTACCTTTTTGGCATAACAGTAGGCTTTCTGCATATGTGAAGCATGTGTACGGGTTATAGGATGGGTTTGGGATGAATTTGCAAATCTGACCACCAGACAACAGAACTGTTTCCACTGCGGTTCTGTAACTACTTGGCAAAAATGCATCAGAGTGCTCAGTGGGGAAAAGAAATGTGATAATTGTGGGAACATTGGATATTACATTAGAGTAAGCTCTTTGGCACAAAAGAATAATGTCTGTGAAGTGCTAGTTTCAGGTCATGTAATGCTGAATTTTCACTGTGATGCTTTTAGGATGCAAAATGAGGGGGCAACAGTCAGTAATGCTTAAATCTGAATAACCAACTGGGCAACCACCTGAGGGTTCTGCAATAAGTGCAGGGGAGTCGGAGATGGGAAAAGGAGAGGCTCAAGGTCACCCTATGAACTGTGGAATCTTTACTTCCTCCTGCCAGATTTGAAGCATGACATTTCAGCTAATCAAAGCATGAATAAGGCCTATTTAAAAAAAAAAAAAAAAAAAACAACTTGTCTCATCCAGGTGCACAAGAGATTAGTTTATGTGAGAACCACAATAGCTTACTTCTCAGAGAAATTTAGAGAAGCAATTTGGGGAAACCAAAATGAGATGAGAAAGTTACTTCAGAATACGTTGTCTTGGAGCTAGAAAGACTTTAATAGGATATATCTCATTCAAGCGTCCCTGGATCCACATCTCCCCTTTCTTCCTTGCATATGAAAAAACACTGTGCAGTACTTCTGTCTAGGCTCCCTTCAACTAATGTCTAAAGCCACTCAATTAGTAAGTGGCAGGACTGGAGTTCCAAATAGTCCTGTTGGACTGTAAAGCTGTTGTTCTTTCCTCTTCACTACCCTACTTCACTTGTCTTTTAAGTACTCTTATGAGCACATCTTTAATTAGTCGGTAGTCAGAATAGACTTGGCTATGTTGTAGTAGCAAATAATTCCTGAAATCTTACTGGCTTGACAGGTTACATGGTCCAGTGTGGATTGTGGAATTCTCTCAGAAAGCTCTTCTCCAACCAGCGTCTTAAGGATCCCTACATCTTCCAGCTTCCGTCTTATAAGTATGCCATCTGGTATCCTTGGCTTCCAGGACATCTACAGTACAACATCCAAGAGCAAAGCATCACCTTTGTAGGGAATTAGAAGCTGGGCAACCAAAAATATTAAGAAATATTCATTATATCTACTATGTGCAGCCCATTGTGCTAAAAGCTATATAGAATACAAAACAGGCAATGCATGGCTGCAGTTTTGAAAGAAAATGATATTCTAATCGTCTGGGAGATTGATCTACAGAATCAGCTATAATTTCAGATAATAGAAGAAAGTAAAACAATGGAAAGGAAGCATGACAAATATTGTTTAGGGAGCTAAGCAGTCTCAAAATTTCGTGTTACATTTCACATTCCTATTAAGCAATAAGGTCAACTAACCTTTGTCACTTATTCAGAAATGGAAAAAAAAAACATCTGTAGAGAGAAAATTATTCTCTTCATATGAAATTTGAAGACATTTTCTTAAATATTTTTTAACCATTCTCTTAACATTGCTGAAACTCCATTTTCTCATCTGGAAAATTATCCCATGTATTCTAAATTTCCTTTGGTAGTGCCTGCTATAGTAGTAGGCACTCAAATAAGTAGAATTTCTCCCCCTTTCTTGACCTTGGTCAATTCTTAGTACTGCATTCAGTAAAGGAAATAGTGGTTGTACCTGTCACAGGTTGGTCTCCTGGAGTCATTCTTTCTTGCACTTCAGTCTCATTCTCAGAACCTACCCTGTCACATTCACTTCCCTAGGGTCTTGCCAAATGGTGAGCCAGGTAATTTGAGGAAATAGTTTTACTATTGTTTTAATGGAATGATGATTTATTGGCATATTATTCCTCCAAAGTAAAATACTGTATATCCACAGTGGTCCTGTCTCAAGGGATGCTAAAAATAAATAGTAGGATTTTTAGACAATATGTCAGCCCCAGGGAACAAGTATATCCATGACAAAGATTCTCAACCTCAGCACTACTGACATGTAGGGCCAGATAATTCTTTGTTGGGGGTCAGGCGGTGGGCTGTCCTGCACATCCTAAGATGAGCCAGAAGCCAGTAGCAGCCTCTTCCCAGCTCCCAAATTGTGACCACTATCAATGTCCCCAGATGTCCCCTGGGTAGGAATGCAAAATTGCCCACATCTCCCCAACCACATATAAAGGAATATTTTCATTCTCTAAATGGCAAATGCTGGTGTTGCCTTCTAAAAGCCATTACACATTTTGCCTTTGACAAGAGAAGCCTTATTTCATTGTGCTACATACCCTCCAAACATGATGGTGATCCTATTTCAAAATCAGAGGTAAATCCTCGAAGTCTAATCCAATTATGGTAATCTCAAGGCCTTTACCAAAAGTGGTGTAGGAACAGACAAGTAACTGAAATCCAGCTAAGAAGAAATGAGGAGATTGCTGTAGGGCTTCCACAACAGGCTTTACCGCTGGAAGAAAAACTCAAAGGACCCGTTCTCCTTTCCCATTGGATATTATTGTGCCTGTATATGATTACCAGAACAACAAAAATCATGAAGATTTTAGCTATTATGAGAACAAAAGCAACAAGCTAAGAGTAAGAATCCAGGTCTTTGATGTAACTGACACAAACTTAACTGACCAGGGAGCTACCCTGCCCTCCCCCCCAGACTTCTTGTAAAGTATATTAATAATTTGCCCTTTTGTTTAAGCCAATTCAGTCAGAGTTTCCTATTAATGAGAGCTAAGCACCTCGTTCTAATATATTCCACATTATCACATCAATATAGCAGTCAGCAACCCCAGCCTATACAGCCTGTTTGGCCAATGCTACTTCTACATAATTAAAAAACAGGTAATACTGAAGAGTAGGCAATTCACTGTTTATTCTCCCTCAACAAATTTATTTAAAAACATGTTTTGTGATAAAACTAAAGTGTACTAGGTGTAACAAATGTGAACACTACGTCTTAACATTTCAGGAGAGAAGAAATGCAAATGTCAGAGCTACACTAAAATTACCCCACATTAAGGATCTGTCTGTTCATTTGCTTATTAATTCAACAGCTATTTATTGTAAACTTATTTCATGAAAGGTGCTCTGTGGTATGGAGAATAAACAGATTAAAATTCACCCTGCCTTCAAGTGGCTTATGGGCAAGAATGAGAAAGCATAGGCAGAAATTACTATAATACCTAGATTTTTATTATTAGGGATCCTTTCGGTGGGATGATTAGAATATTATGGGTGTTCAGTTGATCATGTCGCTTGCGATCTGTGGTAATCAATGAAAATTTCATTCTAAAGGAGTAATACCTAGCTGAGTCTTGAAGGACAGGCACTACCTATTTAGAATGGATAGTGACATGGTTGAAAGGTAGGAAGCACCAAACAGGGAAAGTCAAGCACACGGATGAATGAAGAGCTCCTAGCAATTCATTTGTCTGGAATATTGAACATGTGAAGGGTAGTAATGGTCATAAAGAAGACACTGACTGTGGCCAAATCGTGAATGGTCTTCAACATCATGGTAAGGAAAGCTAAAGTCAGGGGGAAAGGCAAAATAAAAACGAAAGAGGATAAAGATCCTCAATGTTACAAAATTAAGGAACATGTTTATTTCCTTATTTTCAAAGGAAAGATGAAACCAGGAAAGAGGAGTATCAGACCCTTTTGATTTAGGTAAAATAATGCTAATCTAAGTCTCTCTGGTTATCTTCTCCATCTAAGGCCGAAGATGAGCGATTCACGAAACATCCAATGGCCTCTTTCATCTTTTTCAGCATCACAGAGTTGATACATCAGCAAGCTATAAATAGGAATAGGCTATAAAAAGTCTAGGTAACACTTCACAACTTTTCCTCCTTCCCTTTCCCCCAGAAAGATCCTTACACATAGCCTATTTTCCTTCAGGCTTGTGCAAGTTTTCAACCCTCAAGTAAACATGGGTAATGTTAGCTTTTTAAATAAAGATGATTCGCTTTCTAGTCATATTCCCAAGTTGATTCAGTAATTCAACATAGATTCTGTTCTCAAATTATAGCATAAATCATTTACTATATAGTAGGTGGTTTAATGATTTCACAGAAAATGTAAAATCAATTTCAATGCAAATGTAACTTCAATAGAAATCACCACTTCCCCTACTTATCAACTGTGAGATTTTGGAGATATTATCTAACCTTTCCAAGCCTATTTCTTCATGAAAAAAAAAAAGTGAAATAACCACATCTGCCTTTGAATGTTGGTGAAAGCATTGTATAAGGTGATATACCTAAATCACCAAAACAAATCCTGGTACCTCATAGGTGCTCAGCCAAAGTTGGGGGCAGGTGTCATTTAATCAAAGCCACAGAAACAGAAAGTAGAATAAAGGGAGCGTTTGTGAAAGAATATACAAATATTTGACAGAAACTAACAGAAAAAATTATCGCAGGGCCTCACGAGAGACTACGACATCTCTTTTAGACCAGGCCATTTCTGCATCACATGTTTATGGAGCTACTGGGCTCCTCCTCACTCAGCAGACTGGCTGCTCCCGCTTCCCTGAACACATGGCAGCAAGGACCATAGCTTTATACTGCCGTTACATCCACATCTGAACAAGGCCTTGAACTATGGGAGATGGAGTCAGCCTGGTGCAGCCTGGGTCCCGTGTTGAACAATCACGCCATCCACTGGGCCAGTCCTCCTGGCGCAGTGCCCACTCAATTCAGAGACAGGAGTCCTCTAGGAAGAGGACATGACAATGGGGAGGAAGCAACTGTCACATCAAGTACAGTCAACAACAAGAAAAACCATAATGCTCTCCTTGTAAGGTCTTCCACGGGAAACAAAGGAAAGAGTGGACTGCGGTATCGCTAGAGGAATCCCATTTCAGAGTTCAGAGGAGCCCAAGGAGGTTTCAGCAACAGCCTCTGCCAACGGCTTAGCTCCTACCCCAGCTCTTCCCCTCCCCGCTGTAATATATTCAGGTCTCTTCCATTATGGCTGTGTGTGTATTTCAGTTTGGCATCTCCCTCGGTAGTGAAGCGGAGGTGATCATATTTCAGGAGGTGCTAGTTCCTGCGCGTGGAGTTGCCTCTGTGTTATAATTGCTTTCCGCCATGCAGCTGCCACACATGAGCTAATCTACATGCTGTATGGCTCCGTTTACAGCAAGCCGGCCTCATACTGAGTTTAGAAAGAGGCAGGCTCTGCCCGCAAATCTTGCTTCCTGAGGCATGTCATTTCTTTGGACGATTTGCGGTCTGATAATGACCATGTCATGATTGTGCAGTGATAACTCCAAATGCCTCAACACACTTGATGGATCTTAGCATAAATTGGCCATTTATCAACATGTGGGACCTTTAGAATTTCCATATTCGAGCTGTTCTGCCATAACACTGATTAATTGTCCAAGGCCCAATGTAACCTCCACATCCTGTGTTACGGAGAGGTTACAGCTACCCATGTGACTTCATTACATCTGCCTGGGAGGAGAAAGTGCTGCTTTCTCTTCCATGAGAGGCAATGATCTCCTAATTTCCCAGTGACCTCACAGGTTTCCTTAAAAATAAAAAGCATGCACGGACCCCTGCATATCACCTACAGCTCCAGTGGAAAGCAGGAAGTCTCTTTGAAGATACTAACAGGGTGCTGCTTGCAGTCTTTGAAAGCAGGGGGGAACAAGAAAGCAAAGCTTTCCTTATATTCAAAGTCTGTCTTGTTCCCCATTTAATGAATCTGAACTGATTATTCAGGTTGTTTTCTTCATAATTGCTAATTTACTCACTACTGGTGTCCTTCGTTGTCATGTATGTATTCACTGAATTAGCAAATATTAAGTGCCTACTATGAGCTAGCACTGTTGGTGTTACTAGGAACAGCAGTAAAAAATGCTTATAAAATAATTCATAGCTATCTTAGTCTTTTTAGTACTTCTAAAGACACACACACACACACACACACACACACACACACACACTTGCATGCCTCTGCCTACATGCACATAATTTGGGATTTTGACCTCTTTCTCTCTGGTGTGAACTTTGTCCCAAAGCCCATATTCACATCCCCTTCACTAATAGGGGTGTTCATCTTGAGATATGAACATTGAAAATTCACATAAAAACAAATCCAAGATCAAAAGGTGGACAATAGGAGAAGACAGAATTGATTTTGTGTAAGAAAAGTTTCTAAAGAATTACGGTGGCCCAACAACAGAAGGGGCTGTCCCATGAAGGGGCAATGGCTGCCCCACTAGCAACATTCTAGCATTTTTCAGGAATGCTAAGAATGTGTTCTGACCTTCATTACAAGGAGATCAATCTCAATGGCTTTTAATTCTAAAATTCTATTTATTCTAAAGCCATGGCTATTAACATGCTCCACTCTGCCAACCAAAGGAAAAGAAAAAAATACTTAGAGCTGGTTAAAATGACCCAAGTTCAGGGTGCCTGGGTGGCTCAGTCAGTTGAGCGTCTGACTTTGGCTCAGGTCATGATCTCACAGTTTGTGGGTTCGACCCCCGCGTTGGGCTCTGTGCTGACAGCTAGCTCAGAGCCTGGAGCCTGCCTCAGATTCTGTGTCTCTCTCTCTCTGACGCTCCCCTTCTCATGCTGTGTGTGTGTGTGTGTTTCTCTCTCAGAAATAAATAAAAACATTTTTAAAAAGTTAAAATGACCCAAGTTTATGCAAATGCCAAAGTATAATTCTTCCTCCACAAATATCTTTTCCATCCTTCTCTCTTTTTACAGGCTCTAGTATCCTAATTTCCTTCCTTACTGGTTTCTGCTCTTCTATGCTGTATTTTCAGGCAACCCTCAAATCAATGTGAGTAGCCATTATTTTTGCATATTACAACCTGTGTTGGGATTTTCCAATGACCTGCCATACACTGCAGGTTCATAGTTTCATGAAGGTTATTGCTGAAGGGGATCTATATTAGTTTCCCATTGCTGCTGTAACAAATTACCAAATACTCAGCAGCTTTAAAGCAACATAAATTGTCTTACAGCTCTGGAGGTCAGAATCCAAAATGAGTGTCACTGGGCAAAAATCAAGACATCTGCAGAACTGCATCTCTTCTGGAAGCTCTAAATGAGAAGTCACTTTCTTGCTTTTTCTAGCTCCCCAAGGCTGCCCATATTCCTTGACTCGTGGCCTCCATCCATCACCAACCCCACCAATAGCAAGTTGAGTCCTCACATCACATGGCTCCAGAACTTGCTTCCATTCTCCTTCTCTGACACTTTTGCCTCTGTTTTCCAGCTTTTAAAGACCCTTATAATTATACAGAGCTCACCCAGATAATCCAGAATAATCTCCCTACTTTAAGAACCTTACAAACCTTGCAAAGTCCCTTATAACCACAGAACATAACATATTCACAGGTCCCTAGGATTAAGATGTAGACTCTTTGAGGGGCCATTATTCTGCCAACCACAGGACCTTAAGGTTGATTAGTGAAATTCTCTACTTTACGGGTGAAGAAAAAAGGGCAAAGAGATGGAAGCATGTGCCTGCCACAGTAGTGAGGGGTAGAATTAGAACTAAATTTCCTGTCTCCTACCTTCCAGCCTAGTACTCCAGATTACCATGCTGTCATCCTCAGTGGAATCATAATTTAAGAAAAACCATACCTAAAGGAACTATAATTAAAGCAAAGATTTTCCTAAGACTAAGTTTTTCTGAATTCTGTAAATTTTTCCAGAACCCAACAGTCTTCTGATTGTCTTTTTTTTTAAGCGACTGATAATTCCCTGGTTGCTTAAAAGAGTTAATATCTTCTTTTAAATGTATTGGATTTGCAAAAATAATTCTCTTTTTAAGCCATAAAGGAGGTTGGGGAAGGTCATATTCACTTACTGTATAAAAGAATCTTCCAAATCAAACAAATTGCTTCATTTTATTTCACTTATGATTATGATTAAGGTTTGGGTAGTACTTATAATTCCCTTTTGTTTTCATGAGTGGCTGGTCCATCCGTGGGGGATCACAAGTAGGTAAGTAATGCAAACTTTTCTGTCTGCCTGGGAGCCACCCAGGCTAAGCTCTCTGGCATATGACTGATGTCCCACTGATGTTTGGCAAATTAGGGATGAGCAAAGGAATGCCCAGTTATCTAGCCCTTTAGAGCCCAAGCACCCCTTTCCATGCAACAGAAAATGGCAACAAAAAATCTCCTAAACAGCCCTCCCACTCAAGAGATCACCTCCATTAAGGGATGCCGTATTCAAATTCTCCAAGCCTTCTCTTCTGATGATCAGGATTTCAATTCTTGCCTACACATCTTTCAGAGGAAAACCTTTTCCCAGCTGCCAGAAGCCAAGCAAACTTCAAAAAGTAGACTTTTCAACACTCTCCACCAAGGGCTGGATTTCACACAGTGATGAAATGGCCCAAGAACCTCTGAAGGACAGCCCTCCCACAGAGGAGCAACTTGGGATTATTCCCACGACATCTTGCCTCCCCAACCACTTGACAGTTAAACAATACTTAGCAGACCATGGTTTGCAGTATAACTTAAAGTCAACAGTAAAATGGGAGCCAGGGCCTGGTTAGAAAAACAATTCAAACAAATCAATCACGACGCCAATACTAGAAAGGGAATGGGATTCAACTACAAGAGGAATGGAAAGGAGATGCGTCCCCCATTGAAACTGGAGCAGCAATGCCAGGTTGATGAAGCAGAAAGAGGCCAAACACTCTTCAGTACAAGGCTGAGCTGTCCTGCCTTTAGGCGGGGAAGCAGGGCAAAGCCTTGCACATCTCGCATAGTTGCTTTGCTCTTGCACATCTGGCTTCCCGCAGCCTGGGCAGCCATAGGGCACTTGGCCGCTCATAGTATTAATGCCGGGTGCAGCTTTGCGTGCATCAGATACGGAGCTCCTCTGCCAAACGGGCCCCAGCACCTCGCCCCTTGCAGCCTGCTGATAATCTGCAGCTTGTCTGTAATTGCTGCGCGAACATGCACTTTCTTTCGCTGATGACTTTGGCACCCTCACAGGGCTCTACCCAAAAAGGCACTGAACAATGGGATGTGATTGTTTTGAAATGTGTCCAACAGGAAGCCATCCTCCGACATGCTCTCAGGCCCCAGGCTTCGGGGATTGGACGGATTAATGGAGTTCAGCTGTAGTTTACAATTTATCATCAACCAAGTGTTGCTCTCGCTGCCTGTCTTCCCCTCTCTGGCTTCTAAAGAAAAATAAACGGGGGGTAAAAAAAGGAAAGAAAGCAGCAGCCCCAGAACATTCATTGTGTAACAATGTGAACAAGGGAAAGGGGGAAAAAATGCCCTCGGTGACTATGAAACTGACGAGGCTCCCCAAAATGGCTTCCGGCCTCCAGTTTGTCATGCGAAGCGGTCTTCTCCTTCACTCTCCCAAGCCTCTCCCCATTTATAATCATCGTTCAAAGTGGTGAAAGGCCTAATTGCCCCGAGCAGTGTGGTCAATCTTCCCGCAGATTTAGCTGCCTGCTTTCATCTGGCAGCCTGGGAGGGAGCTCAGCATTTCCCTCCAGGCAATCTATATGGTCTAGCAGCTCACTGCAGAAAGTGGTGCCTTATCGATTTCTGCCATAGCTTCCATGGCTGACTCAAGGATCAGAGCCCCTGACAATGACTAACAAGTTTAAACCATTAGTCCCATTTGTAACTACTCAGCGAAAGGCTTGTCAGTCACCGCGTACCATATACTGCAGCTTTTAGCAGATTTCTAATTCCATTCATTTTGCCCACAATGACCCTGTAGTTAATGGGGGTTATCGGAAAACTATTTTTCCCTTCAAAAGCATTGTCTTTTTCTTCTTCTTGTTCTCCTGCTTCTTCTTTTGGGAACATAAAAGCCATTTGGGTGGCCACTGATGTTTCACAACAGTGATGCAGTCAATGATTAGTATCCCTCGTAGGAGAAAACCCGTATCCTGGTGTGCAGTACGTCTATCTGATCCTGAAAACGCGCAAAGAGGCAGGTGGCAGCTAACGAATCATCATAAGCAGACCCTCCTGTCCTATTCTATAGACGCTTGTCTCAACGTCTTTTGTCTCCTTCCTCTTTGATGTCGAAGAGGCTCATTTCACTGTAAGAAACAGCTCTTTCTGGGTATCCAGTCACCCCACTGTAGGTCCTGCTAAAGCCTTCTCACCCCACGTGTGGCCCCCAGACCAGCAACGTCGCCCAAGAACCTGTTAGAACTACACCATTTCATGTGTGACACTAGACCTTCTGAATCAGAGTCTTCACTTTATCAAAACTCGCGGGCGATCCCCATGCACATGAATGTTTGAAAACCACTGGTTTAAAGAAGCTGGGTTTTGTTGTTGTTGTTTTTACTCTAACATCTTTATAACATATAAAGCCTTGTGCCCAAATAAAACCAAATTTAACACTCTCACTATATGGGTTAGGATATTTTTAAGGGAAAAAAATAAAATGATATACAATGGGAAAGCTGATATAAAATGCAAACGGCTACAGGACTCAGCAGACGATAAGCTTCTGGATTCATTCTTTATTGTCTTAACTAGATGCTCTCACCATCAAGTTGATTCAGCCTTAAGGATGAACTGCAGGAAAAACAATGCAGCAGGTCGTGCTTTTCTTAGAGCACTTTCTGATTTCCACTTCTAGAACATTCTCATCCCATTTCTGCTGCCTATTCTCACTCTTCTCTCCCCTCCATCTGTTTGTTTTTCTTGATCATCAGTCTCTACTTCCTAAAACCCTATACTCAGCCAATTGAGACAAAGTATCTGAAAAACAACTCATACTAAAATAAGAGTGACTGCTAAGGACTTAATATTTGAAGGATTATTTCTTGACATCCCCAAATCACGCCACCATAAGCAGTCTCTTTCCCCCAGAGGTCAAATCATCTTTATCATCACCACATTAATACCAGAGAAGGGCAAGATAACCTTACGTTGAGACGTTTATGGAGGAGATTTCATTCTACAGCTGCGTCTTATGTAAGCCTGACCCTTCCACTTCCCAGAGAATGTTTCTTGATCACGTGGCCACCCTTGTCTTATGGTCATAAGTCTTTTTTAGACACTAGTCATGTATGTGTCTAGTGTGTGTATATATGTATATACACACATATGTATATAAGCACACGTACACACACAGGCATGTATCAAAAAAGCTTTACCTTTGTCTTATCTCAAAAAAAAATAAAAAGCATAACTTAAAATCAAGACAGATTTGACGTGAAAGTCAATGACCACAGCCATCTTTATCAAACAGAATCTGTATGCCATGATTTTGTTTTCCAGCTTTAAACATGGACTTAGGAAATAAAATTATCTTCTTCCGGTGATTACCTTTGCAAATGATAATTTCCAGAGCATTCATCTATGGACTGCCAGGTTGTGACTACTTAATTGCTGCCTGAAACACAGAAAACTGATTTTGTGTTTTCGTTTTAAGATAATCCTTTGACATTTTGAGTAGCTACATAAATAGGTTGTTTTGTGTGTTGCTAGCAGGGGCCAGCAGGAAATTATTTCTTTCGGGGGCAGGTGGTGCTGGTGACTAAACAGAAAAGGTTTGGTGGATGGCAGGGTGGGTGTAGACATTTACACACACAAGCACAGAAACTGAGGGGTGCAATGATTCTACGGCATCTGAATTCTCAGCCTGAATTTGTGTTTCTTAAAGAAATTATTCATTGATTTCCCACACACAGGTTAAAAAGTGCCTTCGGGGTAGGGGTGTCCTCCTCCCCCAATCCACCCACTATGAGTTTTAATATGTAATTGGAAAGCATGTAACATAAAAGGAAATGTCACTCTGGCTTGTAACAAAAGACCTAAATCATAACGGATTAACGAGCGGCATCTTGTGGTCGAAGGTGAGTATGACACCTTGGAGAAAGCCAGTTTGGCTTGCCAGCATGCCGCTAGGAAACGTGTCACACCGCCTCACATCTGGCTTTTGATCATGTTAATAAGGGGCTGTGCCGGGTTATCCATGCAGCCTCATCATGCCAGCTTCAAATATTTTTGTGAATGAGCGCATTAACTTATAATTAATCAT
Organism: Hyaena hyaena; assembly: GCF_003009895.1. Taxonomy (NCBI): domain Eukaryota; kingdom Metazoa; phylum Chordata; class Mammalia; order Carnivora; family Hyaenidae; genus Hyaena; species Hyaena hyaena. Next base: position 2,329,439 of record NW_024080840.1, on the reverse strand, counting down.
CGTGCATTAATGTAAATGTATCCGTGTAGGCAAATTTAATCAGTACCCTTTCTTTCATATTTTAATAGTAGAGCACTAAGAGACCTACAAGATATAAAGTTACATGAACAGTGTCTCTAATCTAAGCCAATTCAGCAAAATTTGAAAATCGGGGCTTCCTTAGAAGATGAATATAAAACCATTCAGTCATTCCCTAAATAAAACCCATTTTCTCTTTATTATTCAGATCCATAAAGAAAGGGAGAAATGGTCCTTCCCTGGCATCTTCCTCCCTCTGCGTCCATAGAATTGTGTGGATTTAGGCCAATATATGAAATAAATTAACAGACCTTCATAAATAGAGAACCAATTAGCTATTTCCGTAAGCCAGCAAAACACCTTGCTGGCTGTCCATTCCATTTTTGGAAATCAATTCAATATTTTAAAATCATACAGATTTCACCAAAGTTCCCATTCTGGGTTTCACTTAGCCACCATGGCACCTTAAAAAAATAACTAAATAAAGGCAACATATAAGCTATCAAGCCAAAAGTTGATGTTGCCTTATTATATTTTAGTGGGGAAAAAAATCAATTCTCAAAAAGTACAGGAGGAATTTAGCAACTCCAATACATTTATATCAGCTCTAGTTAAAAATACTAATGTGTGGCTCACAGATTTCAGCATATGCTGGGGAGGCATGTATTGCCTTTCACCAACTTACCATGGGTCCTTGGACAGTTTATTCTTTCTGGGTCTTTAGTCCGTCACCTGAATGAAGAGAGTAGCCTCCATGTCTAATGCTGTATATTATTCTAAATTATTAAGCTCTGACATAAAAATTCCACTGGAAACAGAAGATACCGGTTTAAATAAATTTGCTATGTGAATCTGACAAGATGTGATCAGGAAAAAGGAAATCGTTCAAGTATTTCAGGCCGAAGAAGTTCCATGCAGGGCATAGAAGAGCTGAGAAACTCAACGGCAAATGGTGGACGATGAAGTAACTCAGAGATGAGCACCAGCAGGAAGCTGCCATCACCCTCCAGGAGACGCCAACCCAAGGAGGGCACAGAAAGAGAGATGAAACACCCTGACTTCTCTCTCCCCTGCCTTTACAATACCATGGGTGCCTCCTATTAACCAAATACAGCTGGGAAAAAAAAAAAAAAACTCAGCAAGTTAACTGCTGACTCTCAGAATTAAAAAGATACCCTAATTTGTGCCATTTGCCAATTTCCATGGTGTGAATATTCTCACCTGGCCAATCTTGGGTAAATTGTGCAATCACTGAATCCAAAGTTGGGAAAGGAACAGTCAAAAAGTAATAAAATCATTTGAAATGATAAGTTTGGGGGATAGGTACTACCTTTGCTTTTAAACTTGTTTATTGAACTATAAGATTTGATAACTTCTTGTTTAATGATGTTAACTAGTGTTTGCCAATTCACAGGACTCTCAACATTGAACGGCTGATGTTCACAAGCTGCTAAGAGCCAGGTCCCGGAGACCCAGTCCAGTTGACAAGGGACGTGGGAAAATGCAGCGTAGAAGTGGTCCACCCTCTCTGATACAGAACGGAGTAGGGGAAGAGGAAGGATCTTTCCTAAAGCAGAAACTGAGCACAAACAGATGCAGAAACAGTACCCTACAAAATCGATGCAAGGCAAACAGATTAAGGATTACTTGTCTCCACAACAAGAAGGAATTTAGCCTCTCTATCACTGATTCTCTGCTAAGCCCTGGTTGGATGCATCCTAATTAGGTTCATAGAATACTTTCCAGGAGAAAATGCATATTGGCTGATCCCAGTGATGTCATTTCCAATTTTTTGGTCTGTTCTACTGGTTTTTTCTTAATTTACCATTGTCTGTTGAAGACAGACAATCTCCAGATCATCAGAGAACCAGAAGCACAAAATGTACCAATGATTTTTGCACAACTGAAATTGTGATTGCTTTCACTCACTACCACGTTTTCTTGCAAACTTAGTCAAGAGAAGTCTATGGTGGAAGCACAGTAACAAAGCCTTCAGAATTGCTTAGAGAAGTGAATGGGCATTAGCATTCAGCTTGGTTTTTTTTTCTTTTACAGATCTTGGGAAAGTCACTTAGCCTCCCTGGGTCTCAGTTTCCTCATTTATAAAATGAGAAATGAGGGGGTTTAATTAGATAATCTCTACGGTCGTTTATGGCCATTAGGGCCCATGATTTTATTATGGTGTATGTGAATTCCATTTGAATATTTTAGTCTATTTCTCTCTTCCTTTTGTTTTATTCCCCTCATTAACTACCCACTGTAACTGGCACAGATCACTCCCCCTCTGTCAAAAGCACAAGCCAAGAAGATGTAAAAATAGAAAAAGCAATGAAAGATGAGTGAGAGGTTCCAATGACAATTAGGAATCTTTTCTAAATGGCCACATCTTGGAAAAGCCTGATCCAGCTTATTTTCTGGGAACTAATGATCACCTAAGATGAGTTGCTGATAGGCCACAGAGGCAAGGACCATTAACACTTGATTGTCACCAATTCTGAGTCAATGTCCCATTTCAAAGCCATTAGTGGTATTAAAAACTGAAGCAGCACATACACACAAAAGGAAGAAAAGCATTAGGATACACTCAAGATTAACATGTTACTACAACAGACACAAAAGAAATGTCCATGAAAAGCCCGAGTTCAATAACTGCCTATTCAGAGAATTCTTAGTGCAAATTCTGTACTAAGCTTTACATGAGCTATGACAAGGAATGCTTTCTCTTCCCTCCAGAAGTTAGATTCTACACAATATTATGTTCATATGGATTTGTATTTACTTGGCATTGATGGTCTTGTCAAAACTTCCAATTTCATGTTTTAAAATTATCTAACACAAGCCAACCAGCCACAAAAGCCACATCAGAGCATGTGTCCTACATCTACTTAAGTCTGTCTACTCTTTCCATCCTCTACTAAATGAATGATTACAGGTTATCTGCTAAGCGCCAGTCACTGTTAGCAAAACTAATCATTCGCTAGGGGAACAAATAAGTAAGAAGCCCATGGAGCACTTAAAAAAAGGGGAAAACATGTGGCAGCATTGAGAGTGAGTGGAAAGGACACAAACTTAAAATTTCAGGGGTGAGGAATCACCACTATTGCAGTCATCTGCTGGTCTTGCCCACCCAGCATTTGTTTCCCTCCTTTTTAAAAAAATGTTTTTTAATGTTTTATTTTTTATTTATTTCTGAGAGAGAGAGAAAGACAGCATGAGCAGGGGAGGGTCAGAGAGAGAGGGAGATACAGAATCTGAAGCAGGTTCCAGGCCCTGAGCTAGCTGTTAGCACAGAGCCCATCATGGAGCTCAAACCCATGAACCATGAGATCATGACCTGAGCCAAAGTTGGACACTCAAACGACTGAGCCACGCAGGTGCCCCTGTTCCCCTTTTTGAGTGCTGGGACCTAATTTCCTGTTGGAGAACTCTATTTCCCTGAAGTTAAGGGAGGCTCCCATTAATTTCTGAGGGCAATCTTCTGCTTATGAAGTGGATCTGTGATCCAAGCTAGACCAACCATCAGATATTTCATCCCAGAAATATTATTTCCCAAGTAGAGTGTCACAGATCAAAAGTTGTTGGAGTTTTTCTATTGGCAGAATCTTCAAGAGACAGTACTCTGGCCCCTATCACTTAAATTCCTGGAGCTGCCTTCACTCCTTTCCCTCCCAGGTCCTGGGTTTTTAGCTGCTCATTTGTTTCTTTGCACTACCCTGTGCCCTTCCAAACAATTCCTTATTAGAGTATAAGCCAGAGTCTGTTTCTCTTGCTTGCGACCTACATTATAGAACATACACCATTTCCCAGTAGAAATGCTAAGCTAACCCCAGGAGATGTTGCTGCCCTAGGAAATAGTGTATGGGGAAAAAGGAAAGGTAGTGCATGGTACATTCCAGAAGCCAGGAGAAACTTTGGCTGGCTAGAATATAAACTACAAGACAGAATTTCAAGAGAGAAGATAGTGGAGAGTAAGATCATTCAGGGATTCATAAACATGCTGAGACCAAATGAAACCATTAAAAGGAGTAGACTCCTCACCTAGTATAGAGCCCAATGCAGGGTCTGGACTCAGGAATTGAGGTGAGATCAAGAGTCAGACATTTAACTAACTGAGCCATCCAGGTTCCCCAACAGCCTTTTAAAAGTGAAATGATTTAGAAAAATTACTCCGACATCACTAAGGAGAATAGATTGGAGGCTTTAGACTAGAAATAGGAAGACTGGTAAACTGACATTTCAGTAATCCCATCCCAGAGAACATAATGGCTTGACTGGGGATGGTGGGAATGGAAATAAAGATGGTAGATGGGCTTCTGAGAAGTTGGGAAGTTAGACTCAACAGGACAGGGAGACTAAGTAGATGTTGAGGGCAGGAGATAAGAAATCAAAGATGACTTCCCTGGGTGCTTGGGTAACTCAGTCAGTTAAGCATTGGATTTCAGCTGAGTTCATGAGATCAAGCCCCACATTGGGCTCTACACAAACAGTGCAGAGCCTGCATGGGATCCTCCCTCTCCCACTCTCCCTGCTTCTCCTCTGCTCACACACATGCACATGCTCTTTCTCTTTATTTTTTTAAATAAACTTAAAAAAAAAGAAATCATAGATAACTTGCAGACTTGAATTTGGATGGTTTAGTAGGCAATGGTCTCACTCACTGAGAGAACATAAAAACCAATTCTGGTTTGCTGAGGAAGATGACCAATTCATTGTTTTCATTGCTTATGAAAAATCTAAACAGATATGTCAAGTAGGTCAATGGGCATATAAATTAATGGGAGATATGTGAGTGGAAGATATAAGTTTGGATTTGGGAATCATCAATATTTAGTTGGAAGTAGAATTATGGGAGTTAATCAGGTCACCCAGGGAGTGTATGCAGAATAAGCAAAGATAACTGCAGAACAGATTCTCCATGACATAACATTTTAGACTTAGATGCAGTAAAGGATCCAGGGTAGCCACAGACATCAGACGAAAACTATAAGACTGTAATTTTATGGAGATGAATATAAGAAAATATTTCCAGAAGAAAAGTATAGATAATGCTGTCAAGAGATCAAGAAAGATAAAGATTGAGTGGCACCTGGGTGGCTCAGTTGGTTAAGTGTCTGACTTCAGCTCAGGTCATGATCTCACAGCTTGTGAGTTGGAGCCTCACATCGGGCTCTGTGCTGACAGCTCAGAGCCTGGGGCCTGCTTCGGATTCTGTGTCTCCTTCTCTCTCTGCCCCTCCTCCGCTTGTAATTTGTCTCTCTGTGTCTCTCAAAAATAAATAAATGCAAAAAAATTTTTTAAAAATGATAAAGATTGAGAAGCATCATTGGACTTAGCAACAAGGAGGCTCTTGGTGGCCTTGGTCAGAAATTAGACAGCAAACGGTAGGAAAGTGAGTAGAAGAAGCAGAGAAAGAAGTATAGACAACAATTCCAAATAGAGTGGCAACATATGGGATGTAAAAAGAGCTAAAGAAGATGGAGGAAATAGAAGAGGGGTTTAAAAGAATGTGTTCTAAAAGACGGAGGTGTCTTGAGTATGTTGACACTTTGGTGAAAAGGAGCAAATAGAGAGGATGTGGCTGCAGAAACAGAGGACAGGAGGGATACTCAATGGGCCAAGATGCCAGAAAAAGTTGGATAGGAGGGGATTCAGAACTCATGTGGTAGCATTACCCTCAAACAGAATTAGCAGCACTTCTTTGAACTTTTAGAAGGGAGTTACAGGTGTTAATTGGCAAGCCTAGAGATGGAATATTGAGGAAACTCCTGTCTAATGGCTCTAGTTTCTCTTAAAATAAGCAAGAAGGTCATCATCTGAGAGTCAGGATTTGTTTCCGTAAACTTACTGATTATGCCCACGTTTGTTTTATTTCTGACTTTTCTCCATTTTATTCTTGCCCTAACTAAAAGGAACCAGAAAAACAGCAAGGAGTAGGCACTAATTCCATATAACTATTAAAATTAATTTATTTAACAAACATTTGTTGTGTGCCTATTATGTGCCAGGCATAAGGACTATGGCAATCACTAAGTCAAAGTCCCTACCCTCATGGAATTTGTACTTTGGTTATTAGGTATGTAAAACAAGATGGCTTCCAGTAATGCTATGAGACATGAGGAAAATAGGTACTATGATAAAGAGCAACTGAAGAGGAAAGAAGAGTTACTTTGATAAAGTAGTCAGGAAATGCTTCTCTGAGGAGGTGGTTTTTGAGCTAACACTTGAAACATGAGAAGAAAAAGGTCAGCGAAAGCTCTGGACTCTAGAGTCTATAGGGAGATCATTAATGATTGCTGGTGCGAAGTCTTTGGGCAAAATGGACTCATTTTGTCTGAGGGAAAGAAAGCAGTGTGGTTGTGGCAGAGGGGAGACAATGAAGCCAGAGAAAAAAGTAAGAGCAGATCCTATCAGCTCTTCCAAGTCAATCTTCTACTTCTTGTTTATTAAAATGAGCAGTCATTGGAGGATTTAAGCAGGGAAGCAATGTAATCTGATTCTTATTACTAGTATACAACAACTTAACCTCCATCCTAAAACTCGAGATCTTATGTTTTAAAACATGAGCTTCCATGGGTAGACGAAGCAGATGGTTGAGCGTCCGACTTCAGCTCAGGTCATGATCTCATGGTTCATGAGTTCAAGCTTCCCATCAGGCTCACTGCTGTCAGCAAACAGTCCATTTCAAATCTTTTGTTCCCCTCTCTCTCTGCCTCTCCCCTGTTCATGTTCTCTAAAAAATAAACATTTTTTAAAAGTCTAAAAGGTGAATATTAAAGAGTTTGCTCTCAGTCCACTTCTTCTGACTCATAGGTCAAAAATTTTTCTATTTTGATGACAATAAAAGTGAAAACCATGAACAATAACAATATGCTATTTTTCTCACTATCCATCTGATCCAAACTATAAGCATAATTATCATTCGGTCTTTCACCAAGCCCTCTCCACCTAAATTATTTGATAAACCTAAGGAATTACAAGTGAAAAACTTAATCATGAAGGCCATCAAGATGGTTTTCAAATTCAAATTTTACCAAAAAAGATTAACAGCTTGGTAAGGACACTACAAATTTCACTCGGCATGCCTTTTTTTTTATTTTAAAAAGTTGGATTGCAAACAATTATGCTTCTTGATATCCTTGTTAATAAATATTAGACATACTCATTCTCATTTAGTTTTAGAAGTTCAATATTTAACTTCTAAAGCCCAATGAATGATTAGCACTTTGAGGTATTACATTGAATAGTGATTAACAGCCTGAGATCCATAAACCATTAGAATTATTAACACAATTCCTATAGAATCTCATAAAACAGAATAAAAAGCATTGACACATAAAAAACCATTGACACACTAAAAAAGCTCTATGTGACCGTATTGTCATACTTTCAATTAGTGTAAAGGAAGAAAAAAATACCATTATAAAATTTCAGATTTAATGTTTTCATTAATCATTTGATCAGTCAAGGATATTAACATCATGGGGCGCCTGGGAGCCTCAGTCAGTTAAGCATTCAACTCTTGATTTCAGCTCAGGTCAGGGTCTCACAGTTCATGAGATCAAGCCCTGCTGCCAGTGCAGAGCATGCTTGGAATTCTCTCTCTCTCTCTGTCTGTCTCTGTCCTACTCACATGTGCATGCTCTCTCTCTCTCTCTCAAAATAAATAAACATGAAAAATAATTTTTAGAAGATATTAATATATTGTAAATTTATATTCTAGATTTATCTATTTTATAGATGAAACAAAACAAAAAAAAAATAAAAACAAAACCTCACTAAGTTAAATGAATGGAGCAAATTCTCAGAGCAGAGCAATGTACAAGAATGGGGCACCAAATCTTAGCAGAAAGAAATGAAGACCATCCTAAGGGCAGAATGGAGAAGATGTATCTCAATGAGCAGCTACAGTACAAAATGAAATACTAGACATCTTAGCTGTAAGTCCAGAGGTTCAATATAACCTAGCAGAATTTCAGTGTCTCACAGGAAGATCTTTCTACAGTGCCCCAACTGCATCTTCCCAGGTGTACTTAATTTTGTCCTGAGAGGCAAATCAAGACTGATGATCACAAACAAAAAATGCATGCAGACAAGATCTATAGTTTGGCAAGAAGTCATTTGACAAAATACAAAGGACATTTGAGGTCACTGAGCTGCAAAAGAGAAGAAACTAAAGAGAATTGGATAGTGGCCTTTGCCAATGCTACACAACTCCCAAAGAAAAGAGGAATGAAATGTCTTCTTAGGCAGCCCCAGATTTCAGCCCTAAAACTACTGGGTGTAAGTTACAGGGAGATGAATTATGAATCAATAAAAATGAAAACTTTCTAACAATTAGATACTTTATTAAAGACTGTCTCCCTCAGTCCTCTGTCACATGAATTATTCAAATGGAGATCAGAGTTGAGGATACTGTCTGGGTTAGGATCAGATCAGTTGTTTATGATCTATTCTCATCTTGAGGATTTACACTACATGAGAGTAATACATGTTAAGAAAAATGCCCTCAAGATACTATAATATTTGCTAAATATTTAATAGAAGATAGAAATTGAAAGACATTTCCAGTTATGTCACAAAAATAATCAGTGAACATAACTTCCATAATATTTCCCCATATGACCCCTAAGAAAATGTTGAAATGTCTCCACAATGATGAAAGTCACCAGGGTAATGTTATTGGAACCCAAGAAATCGCTCCTTCATAGAGATGTTCCACTCATCATAAGCCTAAAATGTCCTGGAAGAGAACTGGTTTACAGCAAGAAGATTCAGGGTCCAAAGCATCGGATCCCCCAGAACAAACCAGGTATAGGATGTTGTCAACAGAATACCCAAGGAGAATCTAAGTCATTCCAAAACTCTGGTCACTGAACTGATTTACTTGCCACCCATAATTACATATTTACTTCTGTGTAAGAAAATAAGGGTTTGAGCACTTACACAAAGAGATGCCTCTCAGAAGATCAAAGTGAAGAGTAGACTACATTTGAAACTATGGGACCTGGTTATAAAAGACTCAGCATTCAAATGAGCCCAGTTAATCAACCCCTAAAGCATTTTCCAAACTGTAAAATCATTATTTACACAGAAAAAAGGGTTAGTGCTCAAAATATTTTGGAAGCACTGTGCTAATATGAAGCTAAACTGGCTTCTCACTGAAGGACTCCTTAGAGTTTTTGGTGTTTCCTGTCAATCTCCACAGGGGGGGAGGAGATGCAAGACCCTACTGTAAAAATTCCAGAGTCCATCAATGAAGCTAAAGTACCTGCCCTGGTCAACAAACACTGAGAAGGACGACATTAGAGGGGAAGGGGAGAAACTACCCTTTGACCGAATGGCCCTTTCCTTCCCCCAGACCAGCACAGTGCCACATGGATTGGGCCTCCTGTGCCTCTGGTTTCTCCAGTGGGAAAAAGCAAACTCAAGGGGGACATGCAGCTTTCCCTGTGTTACAGGACACTTCACAAAAGGCTCACTCAGGTCTTGCCTCACAGGGATCAGTTGGGGCATCTGTGGAGCTCAACCACTTGGTATAAGAGAGAGACACAAAAGGGGGCAGTGAGGCCTACTATAACTGGGACTCAGATCATGGCAGACCACATCTCTATTTATATTAGCACTTGAGCAAAACTCCTAGCCACTGGCTCTGCCCATCTACAAAGCTAGGCCAGTGGTCCCATCTGGCTAGGGAGCTCAGTTGGCAGTTCTGCCTGATTTGGATCCCCAGCCAAAGGACCATACTAGTTGTCAAGTCCATTCTACAGCCCTGCCTGGACATAAGAGAAAATTCACAATCCTGCCCAACTGTAGAGCATGGTCTGCAATCCCATACTCCCAGGTCCACGGCCATAAATGCCCACAGTCACGAAGCACATCCTACATTCTGCCTAAGCAGGGGAGCAAACTCCCAGTCCCGCTCAACTGCTGACCAAAGCCTCCAGTTCCACCCCTGCGGGCAACATGGCCACAACTGATCTGTAGCTATAGAGCATATCCTTAGGTCCATCCTGGCAGAGATCCAAGCCAGCGGCCCTACCTACTTGTTGAGCATAGTGTCCATCTCCAAATAAACAAGCAGCCTACACAGTGCAGCTTCACTGTTGCCCAGCTGAAGAATACAGCCTACAATTCCCACTGTCAGTTGGGCCTAGCATACAGCCCTGTCAATCACTGAACACAACCTGTGGCCTTGTCTGGGCAAAGAGCCCAGCCATGACATCCAGAGTTCAATCATAGACTGAAATGCTCCCCACATGACAAGGGAGCCCAGTCTCTAGCCTCACCCAATTGTGAGGTACAGCTGGAGGACCCAGCCAGAGAACGCCATCCAAGGACCTCAGCAAGCAGCAGAGTGCAGCTAGCCCTACAGCCCCACCTAACTGCAGTGCACAGACTGAGGCCCTGTCCAACCATGAAATCCAGTCTATAACCCCACCCCACCTAAACACAGAGTCCAGCCACTGCACCAGCAAATTGGAGAGGACAGCCTAAGACCCCCCCAACCAGGAGAAATCGCAAAACAAAGCCTGCAGCCCCATCCTTTCAAGGAATCCAACCAATGTCAACACTCTGCCATGGAATGTAGCCAGCAGCCCTGCTCAACCCGAAAGCATACCCAGTAGCTCAACTTACATGCAGACCCAGTTAGGAGAAGGAAGGAAATAATAGAGATGATAGTAAAAATAAATGAAAGGGAAAATAGGAAAACAACAGAAAATAATAACAAAAGATTGCTCATCTAAAAAGATAAATAAAATTGACAAACGTTTAGCTAAACTAACCAAGAAAAAATAAGGACTCAAATAAATAAATCCAAAAGAGGAGACATTACAAAAGATACTACAGAAACACAAAGGATTCGTAATAGTGTGAACCATTTATACCAACAAATAGGACAACCTAGAAGAAATGGATAAAATCTCATAAACACACAACTTACCAGAAGTGAATCATGAAGAAATAAAAATAGAAAATCTGAACATATCAGTAAGGGGGAAGCAGATTTAACCAGTAATCAAAATACTCCCAACAAAGAAAAGCCCAGGACCAGATGACTTCACTGGTGAATTCTATCAAATATTTCAAGAATAATTAATGCAAAAAAAAAAGAATAATTAATGTTAATTCTTCTCAAGCTCTTCTTAAAAACTGAAGAGGAGAGAATATTCTCAAACTTATTTAACAAGGTCAGCATTACCCTGATGCTAAATCCAGATGAGGACACCATTAGAAAAGAAAACTATAAGCCAATATCCCTGATGAATATAGATGTAATAATTCTCAAGAAAATACAAGCAAACTGAGTTCAACAGCACATTAAAAGGAATATATAATATAAACATGTGGGATTCATCCTTGGGATACAAGGATGGCTCAACATATGCAAATCAATACAGGTGATACATCACATTAATAGAATGAAAGATAAAAATCATATGATCATCTCACTAGATGCAGAAAAAACTATTTTTTACAAAATTCAATATCCTTTCATGAGAAAGGATGAAAAAGAAATACCATATGATTTTACTTACATGTAAAATCTACCAAAAAAAAACAAAACAAAATAAACAACAACAAACAGAAACAGACTCATAAATACAGAGAACAAACCAGTGATTGCCAGAGGAAAGAGGGTAGTAAAAGAGTGAAAGAGGTGAAGGAGTTAAGAGGCACAAATTCAAAAAAAAAAAAAAAATCTCAACAAACTATATATAGAAAAACATATCTCAACATAATAAAGTCCATATACAATAAGCCCACAGCTAACATCATACTCAGCAATGAAATGAAAGGTTGAAAGCCTTTCCTCCAAGATCAGAACAAGACAAAGATACCTGCTGTCACCACTCCTATTTGAAAGAGTATTAGAAGTCCTCACCAGAGCAATCAGTCAAGAAAAATAAGTAAAAGGCATCCAGATCAGAAAAGGAAAAACTGTGTTTGCAAATGACATGATCTTGTCCATAGAAAACCCTGAAAACTCCACCAAAAAACTGCTATCCCTAATAATTCAGTAAAGTTGAAGGATATAAAATCAAAATACAAAAATCAATACTGTGTTGTATACTTGAATCTTTACAAGAATGTAAATCTTTTTTTAAATGTTTTTATTTCTGAGAGAGAGAGAGAGAGAGACAGCGTGAGCAGGGGAGGGTCAGAGAGAGAGAGGGAGACACAGAATCTGAAACAGGCTCCAGGCTCTGAGCTAGCTGTCAGCACAGAGCCCGATGTGGGGCTTGAACCATGAACCGTGAGATCATGACCTGAGCCGAAGCCAGACGCTTAACTGACTGAGCCACCCAGGTGCCCCTACAAGAACGTAAATCTTAAAAGTTTTTACCAACCAAACACTGTCACTATGTGCAGTGATGGATGTCTTAATTAACCTTACTGTGGCAATTCTGCAATATACACATGTATCAAATCTTTACCCTGTATACCCTCAACTTATATAATGTTATATATCTCAACAAAGCTGGAAAAAATATAAAACTTATGTAATAAAAAATTAAAATCAATCTGTGAACATTTAACAATTAGCCATCTAATATGAGCTGGCTCCAGCACACCATTCATGTAATCAGAAAGCCCTGGGACCCAGTGTCATGTCTTTAGGCAATCCAAGCCCCGTGCAGCTTCTCAAAGACCAGCCCCACAAGTAAAACTCCACTTCCTTCTGCAAATGCTCCTGGTGTCTCCCCAAAGATCTGCCTCCAGAAGCAGTGGCTCCATCAGGCCATGGAGGACAACTTGTACCCACACCTGCACTTCCACTACCTGCATCACCACCACCTCCAACTGCACCACCACCACCACCGATGCATAGCATTTTTCCAAGAACGAAATGCACACTGGGCTAGAGAGGATTGTTCAGAGAGGATGAGGATAGAAAATAATTTATATATTCACCATAATGTCTAAAACTCCCTCTTTTCTTGTGAAATAAACATTTTAAGGACTAATATACATATAGAAGAATGCTCAAATCATAACTGTAAAGTTTGATTAATTATCAAAAGCTGGACATAGCCACATAACTACCACCCTGGTCTATTATAAAAATAGAATAATACATGTCCCCTAGAAGCCCTGCTCATGTCCTTTTGAAACCGATATCTTCACTGTTTATCACAGGCAACAAATATTCTGACATTTAATGCCATAGATTAGTCTTAAATGTTTCTGGACATGTAATACTTATTTTTTAAGTCCAGCTCCTTTTGCTAGACCTTAAGTCTGTGGGATTAATCCACGTCACATACAGCAATATATAACTGCTGTACACAATACAACCTACATATGTGCATATATATATATATTTTTGTTGACTATATTCCTAGGAGTGAAATCAGTAAGTTATTGGCTATCTCTATGCAGTAGCTATTAATTAACAGTTTCCAGAGTAGCTGACTAGCTGTTCTACTACTTTTATAAGAATTCTAGCTGCTCTATATTCTCTCCAACTCTTGTTAGTGTTAGTCTATAAATTTAGTCTGTCTCATGAATGTAATTTTTAAAATATTTTAAATATTATTTAAAATTGCATTTTCCTAATTACCATGATTCAACCCTTTCCACATCTTTATTATCCATTTGAATATTCTTTGTGAAGGCTGCTACATGTTTTCTGCCCATTTCTCCAGTGAGCTGTATTTTCTTATTAGTTTAAAGGAATTTTTCAGACAAGTCCTTTCTGGTCATATGTTCCAAATATCTCCTTCCAGATAGTGGCTTATGTTTTTTTTCAGTCTTTAAACAGAGATTTTTTTTTAATTCACAGAAATTCCCTTCATATTGTTAATGGACAAATTTAGTATTCATTTCCTTTATATGTTTTTTGTCTTTGCCTACTCCCGTATCATGAAGTTATTTTCCTAAGTTACTTTATTATTTTACCATTTATATCTACTACCCACCTGGATTCATTTTTGTAGTAGTATGAGGCAGAAATTTTCTATTTTTTGTATGGATACGCAATTGACAAAACACCATTTATTTAAAACAAATCGTCCTTGGGGCGCCTGGGTGGCTTAGTCGGTTAAGCGTCCGACTTTCGCTTAGGTCATGATCTCGCGGTTCGTGGGTTCGAGCCCCGCGTCGGGCTCTGTGCTGACTGCCAGCTCAGAGCCTGGAGCCTGTTTCAGTCTGTGACTCCCTCTCTCTCTGACCCTCCCCTGCTCACGCTGTCTCTCTCTCTCTCCTAGAAATAAATAAAACATTAAAAAAAAATCGTCCTTTCCGCACAGACTCTTAGTAAAAATCGCATGAGAAATTATGTTTCATTCTGGACTCTATTCTAATCCATTAGTGTATTTATATATCTTTGTGCCAATACTACACTATCTTGATTATTATGCCTTTATATAATAAGTCATATTTAGTAAAATCCATGTCTACCTGACTGTCCCTGCGCTTCTTGATCCTTTGCATTTTTATAAATATTTTAGAATCAAGTTCTTGACTTCCACAAAGGCACACATTAAAAAAGAAAAATGTGCTGGATTTTGACAAATATAGTCTTGAATCTACAGATCAACTTTAGAGAGACTTACATCTTCATAATGAGTCCTCCAATTCCTGAAAATGATATATTCCTTTATTTATTTAGCTCATCCTTATGTTTTGTAAAGGACTGTGCTGAACTTTCTATTTCCTCTAGTGTCAGTTTTGGTAGTTTTTTTTTAAATAAATTTCTCCATTATATCACAATTTTCAAGTTTACTGCATTAAATTGTATAGTGATGCACCATTTTCTTTCCTACTACTGGCCTTCTGTCTTTTAACAGTTTGTCAGGGACTTACAAATTTTATTAGTCTCAAAAAATGTTTGGCCTTGTGGTTCTTTTCCATGGTATATTCCTTTTGTGTCATGTATTTAGGAATTTACCTTTGTTATTTTCTCTATTCAGTAACTTTTAGTTTAATTTGCTATTCTTTTGCTGACTTCTTGAAAGAATAGTCTAATGTTTGGCCATTGCTCTTTTTTAATATAGGTATTTAAGACAAGTTCTGATATGTCATTTTTGTTATCATTCAGTTTAAGATATTTTCTAGTTTTAATTGTAATTTCCTCTTTGACACATGGATAATTTAGAAGTATTTAACACATGGGGATTTTTCTAATTATCTTTTAGTGATTCTAGTATAATTCAACTGTAGATATTAAATGTTCTAAGCCCTTTGAAATGTGTTGATATCTGATTTGTAACCCTGTGAGTGATCCATGTGCACTTGAATCAAGTGTATATCCTGTCATTTGAAGGTACAGGAATGTGTGTATGTATGTGTGTGTGTGTAATCATATTTGTTATATATATTATTCAAATATTCTATATCTCTATTTATTAATGTCTTTCTGCTCTCAGTTACTGAGAGAAGTATGTTAAAATTTCCTATGTTTGAAGATTTGCCTTTGGCAGACAGACAGGTAAATAGATGATATAGAGATATGTAGAGATCAAAGAGACTTAGTACTTTGCATATAAAATTTGCAAAAAATTTAGAATTGTTCCACTTTTATGCCATTCTTCCTTTATCCCTATATCTTAAATCTATCTCTTATTAAGTAGTATATTTCTTATTATTTTATCTAGTCAACAAAAGAGAATTTCATCTATTTACATTTAATATAATCATTGGCAAATTGGATGTGGAAACTAATTTGACAATAAACTATTTGTAAAAATAAATAAATAAATAAATAAATAAATAAAAATGTGGAAACTAATTTGACAATAAACTATTTGTAAAAAAAATAATAAATAAATAAATAAATAAATCATTGGCAAATTGGAGTTTAACTCTATCTTCCTATTTGCTTTCTATTTATTCCTCCTTATCATCCTCCTTCTCTCCTTGTCTTTAAGTTGATAATGTATATATTATTCCATATTTCCCCCTCAATTAGGTTAAGTTTATGTTCTCATTCTAATATTTGAGGGTTTCCACTAGAAGTTACATCTTCAATTATTAAGGTCTAATATTAATTAGTGTTTTAATATTTTATTAAAATTTTATTTTTAATGGTACAAAACTATATTTAATCCTGCTAACTTATAACATAAATGATATTTTTAGTGAGAGCAACATGATTAAGTCCTTCATTATCTATGAAAATCCAAGTTTAACACTTTAAGATACAACAATTAGAATATCTGATTTTCAAAGTTTTATTTCAACATTTATCTGCCTTTCTTAAAAAACATACCTCAGCAAGGTATGTAGATCCAAATAGTAAAGCTCCTTACACTTACTAAAATCTGATATGTTTTCCAATCTCATCCTCTAATTAGGCAACGATTAGTATGAACATTTAGCTAGTAAATTATTATCCTCACTGAATTCAATCATTTGTTTTACAAACTAATTGGAAAGTATTGCATTCTTATGTTTTAAAAAATATAAGTGCTTTGAGGGGCACCTGGGTGGCTCAGTCAGTTAAGCGTCCAACTTTGGGTCAGGTCATGATCTCACTGTTTGTGAGTTTGAGCCCCACATCAGGCTCTCAGCTGTCAAAACAGAGCCTTCTTTGGATCCTCTGTCTCCTCTCTCTGCCCCTCCCCCACTCATCTTCTATTCTCTCTCTCTTTCTCTCTTGTAAATAAGCATTTTAAAAAATTGTCCATATGTGATATTATCCACCAATTCAGAAAATTTTAAGTATACCAATAGACTGTTTAGATCATTTTCAGCAACAAAATCAATTAACAATTATAACCTTTCTAAATGCCATTTTTCAAGATGCTCTTCCATAACATGCGTATCTTTTGGAAAGCATTTACTTTCTCATTTACTATTAAAATACCACCTTTCTGCTGATTAAGAGTGTGTATTTTAAAAATACCTTCTAAATAATGTACTGAAGAGAGCTACTTATTATCACATGAAAGGTCAGCAAATTTGGAACACTTCTGCATTTGTAAAAGAATAAAGTATAATTTATCTTTTACTTTATCTCTCTCTCAGGCAATTTGTCACAGTATCAAAAGTAAACTTCCATGTGATTATTTTCATGCTCACCCTCCATCTCATTATAAACACCATGACGATGCAATATTTAAAAGCCTTGTTTAAAAAAGAAAAAACCACATCAATGACATGTAGCATTTTGGTCATATCTACCTTCAACTTTTTCTACAATGTTTCTGCCCATGAATGTTACAAAGAATGAATTTCATTTGTGATTCTTCCTCTGGATTTTAGCCCCAGAATCCTATTTTTTCGACTCCAGTCAAAAGAGCTACACTTACCCAGTTTTCCCAGAAAACAGTTGTTCTGAAGAAGTCAACTAATCTATACAAAATATCTTGTTGAATGTACTCTTTTTTATGGATCACAAGGTAGTTTCGTTTTTTCACACTGAAACTGAATCTAATGAATACCATAAACTGAGACATGATAAAGCCATCTGTACTTGAGGCAGCCATATAGCGAATGTTCCACATGTATCCTACTATTTGCTTCCTCGAGTGATAAGCAGTGTTTTCTCTGGGGTTTCTAATAGCATTGGCGGGCAAAGGAATGCATATTAGTTTATTGTCTACCATATACAACATTGGCCATTTTTACCATCGCTACAAGAATAAAGTGCTTCCAATTTGTGGAATCTTTGTTTTACATTAATTACTATTTATTCATTAATTTGACACATCCATTGAGTATCTACTACATGCTACATGCTCTTCTGGGATCTGAGGATACAACATCAAACCAAGAAGAAAAAATACCTGCATTCAGAAAGCTATTCTTTAAAACTCAAAAGATGTTTCTAAATGTTTAATATGAAATTTAGTAAATTTTAGTAAAAGACCAAATATCTCAAAGTATCATTGAAACTGCTACAAGGTTCTCTTCATGTTTTGATGGATTTTTAATTGTGTGTTAATTGCTTTCTCTTATTATCATTGGTTCATATCTTAAGGCCCAATATAAGCTTGTGGTGAGATTTCATCATTAACAGTAGTGGATGAAAATCCATTTTTTATTTATTTTTTTAATTTAAATCCAAGTGGTTTAATATGTAGTGTAACAATGATTTCAGGACTAGAATTTAGTGATTCATCACTTACATATAACACCCAGTGCTCATCTAAACAAGTGTCCTCCTTAAATGTCCCTTACCCCGTTAGCCCATCCCCCCACCCAACACCTCACCAGCAACCTTCAGTTTGTTCTCTGTATTTAAGAGTCTCTTAGGGGTTTCCTCCCTCTCCTTTTATCTTATTTTTGCTTTCCTTCCCCTATGTCCATCTGTTTCTTAAATTTCACATATGAGTGAAGTCATATATCTGTCTTCCTCTGAATGATTCATTTCCCTTAGCATAACACACTCTGGTTCCATCCACATTGTTACAAATGGGATTTCATTCTTTTTTTTTTATCACCAAGCAATATTCCATTGTATGTATGTATGTGTCTACATACATATACACCACATCGTCTTTTCCATTCATCAGTCGATGGACATTTGGGCTCAAATCCATTTTTTAATAATCCTTGTTTTTAGTTTATTACTCATCTATATCATCATTTTACTTCATATTGTCAACACCACCATTTTCTTGACAATAGATGTTTGGACTGATGAAGTTTAATCCATGGTACCTCTGTAAGTTAGGGTCCAAGCAATAAATAAACCACTGTGGTTATTTTAGCAGAGAATTTTAAAAGGGGAATTGACTCAAGAGGCATTAAAAGACTGAAAACAGAAGAGGAAACACTGGTCACAGAGATAGTGATCTCAGGAAGCAGCTTCCATTGCTGGGTCCAGGGATCAAAGGGAAGAGGTTGGGGTTAACAGACCTAGAAGCCTAAGGGAGGCTGTGAGATGTAGGACCCAGACCTCAGCAGGGGCACCAGTGCTGATTCCTCAGGTACTTGGAGGAAAGGCCCCCAGGGTAGGACACAGACTTCTGAGGAGGGGGCACTGCCACGCTGGTGTGGCCACATGTGGCAGGCATGGTGACAGTGGGTGGAGAGTATGAAAAGAAGCTGGGAATTGGAGCCAATTACTACTGGAACCCACTGGGGTGGCACTAGCAAAATCAGCTGACAAAGAGGAAGTAACAAGTTTGTGCCTTCTCCTCCTGCCTTGCGGGCTGGCAGAACCTAACTGGGAGCAACTGCCAGAGCTGAAATGGGGTTTGTAGCCACCCACCCCAGAGCATAGCATGTAGTGTGAGACAAGAAACAACAGCCTAATACCCAGTGATTCCTCTGCAGAAATATTTCTAAACCACCTGCTCATTTTGTGACAGTTAGCTTATTTAAAATTAGGTAATATAGGGGCACCTGGGTGGCTTAGTCGGTTAAGAGTCCGACTTTTGCTTAGGTCATGATCTCGCGGTTCGTGGGTTTGAGCCCCACGTCAGGCTCTGTGCTGACTGCCAGCTCAGAGCCTGGAGCCTATTTCAGAGTCTATATCTCCCTCTCTCTCTGACCATCCCCTGCTCACGCTGTCTCTCTCTCTCTCCTAAAAATAAATAAAAATATTTTTTTAAAAAATTAGGTAATGTGATTCATAAAATCACAAAACTAGGCACTGAAGGCTGCATTATTTCACAATGTATTAGGAGAAGAAATGTCTGTGAGCAGCACAATATACACCCCCAGGCATAAAACTCCTATCTAGAGGCACCTGGTTGACTCAGTTGGTTAAGCATCCAACTCTTGATTTTGGCTCAGGTTATAATCACACAGGGCTCAGGTTATAATCACACGGTTCGTGAGATCGAGCCGTACGTCAGGCCCCCCACTGAGCATGGAACCTGCTTGGGATTCCCTCTCTCCCTCTGCTCCTACCACACTTGGTTGCTCTGTCTCAAAATAAATAAACTTTAAAATAAAACACCAAACTCCTATCTAATGTACATGATGTGTTAGCATCCAACAAATAGGTCAAGAAAGAAAGAACCAATGCCAGTTTGGATAAATGATATAAAATTAATGGATTTCATTTTTAGTGTAAATATAAATGGAAGTTCTGATGTATGGTTGTTTTTTTTTTTTTAACATACTCAATGGATGGTCATGTAAAAGTAGCTGCCCCTCCCTTTAGAGACAATTGGTCGAGGCAAGGTTAGAAAACAAATGGACCATGGACCAAATCTTGCTTGCTGCCTGTTTTTGTACATAAAGTTTGATTAGAATGCAATTATGTTTATTTGCTTATGTATTGTCTATGGCTGATTTCACACTATAAGAGCAAAGTTTAGTAGTTACAACAGAGACTGGATGTCCTGCAGAAGCCAAAATTTTTGCTATTTGCCCTTTTACAGAAAAATTTTGTCGATCCTTAGTCTAGACAGCAAGAGCCAGTAGAATTTTCTGTAATAACAGAAATGCTCTATCTGCACTTTCCATTAAGGGAACTACGAGCTATTGAAAACTTGAAATGTAACTAGTAGAACTTAAGTATTTAAATAGCTTCATGTGGATAGTGGCTATTGTATTAGAGAATGCAAGACCCGCAAATAGAAAAAAGTAAAGTGACTACTCTTGGCCCATCTAGAATGGATGTTTTACCATCCCTCAGTCTTGAGGAAGGTACAAATGTGTTGGCATGTCTACGCCCCTGTGGTAGACGTTACTCATACACTCCAGTATCTTGTTCTTGTATCCACATGGAGGATTATTCTTCTTCTGCCCTTGAAAGTTAAGTGTGACCATCCGATTAGACCTAGACAGCAAAGTGTAAGCAGAAATGGGGGCGCCTGGGTGGTTCAGTCGGTGGAGCGTCTGACTTTGTCTCAGGTCATGATCTCATGGGGGTTCGAGCCCCATGTCAGTCTGTGCTGACAGCTTAGGGCCTGAAGGATACTTCGGATTCTGTGTCTCCCTCTCTCTCTACCCCTTCCCTATTTGTGCTCTCTTTCTCAAAAATAAGAGAACATTTTAAAAAAAAAATGGTGGTACCTCTTTCCACCTGAGCCCTTGAGTAACAACTGTATGCAGTCCCTCCTCCAACTGCACTGGACACGTGGCATTAGTGATTTGTGTATTTTTTTTTGTCTTAAAGAACAGCTGTTTGGAGGTCATTTTTCACCCCAACATAACATAGTTATCCCTGACACAATCCCCTAATACAGCATCCAAACGGCCTTAGAGAACCCTCCATCACCTCCTTGCTTCAAGGTCACCAAATAAAGTTAGAGGTAGAGCATGCAAGCCAGAGAGATGAGGCTGCAAAGGGGAATCTTCCACTAGCGCGGACTTTCTTTAGAAATGGGGAGTTCATGGGGCTCTGTGCCATTGTGATTTGGAACAGGCCCATCACCTGATACAATAAATGACTTGTCAAGACCTGCCCTTCCTTTTATAGGTCCCTGCCTCCACTGTACTGGTGTATGAAGGGAAGATTAGCTTTAGAGTCAGGCAGGTCTAAATTTTTGCCTGAACTCTGCCATTTAGTAGCTACATGACTTTGGGTGAATCGCTTGGCTTCCTTAATTCTCCATTTCCTCCTGTTTGAAACATACATAATGAAAGCAACTTCTCCTGATTTCATTAGTAGTAATTTATAACGGCTGTTAGTGTCCCCCTCACCCGTGACCACAGTCCATGTGCTCTCCACATTTGGCCCTGTCCCTCCTTCCTCTCAGGATTCCCTCAGCACACGACATTGCTTCTTCTGAAATGTACGTCCTTCTAACTCAGGAGCACCTTCTCTTGCTCTGTCAGTTGAACATAACATCTCCCTCTTCTGAATGCTGTCTCTTAAACCTTGGAAGTTTCTACTCATCGAGCAAAATCCAGCTGCAAAGTCACTTTCTCACTGAAAACTGCCCCCATTCAAGGTGAAGTTTAACCTCCTTTTCCCACCCATCCCTGGCTCTAGCAGCCATCCGTACCTGGCATGACTCCTCTGATCACATCTGCCATCCCTGTCTTGTTGCTTTCATTCATTCTCTTGACAGCCCATTAATGATGGATCCATGGCTTCCTCTTCCTCCTCTCCACACCCCTGATCTCTAGTCTGCTCTGTACTTAGCATTCCTGGTGTAGAATAGGCCATTAAGAATCACGAAAAGCAAGGCAGAAAGAAAGATCAAGGAAAAAAAAAAAGAGAGAGGAAAAGCAAAAGAAGAAAAGGAGAAAGAAAAAGGGAAAAATAGGCAACTCTGACTTCGATCAAAGGGAAGATAACCTAGAACTAGTTTCCCCTTCCAAGAAAAGCATAGCTTCCTTTAAAAGAATTAGTTCATAATTGTTCTGAGTCATGCAGAATTTTTAAGTGATTTTTTTAGTTGACAGGTAATCTATAAAAGGAAGGAGTTCATTGCAGGTTGATGAAATGGAGGCAGATTCCTTTCTTCCTCTTTGCTCCCATGCCCACATTTTCATAATTATTTATATTTCATTAATCAGTTAACTATAAAAGGCAATTCAAGAGGGGAGAGGGAATAGATTTGGTTACCCGTGTTATTAATGCCACAAAAAAAGAAACTGGCAGAGATGTAAGAGCTGAGGCCCAGCCCTAGTAGAGAAGTGCTTTCATAAAAAGTGTGTCAGACCTTCTTTATTACAACCAAGCTTTCTCTTTGGGGGTAAAAGTGGCCCTAGCAACACACTACAATAAGACATTAAAATTTTTAAAAATAGAAAAAAAAGCAAACCCTGGGATATGAAGCTTAAAAATAGGAGAAATCTTATAAGCATCTGGGAAGGGGGGGCACAAAAGGTTGTACCAGTGAAGTTATCATCAATTTCTCCTTGCCGCTGACCCAATATGCTACTGGACCAAATTCACGGCAGGTACAACAGGAAGGTTATTACTCCCAGTAAAGGACATGGGAGTAATGACAGGAAAGTGAAGGAAACTAATATTGGTTATGAAACTCAAGGAAAATCAGTGCTGAATTATTTATGTCCAAGTTTGAATGTTTCCTTACTGTTTTCAGCTGTCAGGAAGTCTAAAGAGAAAGTCATAGAATTTCCTCCCTCCAGCCAAGAGGACAGCTTCTTTGAAAAAGTGGCCCTTGGAGATGAAGCCCGGGAAGTCTCCAAGGTACAGCACAGAGCTCAGGGTTAGCTGAGGTGGGAGTTTAGAAGAGAAGTATTTCCAGGTGTTCGAAAAAGTCAGCACTATCAAATTGCTCTGGGACAAGAGTAGCCAACAGATAATTATCTGTCATCCTGAGCAGTCCTTCTGATTTTTCAGAGGCCAGATGTCTCTCAATTTCTAAGATGGTCAGCAATTGTGTGCAGTCAACCACACTCTCTTCATTCAAAATAATGAAAGAGACTAAAGTTCAAGATAGAGAGGTCAAACTGAGCCCATTCAGCATCAAGGGAAGATTTCTACTTCTTTATTAAATGAATTGCCCAGATTGGGTCTCAGCCTAACCAAGTGATGTTTTCCTGAACTGTTGAAGGTCATCGTGTGCTGATGGTTTGGATTTGGCATTCAGAGTGAGGTGAAAAAGAAGCCGAATCCTTGTGACCATAATACACTGCTCTGAGGAGCCCAAGAGAAAGATTTCCTGACCACATTCATCAGTGAACAACTGCTTGGATGGTCGGACAGAACAGAGCCCTGTAGGTTTCACCTCTACAGAAATCAGCGGCTATAATTCTTGGAAGACTAAGAATATTATTCTAGAAGGTCTAAGTTCAAGCCCTGGGCCTGTTGCAGTGAAACTCTCAGACTTCATCCAAAATCATGGTAGAAATCACTCTAATATCCGAATAATCTCCATTAGACGGACAAATTGTTGAATGAAAGTAAAATCAAATGTGCAGACACCAAAGTGTTAAAAAAATGATTAAGAACCAAGGAAAAGTTCATAATGGAGAGAAATATACCATTAGCTACTCATTATTAAGGGACTAAATAGAGCAAAATATAGTCAAATTGGCTCTCCTTTTAAATCAACTTATCTCTCCCAAAATACAGTAAGATATAAAGGAGAAATCTGACAACCTTTTAGTTATTTTCTTAAGACTGATACAAATCTAGCCTCTGTGCTCTAGGCTTATAATTTGGACAATCACATGTCCCGATTTGCTTGAGACAATTTTGGTTCCTGTCTATTGTCCCAGCCTAATTATTAATAACATCCTCTTTCGGGGCACCTGGGTGGCTTAGTTGGTTAAGCGTCCGACTTTCGCTTAGGTCATGATCTCGTAGTTCGTGGGTTCAAACCCCACGGTGGGCTCTGTGCTGACTGCCAGCTCAGAGCCTGGAGCCTGTTTCAGAGTCTGTCACCCCCTCTCTCTCTGACCCTCCCCTGCTCATGCTGTCTCTCTCTCTCCTAGAAATAAATAAAATTTAAAAAAATTAAAAAAAAAATAACATCCTCTTTCATTCTCCAAAGTGACCCAGTTTGGACAAATGATGTCGTCATACTAGTTACAAAGGTTTTCTGCTGAATTATAGAGGCTTTGTTATTTCTTATTTGTAAGGCAAAGGGAGTTTCTCTGCAAATAAAAAAAAGTCTCAATATATCCTATTTATGCTTTTGTGTTACCCAACTGGATAGCAGAACAATGCATCACATGATGCTAAGATTAAGCTAATCAAATTATCCCCAGTGCCTTTACCAGTGGAATTTCTTCCTCTAGCTCTCGGGTCATGTGGCATTTTTTAATTTGACATAATTGATGTGATCTTGTAATACCAACCTCAGCTTTACGGTAAGAAGAGAGAATGCTGCTGGCAAAGCTCACATCTGCAGTGTACATGTTAATGGCACATGTTTTCTCCTCCACTTAAGTCTTCCTTTGAACATCTTCCACGTTTCCAGTTATGCCTTCAAAATTGCTCAAGACAGCTGGGCCTGTTGCCTGTTTCTTGTTAATTAATTTTTGTATTTAGGTCTCTGCTGCTATTACCATTTGTTCATTGGCTGCTGTCATTATCATAATATTTGTTTTTTCTCTCTAAATAAGCTAAATACTAAAACTCTGAAGTGAATACAGCACAGCCATATAAAGCTTCTGAAGGAAATGAAGAGAAAATATTGGAAAGTCATCCTGGGAAGTTTTGTTCCTGACAAATTACTTACAGGAATGGACTCTCATGACAGAGTGGAAGGAAAATAGGACATCTTCAAAGGACACCCTTAATTGCCTGGAAATTGGCAAGTCTGTGCTGGGGAAGACACTGAGGGCAGAGTGAGAGGATACAGAGCATGGCTCCCTCTCTGACAGTGTGTGCAGCAGGGCACTCCTCACCCTGTCCAGATAAAGTCCTCGGGGGACTCTGGTCTTTCAGGATGACATGAGAAAGGAGTAAGTGGGGGTTGATGCCTTGGTCTCTCTGGCAACAAACCAGTGCTCAGAATCAATAAGATTCCACAGAGCCCCTCTTGGGGGACAGGACAACGCTGTGAAGGCAGTCCAACCCATGGCGGAGTGTCGACCCTAAGAATCTGGAGAGAGACACATGCCAGAGTCAACCCACCAACTCTATCTCCCCAGTGACCACTTCCACCAACTATTACCACAGCACCTTGCTCACCCTTATGCACATATGGTCCTCACCCAAAGGATTTGTCGTTCAAGTTTCCACTGCAGAACAGGAAGTAATAATGGGCCAAAAGGATTATCTAACTCAATAAAAAATAGAATATCCTAGCAACAAAAAGCCTGCTTTCCATGTTTTGGATACCAAACAAGTGTCAAGATCATTTTGATTCAAGATCCAGTCTTTTCTTGGGCAAGATACTTTTTAATTAGGAGAGGGGGAAAATGAAAGAATCCACTGGAATAACATGAGCCAAACCAGAAGAGTATCCATGAATCAGATAAAAATGAAATGTCAGTAGGGACCCTAAAAAGGAAGTGGTCATAAATACCTTCCCATGATTTATCATTACCACCATTCACTCATTTACAAGCAGAAGGTCATCTGCCTTCTACATGCCTTGCCCAGAAAGCAGTCCCCATGTATCGGTGATGTGTCAGACCCTGCAGAAATCCTTTTTGGACATAATCTTTGAATATTAAATGCTACTTAGTTTTTAGTATAGTTTTGGTGTATTTTTTTGAGATTGACTTTATTCTAGAAAAGATGACATAAAGGGGTGAGAAAAGGGTTGTCATTCCTGCCATATCCTTGATTTTTCTCTTTTTTTTTTTGTAGAGACTTGCAACTTTTGCCTTTTAAGGAACTTTTGGATTTTGATCTTCTTGCCGTACTAAAAAGCTTTATCCACACATGCCATTTCTCCCAGAAAAATCTTTTTTTTCTTCTAAGCACTTTTAAAAATAGAAACTCAGTTAATCTTCATAATGACCCTATGAGGTAGGCATTATTATAAATGGAGAAAACATAGCCAGGAGAGTCAAGTCACGTACTGGAGAACACTTTGAGTTTGATTCCAGAATGGAGTCTTAACCACGACACCACACTTCACAGCCACGGAAGGGCTGTGTCTGCCATCAACGTACAATGTACCAGAGGCAACCCAATTTGACAAGCATGGCTTCAAATACAGAGGTGCAAACATTTTTTTTGAGCACCTACTACATACCAGACATCGTGCTACACAGACAAAGGCACATGGAAAGAGGAAACTCAACCCATTGGAGAAAGGAGGAGAAGATGGAGGTGATCCATTCAGCATCCTGGGGGGCAGAAAGGAAGAGGGTCCAAGTGAGGAGGAGGAGGCTGGTAAGGCAATAGTGCTGGAGACAACTTACTATTTCATTGAAACCTCTATTTCCGTGATCAATCCCTTAGCTTTGAGCCACAGTACGCTTACTGCCACAAATTTATCAGCACTGATACACTGAAGAGACAGTTCAGAATTTCTCTCTGACTCACCCAGCAATTAAACAAAGTGTTAGAATCAAAGGTGCTCTTGGCTTCCAAATCAGAGTCACCCTCCTTTCACAACCTCCCCGCCAAGCACCTCTTTGTTTTCCATAGCTCCGAAGAGGGAGATTTTTCCCTCTCAGCCTTTCAGTCAAGCTCTGTAGACATTTATCACCTCTGGAGTTTCCATGTCAGGCTGTCTGTCATTTAACCTTCACCCTCCTTGAATTTTTATCCTGATAGGTTTGGATTAAACCACAGACTGATAAATGAACACTGCTTTGGCGACACAAAAGAGCAGTCATTAAGGGAACCTCTCTGAAGGTATGAATCAAAACCAGGGATCTTTGGGGGATTTTCCCCCCTCTAGTTCACAGATTGCCTGAAGGATTTCATTTTTTATTATTTTTATTTCTTCCTTCTTTTTCCCTTTGGTTTCCAAACGATTTTCATCCCTACTTGATTTTCTAAAAGACTAAAAGTGTATCCTGACGGCAGACAGTTCTGTGTTTACTGCAGTAATGTGGCCAGTGAAAGCATTTTATCAATTTGAATTTAATCCAGGACCAGGAAGCAGGGGAATAAAGGAGAATGAGGGTGAAGTAACAGTTCCCCTGATGTGAATAGTGGTTCACTCATAAAGACTCAGAATAATTAGGGAAGGGATGTTTTTCCCTTAGGACCACTGTTTTTGCTAAACTGGAGCCTGCAAGAGTGGGTATTCCCTCTATATATTTAGCTTCTGTTTTCCAGTTCTTTAAGCCACCAGATGGCTATTTGGTTTCTTTTGGGTTCAGCAAGTTGTACAGCATCTTAGCACTTGTTTGACTTTCTTTTCCCCTCCACCAAACCAAACCAAACCAAAACAACAACAACAACAACATAAACCTAGGGCTTGTGGAAGAGAAATGCCTTTGGAGTCAAAACAATGCTTTATTCTCTGATGGAGATTGGTTGCAACTCAAATGTCAGCTGCCTGAATTTGCTTGGGCTTTCAGGAGTCACCTTATTAAGGTTTCAGCAGGACTGGCTTATATCCCCATTTTATTTTTCTTTTTTAATGTTTATTTATTTTTGAAGGAGAGAGAGACAGAGTGTGAGTGGAGGAGGGGCAGAAGAGAGGGAGACACAGAATCTGAAGCAGCTCCAGGCTCTGAGCTGTCAGCACAGCGCCCAATGCAGGGCTCAAATTCAACAGCTGTGAGATCATGACCCGAGCTGAAGTCAGACACCTCACCAACTGAGCCACCCAGGCACCATCCCCCCCGCCCCCATCATTTTCTAGACTATAGGAAACCCACCATCTTCCTGAAAGCCTTGGGAGTTTGGATGTGGAGATGAGAGAAGGTGGGCATTTAGCCTTCACGGCTCTTGGTTTCCCTTGCTGCTCAGTTCTTTTTTAAATTATTTTTTAATGTTTAATTATTTTTGAGAGAGAGAGAACATGAGTGGTGAAGGGACACAGAGAGAGGGGACAGACAGAGCATACGAAGAGGCTCCAGGCTCTGAGCTGTCAGCACAGAGCCTGATGTAGGGATCGAACTCATGAATGAGACCATGACCTAAGCCAAAGTCGACCGTCTAACCAACCGAGCCACCCAGGTGTCCCCACCTTATGCTCAGTTCTATACACGGACCCAGTCTGCACACAGCTGCCTCCTCATGCTGGCCCTTTGCAGTGCCCGGCTGCCCAGCAAACATTTGTCCCCAGAGCCTTGCTGGCACAAGCTGTGGGCAGCAGCCCTTTCAACAAGCGAGGAAACAAAAGGAGAGAAGGAGAATGGCTTGTCCAGTGGGGCCATTTATTCAGCAAACACCCATTTGCCTCTTGCTACACTCTAGTTATCTCTAGATACCAGACCCAGGGTTGTATATAAGTAACGTGAAAGTAAGAAAATAAGCCCATAACGAAAGAATGTACCAAGTAGTAAGGAATGGGTCACCTGATGAAATTAATACTCCAAAGACTAGTCCCAGCCTTCTGAAGAAATTCCCCAGGCCTTGGGTTAGAGTTGCTGACAACCTGAATTCCACCTAACAACTAAGATCTCAGACTGAAGACAATATGGCCGTGGGCTCTTGAAGACAAAAAAGCCCATTGCCAAAGGACAGGCAAAGGAGCTTAGCATGGGAGGCATTACCTCCACCCTGAGACACAAAACCATCCATGACCAAAGCACCAGGAGAAAGAGTTGCTCAGGTTAAACATAGAAACTGTTGTCTCCCTGGGGCACCTGGGTGGCTCTGTTGGTTGAGACTTAGGATCAGGCCATGATCTCAAGGTTTATGGGTTTGATCCCCATGTTGGGCTCTGTGCTGACAGCTCAGAGCTTGGAGTCTGATTTGGATTCTATGTCTCCCTCTCTGACTCTCTTCTGCTCACATTCTGTCTCTCTCTCAAAAATAAATAGAAAGAAAGAGAGAGACAGAACGAAAGAGAGGGAGAGAGAGAGGGAGGGAGAGAAAGAGAGAGAGAAAGAAAGAGAGAGAGGGAGAGAGAGGGAGAGAGGGAGAGAGTGGGAGAGAGGGGGAGGGGGGACAGAGGGGAGAGAGGGAGGGTGAAAGAGAAAGAGAGAGAAAGGGGGGGGAGGAAGGGAAGGGAAGGGAAGGGAAGGGAAGGGAAGGAGGGAGGGAGGGAGGGAGGGAGGAAGGAAGGAAGGAAGGAAGGAAGGAAGGAAGGAAGGAAGGAAGGAAGGAAGAGCAAGCTGCTTCCCTAGTCTGGGGTGCCGTTCTCCCAAGGAGCTTTGGTCACACACAGAAGGGCCAAGCACTGCCAACCATGGCGGCCGCCTCCCTGAGATGTTGCGTTCCAGATGAACGTCAGCAAAAAATTCCCCATTTCAGCACCCAAAATAAATAAGATACTCCTTTAAAACATCTAATGAGCACATGTACAGTTCTCGAGGTTCCAAGTTCACTCCCGATAAAGAGCAAAGAGCAGATGCACTTACCACGACCTACTGGGGCTTCTGCTTACACTCAGAGTACAACGTGTCTGGGGTGAGACACCTGCTTTCAGTGAAGAGCAAAATAAGGTGAATAAAAGCACAGGCCAATGACAAAGTACTTCCTAAGGCAAGTACACAGTAAATCATCTAACCTATACAGAAAGCCTGAGAGAAAGAAAAACCACGTGTTACTTCAAAGACTAACACAAGAGCCATAGTGATCTCAATCTTCCTTCTGCAAGGAAGGATTAAGATTCAGCATGCAATTTCACAACTGAAACCTTCATTGGGATTAAGAATTAACCCCTCACAGAATCAAACATCTGGAACAATACCAAAAAACAGAATATGGGGCAAGAGAGAGAATACCGGAAAGCTGATAGAAGTATCAGAAGAATAGCATCTTGATTGAAGTTCAAAGTCATTGACATCAGGCAAACTGAGTTCAAATCCTAGCTCTATCACACTCTGACACTGCGAGTAAGTTTCTGAAGCTTCCTAAGCCTCCGTTTCCTTATCTGTAAGATGAGGAACATCTACTTCTGAGCTTTTAAGATTTTCAAATGAGGTAATATGTATGGCAATCACCTGGCTTAGAATAGATGCTTGAAACTACTGAAAGATTTTCTTTTGAGGTCCTCAGACCCTATCCCAACCACCACAACTTTACAGGTTTTAAAGACATGATTTAAAGATAGATTTACCTGTTCTCTGACACTTTTTGTAGTATATTCTCAAGTTAGTTACATTTTCATGGACATTTTTGAGTATTTCCTAATCTGTGGCTCCATTTTTCATAACTCTCAAGAACTATTTCCAAGTCACCCTCTAAGATCTGTTATTTTACCTCCTCCCCTCCCCAAGGGATCCATTTGATCACATTTCACTTGTTAACGTCATCCAGGTCATGGGTTAGAGGAGGGCCCTTCATCCCTGGCCAGATCACTGAAGGGAGCAGCTCTTACTGCAGAGGATCTCTGGGCAGGACTCTGAATCAGGTGCAGCCTTGTGGTTTCAGAGAGGACTTCTGGGCAGCAACCCTTAGCCCATGCAAAAATAACTTAGCCACTGTGCAAACAATCAAGACATGCACTGCTGTTACCTGGTCTATTTCTCCCCCTTCCGTTGCACCAAACAAAGGAGAATCTGCCTTCTATTCCTTTTGGCTTCAGATTTCTTGGTGTCATGTGCAGTAAAGGTCTATGTACCGGCTTGTTCAGTGCCCCCTCACTGCCTCTCTGTCTCATCCGCATCATTCAGAAAAGCAGACTTTGCCCACTCCTCCTTCCTTCCATACCTCTTACTGTTTCCCTCCCTTCCTTCCTCCTTCTGTTTCCTTTCTGCCTTTCAATCAGTAAGAGAGTAGCTGTCGGATATGAGAATCAAGCCATACTAGACTCATCCCAGGTAACCACTTTGCATGTAAAGTAGGTCTGTACCAGGAGATGAAAATCCCACTTCCCACATTCAATTCGACAGACAATTATTGGATGCTTATTGTGTGCCAGGCCCCATGCTATGCACTGGGAATACAAAGATAATTTGAGACATGGTCCCTGTCCCCATGGAGTTATAGAGATAAGTAGAAAAGTCAATACTGTAGTGAACTATAGTACTCTATTACAATAATATAATATTAGAATACCATAATATTCTGTGACACAGGATATAATAGGGCTATATAGTAACTGTTCTGAGGAGATGGTTTAATTTGGGGGGAAGGTCATGAGGGAAAGCTGGCCTTCATTCAGGATTTTACTGTCTCGTGAAGAAAATTTGTGGACACTTCCTAAGCCTCTCCCAGATGTTTTCTCAACCCACTCTAATAATCGTCCATGGTGCCACCAGAATGACTTTTGTAAAACACAGTTTAAGCCACATCTTCCTTCAAATGATTTAAGGGCGGCCTGTCTCCCTCAGAATAAAACTCCCAACACCTTGGCCAGCTGGCTTCCGTGATGCACGCTCCTCCATTCCATGTTTCAGAGTCCTCACTGCACTATCTGTCCTCTGTCCACAACTATCACTAAACTACCACCAGGCTCCCTCACATTCCATAGTTTCTTTGTACATGTCAATTAATCTTGCTAGAAGGCTCTACATCCTATATCCTCTCCATCTCCCACCCCTCCTCTACCTGATGAAATCCTACCTGTTCACAGAAATTTACCTCAGCTCCTTTGTGAACTCTCTCTGGCACCCTTCTCACCCTCCCCTACCTCCCCATCAGGGTCACTAGGTCCCTCTGACAAATAATGCTGGTTGGGTAAAGAAATACCCATTCCCAACCCCTACTATTATATCAATCAGGGAGAGGGAATATGACACGGTTTGGGCCTATGAGAAGTCAATAGAAGACTCGCTTGAGGCTTATAGAAAGAGTTTCCAATTATGAACAAGCTAACCATCGCTGACATCTCTTCACCTCCACCCCAAAAGAGCTATGGCTGCCGTCTTGAAACCCTGAGGGAGAGCCCAGCCCAGCCCTTGTGTCACTGAGATGGTAAACCACACAGCAGCTGCCTACTTCCGGACTTCTTGTTACGTGAGAAATAGAAAACTCTAAGCCACTGTCAACAGTATTTCCTGTCATCTGTAAAGGAAAACAGTCCTAACTGAAAGGGTTTCCTTGCGTCTGCTCCCATTGTAGCAAGTCCTGTTGTAACTCTGAGTAAGCGTCAGTCTTCTCCCCTAGAATAAGAGTTGGTGGGGTCAGGACTGACGCGTGGCTGGCATCTAACTGCTGCCTGCGGAGTAAATGAATCAGTGTGCCAAGCGCTATGGGAATACAAGCAGGACTGGGTGCCATCTTGGTGCCTCTTCCAAGTTCTGCTTCTTTCCTTTGTCTTATTTTACCCTGAGGAACTCCCTCGATGCCTTCCTCCCTGTGACTTCACATCTCGCCCTGGCCCTCATACGTCCACCGTATATCAAGCAGGCTTGAGCTGCACAAATTGTTTGCATTCTGTTTAATGCCCATTTTTTTAAATGATTCTCACTCTAGGAGAGATGGGCTGATTAATGTACTCAAAATATCTTGCACTACACAACCAATTCCTTTACCCTTGTTCTATTCATAATGTATAGCCCTTCGTTCTTCAGCTGTGCAGAGGGTCTGTTCCCCACCAGCATTATTTGTAACTGCAGAGCTTGAGGTGGTGCTAGGTGTCAAAAATGAAAAATTGCTAAATTCAAAATTGCTTCTCCCTTTGTTTTAAAGGTGACCTGCAAGTCGTTTTCATTTTTTTTAATGAACTAATTGTAGGATTATATGCTGAATGCCCCAAATGCAGACAGTGAGAGAAGAACACTCAGCACATAGCTGCTAGGAAATACCTGGTATTGTTCAGAGTCTCTGCAAGACCAGACTGCTGACACCCACATTTCCTGAAGCCCTACTGTGGAGACCGACTCAGACTAAGCTCTGCTTTTGAACTGAGACAACGGGGGCATGCAGGACAATGGTGAGCTGGGCTAGGAACTGGGAGGCGGTCTGGCTACTTGCTGAGTGACCTTGGCCAAGCCAAGTCAGCCAGCGGCTCAACTTGCCCGCCTCCACCAAGAAGGGACCAGCCCCTTCATTCCCTCCCACCAAAGAAGATCTGATGGTTATGAGTTTGTGTTCAACACGTACCCTCCATAAAAAGAGGCTGTCGGGGCTGCAAATTGTTTTCCAGACTCCTCGACCCCACACACATTTTGTCTGATTGGAAACAAAATCTGAATGCATGGCGAACCTGTCTATATTTCCCAGTGCTGGGTTCTTTTCCCTCGGGGCCCCAACACAGCCCGAGACCAGGCTGGAAGTTGGAAGATCTCAATTCTTGTCCTGCACTGAGATGTAAAGACACTCCTCTCTGGTGACTCAGACACTTCGGGGAGCAATAACCGTGGTCAGGTCATCTATGACTCTGTCCAGGGACAAAATTATACTGAAGAAGGTGCGGGGCTTCCCCGTGTGACATGGTGGGAGGGAATTCAGAAATGCCCTCCTCCAGACTCAAGAAAGCACCCCTCAACCAACTCGAAATTCCACCATTAATATGAATCTGTTACTATTTGTCTCCAGTTACCTGTCACCTGTTAAAATGTGCATATCCCTTCGAGGGTAGCACATTAAATTATTCATGAGCTACTATTATACCTCAGAGAGAAGGTTGTTCAGATTACATTCCAATGAGACCACTACTTCAGCAGCGGTGGAACAGCAAGCCGGGAAATTCTGCTACGGAGGCAAAAGAAGTGCGGAAACCAGGGTGAGTCACGCGGCGAAAGGAAGGCACCCAAAATGATGGACTGCCAGTCTTTTATTCCTCCGTTGGGTCACTGAATATTTACGAGTGCCTACTCTGTCAAAGACTGTGCTAAGACCAGGTGATATACCATGAAGTGAGTTTCTAATCACGGATAAGACAAAGAACACTCAAACCCAACTTGGCTCACTTCATGGTGTCCCCATCCATCCAGCACCCCTTCATCATACCTCCCTGGGAGGAGGAAAGGCCCCGGCTTCTCTGCGTCAAGGTTGCAGGACACTCGAGTTGGCCTCCTGAGAAACAGGCCACACTCTGACCAACTGAATGCCACTCCTCTCTTCTCCCACCTCCCAATCTACTTGTTTCTATGAGACTGTGAAGGACCCCAAGCATCCCTTTCGTTAAGCGGTGTCTGTGCTCCTTGCAGGCTGATCTGGAAGCAACACGGGCCTGGCAAAGACACAGAAGAGGGAATGTTGCTGAACGGGGAAAAATACAAGATTTAAATCACGGCTCTGTGCGTGCAGTGAATTTATCAGCCCTCCCCACACACAAAAACACAGACAAATAACACCAAGGGGACCATGCTAAAGGGTCCTGCAGAGACCCCATCTTTGTCCTCTGAAGTCTCTGAGCGCTTGAGACTTGAGACAGACCCCTGGGGACTAAATCTCATCCTCTGCCCTCCACAATCTCTCCCCTGTGCCTTGGACACCCAGCATTCTTTTAGACCCTGTTTTGTTCAAGTGTTAAATCTCCCAATGGGAAACGTTAGTGTTGGGGGGGGGGGGTGGTTTTCATTTTGTTTTTGTTTTCCTATAGAGTAACAGAAATAAAAGCCCAGGTCTGGCCCTCTCGCGAAAGTATTTGGGTCTTAGCATGTGCACACAGGGAAACCAGCCACTTGCAGAGGTGAAACCATCAGGAAGTTGTGCCTCTGGATTTGAAAATGCCAAGCTGCTCTCTTCATGTCAAATGGAAATGCCATGCTGAACTCTGTGCCTCGGGAGCTTAAGACAAATGCAGTCACTGCTGAGGTCCTACCCGGTCATAATCCACCCACAAAATGAACTACAAGTGCGAGCCGTCCGCAGTCAGGTAATTCCCACCCTAAACCTAATGAGAAAATAACTCAGAAGCCACCAATGGCTTTTGCCCAAAGAGATGAATAATGTGGAGAACCCTTGGCTGCAAGAAGAACAGAAGAAATTAATTGCTGAAGCCTTCACAGCATGATGAAAGCCAAGAATTATCCCCTGGATCCGCACTTATAATTTACAACAGCTGCCTCTTTCAGACAGGCCAAAGTGACTCTCAGCAGAGCACAGAGCACAGCTGATCCCAGCGATGAATCTGGAGCTGGGTCAACACTCAGCCATGGCTGGAAAGTTCTTCCTAAGGCAATCCGCAACACTGAGGCCGCAGCCCTGCCCGGGGCCCTCACTCTCCGGGGCTGGCACTCCCCTGCAACGATACATTGCCCTGCTTACAACACTATTGTCATAATAACTCTTTTAAAATTCCCCTGGGAGGCGGCTGAAGCACGGTCTATTTATTGATATTTCCCAGCTACTAGAAACTGAATTGTCACCAGTGCATCATGGGAAGAGCATTTTATGCCCTTTTGTGAACTCCCTGCTGGATGGCAATAGGAGGGAACAGAGAACAACATATCAGGAGATTCCCTCAGGGTCGATGCCTACAAGTCAAGGCATTTAAAAGAGAACTCAGGCACAAAAGTAAACTTAAAATAAGTGGGACGTGGGCCATTAGGAGAAAATAAAACCAAAAAAGGCTGAGGGCTGATATGCCAAAGATTTATTGACTTAAAATAACTATGGGGTAGGGGAGCACTTATATAAGCAACGACATAGAAAGGTATGATCTTTTAAGAAGAAGTAGAGGTTTTGTGTAAAGTAGGTCATAACCTCTTTGCAACAAAGGTTTGATGACCTTTTTTGCTTGCTCCTACCTGACACTAATACTTCAATCTGGAGGACTGAGTTTAAAAACTATATATATAAAGCCAACTTTTCCACTCAACCATTTCTACTCACCTAACTTGAAATCTCAAATGCTGAGAATTCTGTTTGGAAAAGAATGAAAATTTAGTGAGAGCGAGATCTAAATAATAGACACTTGAATGCCAAATGGTAAAAGATATTTAACTGTTTCAGAGACTTGCAGCCAGTCTTCACCTTGACAGTTGGGAAGAATCAAGCTGCAGATTAGGTAGTCGGATCTCAGCAGAGAGAAATTGAAGACATTGTTACACGGCCCAAATCTTGAGTCGTGCTCCCTTCAGGAGGTTAATATGCCATCATGATTTAATGTCTACCTGAAATTCCAAAGTTAACCACATTATTTTCCTTAAAAGGACAGCCACTCTTAAAGTTGAGGTGCCTCAAAGAGGAAAGGCACCAAGTTTTATCAGTCATTTACACGTTTCTATTAATGTCTCTCTTAGTTCCTTGTCTAGGAGCAAGAAACACAAGTAGGAGAGAGTAGGTGTGATCAGTGGGTTCATGGGGACAAGCAGGTATGTGTCATAGTGAAACAGGTTGCCCTCTCTAAGGGCACTGTGTCCTTCCTCAGGTTATCGCATGAACAAAAACTGGGACATTTTAAGACGTAGGTCACATTTTAGTTGTCATTTAACTCCTCAAAACCAAGGGGGCAGGTAATAGGGTAAGTGGCTTTCCCAGCTCCATTGGCCTTATATCCCAGATAACTTACCTGATTTGTTCCTGCACTGATCAGATCTTAGCCCCACAAACAGAGAGAGGCTTGTAACTGCACAGAGCAACAGGGGCTTGGATGTGTGTGTGTGTGTGTGTGTATCTGAACTGCCTGTATGATCCCAGTGAATAATTCAAAGATACATGCAACCTGACCCCATGATAATTTATGGGCAGTTTCTGCTGTTGTCAATATTTATTCCTCCTACATTTGTCTCCTTATCAAATTTACTAGCGATGAAACCACACTCCTGCCTAACCCCTTCAGCTCTATCTCTGTTTCTCTGCACCCAATAAACAGCGCAACCCATAACCCATATGCCAACAACCTCCGTCACAGGAGTTGTTAGACACAGGAACGAGACATAGCCTTAAAGACCATCTCGGGCCAGGATGGGCTAGCCAACTGGGGACTGTGCAGGACTCAACCCCGATAGTGCCACCATGTGGCAGCCTGAGAAACAGCAGGCCTCCTCACTCCCACGCCTTCCACTGAGTCGGCCCCTGGAGGCCCTGCACACATTCACAGGAGAGGGAGAGGCTGGACTTCCTGCTATTGATAAAATAAGCATGGGCCCAGCATTCATCGGGAAGGTTATATGATCACCCTCAAATTTATAGACAAATCCTACTTTTCCACTTCCTAAAAGAGATCAAGTTAGCAACCCATGAAATGACAAAAATTTCAAGTAGCAAAACAAAAGAAAAACCCCAACAGTGCCTTCTGCATCTGGCTTCTACACCCTTCTCTCCTTCAAGGCATTTTCCCAGTCTCACGTCAACCCTCACTACTCCCCCGTCCTTCCTTCCCCTCTCACACTTCATCAGTTACTCCTGCTAGAACATTAACTGCTAATTAAGGTGTCAACTGATGGTAATGACTGTACATGCACATAACT
The DNA here is from genome assembly GCF_003009895.1 of Hyaena hyaena. NCBI lineage: Eukaryota > Metazoa > Chordata > Mammalia > Carnivora > Hyaenidae > Hyaena > Hyaena hyaena. The sequence continues at coordinate 2,291,816 of NW_024080840.1, read as the reverse complement.
GGGAGCATCAGCATTTGTACAAATGACTTAGAAAGAGAACCGCCTGCCCCCTGTTGCCACCTCTCCAGGGACTGTCCTAGAAGCAGCCACACCCCTTCCTTCATTCACTCCTCATAAAGAGTAGATGAGGGGCGCCTGGGTGGCTCAGTCCATTAAGTGTTCGACGTCAGCTCAGGTCGTGTTCTCACAGTTCGTGGGTTCAAGCCCCATGTTGGGCTCCGTGCTGACACTGCGAAGCCTGGAGCCCAGAGCCAGCTTTGAGTTCTGTGTCTCCCTCTCTCTCTGCCTCTCCCCCTGCTCACCCTCTGTCACTCAGTGTCAAAAATAAACATTTAAAAAAAGTATTAAAAAAAAAGAGTAAGATGCGTAAAGACCTGGCATTCTACCTCTGAACAATGCCATCCTTTGCACTAAATGAATCTGGCCTCATCAGGCCTTAGACTGTGTCTAAGTCTGGTAAATATAAATTGTTTAGAATCATGTTTCACTTAGATGTCATGGTATCTTCAATATAGGAATTTTTTGGATGTATAAAATCAGAGTCTCCAGTCAATGAGTCAGACTTGCCTGGGATAAGGGCACCTGGGTGGCTCAGTCAGTTAAGTGTCCAACTTCAGCTCAGGTCATGGTCTCACGGTTCATGGGTTCGAGCCCCACATTGGGCTCTGTGCTGACAGCTTGGAGCCCAGAGCCTGCTTCGGATTCTGTGTTTCCTTCTCTCTGCTCCCCCCCACACCTGCTCCCCACTCACACTCTGTCTGTATCTCTCTCGCTCTCTCAAAAATAAATACATTAAAAAGAATTTAAAAAGAATTGCCTAGGATAGCTCAAAGGCTTCCATGGGGGCTCCACATCAGTGTCTAGAACCAAGAGCTCCAATTCTCATTCTGTGGTTTGCTGGAATTCTCAGAAGGGAGATTATTGATAGCAACAGAACCTACACCTTCCTTTGAAAACTTTTGAGTTCCCCCAGATGAGGATCAAGTGAGATTTCAGAGCAATTAGGAGCAGTCCTTCCTCTTGAAGACTTCGCCTATTTTTTTCCTTAATGTCCAGCACTTCACTAAAATGTTTACATGCGTCTCACTCCACCCACCCAATGCTCTAAGGAATGAAATCTGACTTGTCTTTCTTTGCTTGTTGTTAAGGACTCACTAAATGTTTGTTGAGTGACTACATAAATGCGGAATAAATAAGTGGGGGAAATGACTGTTGCTTCGGATACTAGAAGAAAAAAAAAGAAACGCATTCGACAATTTAAAGTTAATCTTCAAAATATACCTACAACATGGAAAGTTTGCAGGATTACCTAAATTAGGACACGTGAGCTTGGTCAAGAGGTTACAGCCATGCACCACTGTGGTAAGAAAGACAACTGTATAATTTGAGAATGAATTGCCATGTAAATGCTTACAGAGGCATACATAACAAAATCTATACACAGTACTTTAGGAAGCTATGGATTGTATAATTGAGCATTGCATAAATCAGTGTACTGACTGCTCTTTGCCTGAGAGCTGAAGGTGAACTGAGAATCCTTTCACCCACACATAAAGAACCCACAATGGGTTTGTTCCCAAATTGTGTATAATGCCTTGAAGTGTGTTCCAGAGAAATTTATGTCCACTGAACATGTGACATTGTTCTTTTGCTCCATAACACAGAATTATTCTTTTGCCTACCCTGGGTACATAGCTTGGCCCTCAAAAGGCACACAAGTGTCCAAATTACATAGAAGAAACAAAATTTCTGAGCAAAATCAGTATGGGGTTGTTTGTTATCAGGCAAAGCCCAGTCTGACAGATACTAACACAAGGCAGCAATGAGTGACAAGAAGTGAGCATGTTACAGTAGAAATATGTGAAGAAAAAAAGTTTCTTGTCCAAGTTAAAAAGAAAGTTACTTTCAACTAAATATATGAAGAGAACTCATTCTGGAATATTCTTCAACATATAGAACTGAAGGGTGGACTTCAAACTGATGCCAAAATAATGCAAAAAGAAAAAAAAAAAAAAGCTATGTAACAGTCAGACCAGCCCAATTCCTCTTGAGGAAACAGACTCCCTCCCAGAGATGTTGCAGAAGGAATCCCAACACCACCATAGGAGCTGAAGTCAATGAATCTAGAGGAGATCTCTTCTTATGGTAAGAGTCAAAATCCCACCTTAGCTGACCTTTGTTGTCAATTCCTCATGGTCTAATTTCTCCTGGCTTTGAGCAATGTGTGGCTAAAATCCACCAACCTTCAGCCCACATTGCCAGGGTTGGTGGGTCTGTTTCTATTTCGGTAACCCGTTCAAGTCATCATCCGGGGATGATACTGCAAACAACAAAAGTGTTGTGGGGGCCTGGTCGTAGGCAGTTCTGAGAGTTTACCCTTCATCGTTTTTCAAAGACGGAGATTAGGCGGTGACTATTAACAGGGGTCAGATGGTGGCAAAAGATCACTAGATATGTTCATTTTTAATGAGTATGTTTATAGCTTGAGTGGGACTCTTCCGGACAAATTTCTGATGAACAGAGATGTGGAGGTCCTCGGTGTATGTTAATGCTACAAAGAAGTCTTTCTTCCTGTCTTGAAAAGTGCAAATCCCTTTCCTGAGAACTCTGCCCTCTGTTTTCTTTCAATGAGGTCATGATCATGGTAGGGTAAACAACAGCATTTGCTGCTGGCTTGGCTGATTCACAAATGATTTTCATTAAGAGCTTACCAATCAAATAATCGTCCCTTTATCTGCTTCCTGCACAAGTCATAGCAAAATTCACCTTCCCCTCCACATGTCAGGTTTGTTCTTTCCCACAACCACATTTTCATACATTCGATTTTCAAGCAAATACCAGCAGCCTGTCCGTGGTGGGTTCTCAATCAACGTAAAACAACAATATCTATGCCCCTCTTAGGGAGATCCAGGATATTAAAAGTTCTTCATTACTTTTTTAACATTCTCTCTCCAATTCAGCAAAGCCTACCCTACGGGTGTATTTTTTTTCCCCCTCAAAACATCTTTATGCCATATCCTTCTATTCTTTCACTGAAATTCATTTGTATTTATTCCGCAAGCTCTTGCACTTATATATTTTATTACAACATCCTCATATCCTTCCCCATTCCCAAACCTAATCCTTGTCTTCTTTACCCCGAGGGCCCCTGCCAATATAACTTCAGGTGAAGCAAATGAAAATACTAGCTTTTGCCCCAGGCTTCAAGGCTTCCTCCACCAAAATTAAAACATAAAAACACTACATGGATATTAATATTATATTCCCTGCCCGGCAAACCTCTATAACATCCCACCATCTGTCAGTCAACAACATTTTATTGAGTGTCCACTCTGAAAAGTAAGTTGGTGCCCTTCTGAGAAGACAAAGGAAAGCAAGGGCTTTTTTTTTCTTTCTTTCTTTCTTTATTACTAGTAAAAGTTCCATCTCATTTTCTGTTTCCTGATACTTAGAATTCCTCCACTCCAGGACCTGCCTCCAACCACAGAGCAACACTTGCCCTAAGAGTTTTGTCCCTCTTAGGCACCCACTCTTGTGATTTCCCACAGAATCCCTCATGGCGCCAAAACTATCTAATCCAGAATCAACTAGACCCTATCAGCTCCCAAAAAGGGTCACAGAAGAGGTAGTGAACTAAAATTTGGGAACTCACTGAGATGCCAGGAACTGTGGTAGATACTTCACATTTCTTATTTACTCATCAGAGCTGCCGCACAAGGTAGCAGTCACTCCCATCTTACAGGCTCCATCTTTCTTCTCTAAGTCAGGGTCAGCAAGGTTAAGCAACCTTCCTGAGGCCTCTAAAAATCACAGAGGAGAAAGCAAGCTCAGATCTGACTGACTGTGAAAAACTTCCACTCAAAAAAACACGAATTTATATTTTGCCACTGAGCCAAGGAAAATTGCATAGCCCTTTGTGAAAACTCTGAGCGAGGGTTAAAAAATTCAGATTCTGCTACAGACCCGTGCATTTACAGCATGGGTTTCCTAACACCACTCCAAGTGTTGGTAGCAGAGGTTTTCGGGGTACAAAGAAAAGGGTTCCAGATTAGGAATGGGGATGAGCACAGGAAAGTCGAAAAGGAAAACAAATTTGCAAGAGCCTTGAGGAATATGGCAGATGGATTTCAGCAAAAGAATCATAGCATTTCCTAGGAACTATCTGGTAAGGACCCAGCCCGCCACCAGAGCGGATGTTCTCAGGAAGGACTTTTCGAGCAGTGACAGTGCCCATGTCAACACTGCTCTTGAGGGCAGGTCCCCTCCTTTGCACTGGAGGTAGCCTTGCGTTACTGTCCAGTCTGCTGGTTCAAGGTTCAAGTCATCAACCACAGTAACAAAAAGACTTCATGAGAAACAAGAGGGGTGAAATCTTTGATGTCTGGTGCTCTTGTTATTTTTTTCTTAATGTTTATTTATTTTTGAAAGAGACAGAATACGAGCAGGGGAGGGGCAGAGAGAGAGAGAGAGAGAGGGAGACACAGAACCTGAAGCAGACTCCAGGCTCCTAGCTGTCAGCACAGAGCCTGACGCAAGGCTTGAACCCATGAACTGCGAGATCATGACCTGAGCCGAAGTTGGACATTTAACAGGCTGAGCCACCCAGGCACCCCCTGCACCCTTGTTAGTAAGCCAATCTCACAAGTTCAGGATAAATCAACTAGCCATACCATCCAAAGCCCACATGGCCCGAGTTGTAACCACATGTAGCTATTTTAGGACATAAGGAATTGGGCACCAAAACAGTCTGGATGGTTGGGGAGATGTTTACACTGCAACTCAAAAATGAGAGTCAAGTTAGAGCTCTCATTGGCCACTACTCAAGCCCTCCACTCCTGCATATATGAAGTGAGGCAAGGGGTTCCTACTCAAATGCTGACCAGGAGAGGCAAGTTACTTGATGGACACTAGGAAATAGTAGGGCCTGTGGAAAATAGATCTTAAATGCCTCCTCTAAAGTGGCAAGCAATCCATTACCCAGTGAAGGCAATTGTAGACAGGTGAAAATGGGTACCCAGCATTGCCAGATCTTTCCATCTTGCAACATAATCTGGAAATATATAGTTTATGTGTGTTCTCTAGCTTTTAAATGTTGGTAACTAATGCAACGTGCGTAGTCAAAATTGATCCTGGAGCTACTTCATGTTTATCTCAGGCCACAAGTTTGGATCTCCTCCAGAATCCTCCTTCATGAATTTCCTGTGTTCAGTCATTGGCCAGATCTCTCTGTTCTCAATACAAGGTGTTCCGCCCCCTAAAGTGAGGTTAGGTACATATAAACAGCTACTGAGTCCTGAGATGTGCCCTCTCCCCTCCTCCTTGCATTTCATTACTCGATGTTCAGGTGTTCTCCTCCAACCACCTCAAGTACAGCCATATGCTCCCTCCCCTCCTGCGATCTGAAACTAGTACAATACAGCTGGCTGGCAGATATTCCTGACCCCTAAAAGATCTGCTACACCTCTTCTGGACTGTCACTTAACCTCCTGTCGCTACCAAATACAAACACATACTCCCCACCATCATGAGCATTTACTAGGCACCCTCTACCAAGCTGGCTGCCATATATATCCTCAGTCTAGTTTATCTCCCCCTGTAGGTGGTGGGGTCTAGCGACCACCACCATGCTGTCTGGGTCAGACTGTCCGAATGTGAATCCCAGTTGCTTCACTCTTAGCTGTAGGACTTTGAAGAAATCACTCCACCTCTCTGTGCCTCAATGTTCCCAGTTGTAAAAAGGTGATTTGAAGCACATATCAAGGGTGGGTGGCAAGGATTAAATGAATTATTATATATAGAGCCTTCAAAATGGTGCCTGACACATAACACAGGTTCTATGGATTTGCTAGTCCTTCAAAAGGACTAAGCAGCACAATTAGCAGAGGTTTTGCCAAAATGGGATGCTGAGGAACAGAGACGGGATTAGAAGATGGAACAAAGGCTTGAAGCTGCCCCACGCAATCTTACGATCACTTTCCCTTAATCAGCCACTCCTCTCCACAAGGTCACAGGAGGAAAGAAATGCATGAAGGACAAAGCAAGGCAGCATTTTATTGCTGGCTGGGCTGTAGTTAGCAGGAAACTGCGGCTGAGGGGAGTCAGGCCTGGTACTGAGGCTCAGGCCCCACGGCGCGAGTCTGCAAAACCAGGGGGGAATACACAGAGCACCATTGTGGCTTAGCCTCTGGAACGCTAGGTGGTCTAGAACCAAACGATCTATCAAAGGCCTGCTGCGCCTCCTTCCCCCGAAACCAAAACTTAAACTTCGGATGTAGCCCCGGCTGAGGAGAGGCGGGTCTCAATGCCCATTCCCCTCTACCCACCCCCTCACGCACACCCTTCTAGAAGCAACAAACAAGAGTTTTCTGGTTTCCACCGCACAGAGGGGGAACTGATTTAAACAATTATGTCCAGTCTCTTCTGGATTGGATAGCAATTTCTGGAATGTTTGGGGGAGAAGAGAAGGGAGAAGACAGTTGCAAGGGCCTCTCAATTCCCCAGGCTTCCAGAGGAAGAGAAAAACTTCCAGGAGAGGGGAATGCAAAAGGAGATTCTCCCCTAGAGAAGTGGACATTTCATGGCCTGGAACTCGTCATCGCTGTCTCTTCCTCCTTGGACCGTGACCCACCTCAGAGAGCAGTAAAGCGAGGAGGGAGGAGGAGGAAAGAGAAACCTTGAGCCCCTGCCAGAGGTCAACTGTGAACAACATATATGAACAATAAACACAGCAGAAGTGACCTTGACAGGTTCCCTTATGTGTAGAATGAAGATTGGTCTAGTGGTCTGTGCAGTCCTTCTTGCTCTAATGCTCTATAAACCATAGGCCGTAAGCTCGGGCACCATGTCATACCACTGCTCGAGTATAAAAACCATATCACCCTAACCTTCCTGGCTCTTAGAGAAGCCACCACAAATGGAGTCACTGAACTTCATCAGCCTAATTTTATACCTTGCTCCCATTCAAGAAGTGCCTTCACTATCCTCCACCCCATGTTCCTTTAATAACTTCTACCCATACGTGGGAGCACTCAGATGCACAACCCTGAGTCAAAGAGAAAATCGCTTCGAAGAACTAGTTCTCTGGCTATGGAGGAGTAGGGCATTACATTGGTCAAGGGTACATGGATTTCAGGCACTTCTGACTTGCTGAAAACAATTACCACTTGTTCTGTGATTCTTCAAGCTTGTTCTCAGCTCAGATTCCATCCGGACATTTCAGAGTTAGCAGAGCATGTAAAGGGGGGTGTTTTTCACCGGCTCAGACATTTTTCAGATGCTTTTTGTGATTGGATAAACTCAAATATAGCTTTGTTTTAAACCTTCAAACACGCCTGCTCTTGATTTTGATGGAAAAAGAGCGGTTGACAGGAAAGGGGGATGTTACCCTCACTTCGACTCTTACATGAAATAATGTGGAGGACTTGAAGGAGGCAGTTATTTTACCAACACAAATGTGACGCCTAATGAAAGAGGCTGCTCAGAGCATCACAAAGAAAACACAACTTCACGAGGGACATAAAGAAGATAGAATCAACCATTAAAATTCTATCTGATGGGGCGCCTGTGTGGCTCAGTTGACGGGGCATCTGACTCTTGATTTCAGCTCAGGTCATGATCCCAGGGTTGTGGGATCAAGCCCCACATCCGGTTCCACAGTGAGTGTGAAGCCTGCTTAACATTCTCTCTCTTCCTCTCCCTCTACCCCTCCCTCCCTCTCTCATCTCTCGCTCTCGCTCCCACTCTCAAAAAAAATTCTATCTGACAATCGCTTCCAACACAAGTGCAGTTTTAGGTTATGCAAAATTTTTCTTTTCATCGAAAGAAAAAAAAATCAAGAGCCGGCTGTAATTTCTGACACACCATATTGCAGTGCTGTTATTTAGAAAACCAAACATATGTATATATATTTTTTCTAACAAAGATGTTGTTGTTGTTGTGTTAAGTGTAAAGCCCACAGCAGTTCTATTTGTTATAAACATTGAGTCTAATCCAAGGTGGGGGAAAGATTACTTTTCCTGCCACGAGAATGTTTACTTCCGTTAGCTGTGGAACATGCTTTTTCAAAATTACAGTCTCTCCCTTTGGACCTCAAGAAAATATGAGGCTGGAGAATGGACTTTGGATCTTTGTTCATATAAGTTACAGCCTTTTAAACAGCAGAGAAGGATTCTGGAATCGTCTTTAGAATCAACTCACTTTTCCCTTACACATATTATAAGGTCTGAAAAGGAGAGCAAATTAAATAAAATGGGATGAATGACAGAGGAAGAATAGAAACCCTTATTATTTATCGTTGCTAATAATAAAGTCCAGTGCATACTTGCTATAGGTGCATACTTGCTATCTGGGCCTCCTAACGCATGTTGACTCATTTAATCCACACAACAAACTTCTAAAGTAAATGCTATTTTTACACTCATTTTACAGATGAGGAAACTGAGGCATACAAAGAGTATTAACTTCCTTGGTAAGTGAGCTGGATAGAATGCAGTCTAGGCAGTGTGGCTCCACATTTTTAACCACTACATTTTCAAAACTGTCTACTCACTATGACGATGCTATGACTTTGCTAGGTGCCTTAAATGATCCACCTCATTGAATCTACAGAGCAGTGTGGATTACCATAGCCCAATTTACAGAGGCACCAAATACATATCCCAGAGGCTGGTAATGGGGCGCCTGGGTGGCTCAGTCGGTTAAGCGTCCAACTTCATCTCAGGTCATGATCTCATCTTTCGTGAGTTCCAGCATTGAGTCGGGCTGTCTGCTGTCAGTGTGGAGCCCACTTCGGATCCTCTCTCTCTCTCTCTCTCTCTCTCTCTCTCTCTGCCCCTCCCCCACTCATGCTCACTCTCTAAAGTTAAAAAAATTTTAATTAAAGTAAAAAATTTTAAAAAGCAGGAGACTAGTAACTAGACAAAGGACACACAGGAGGCAAGTACCAGAATCAGAATTTGAACCCAGGCCTGACAAATTCCAAAGTTTATATGAAGTTGTAAGTCGAGCACCCTGTGCTGGGAACTAGGAATTCATGCAAAACATAAAACATGGTCCCTGGATGGACAAAGACTAGATCTCCTCCTGTGCAGACAGGAAGCTAGATAAGTAAAGAGATGTTACAGCACAATCTGATCATTGCAAAGAGGCCCTATTTTTTAACCCCTGGACTCTAAGATCATAGAATTCAACTTAGTGCCTTATCCACCTTTATAATTGTCCGAGGTTATATATGTCCTACATTAAAATAGGTCCACTATATTTGTTTAGGTGATGTTCTGAAGTGAAAAAGCAATTGCTGAGAAACTATGAGCTTCTCCAATGCTTCTGGCACAAAAATTAGAATAGCGCACAAGCTCTAACTATTCCAGCACTTTCCCAACAACAAAGTCAATAGCTTTAAGAGGTTAGGAGAGTTTCTTAGATACAAAGATCTCTAAGATAGACAACTGGAAGTTGAAAAAAAAAACACAGGAGGAGAAGAAATGGGGGCTCTTCCAATGTGGCAATCGAGACCAAATATTTCATTCAGTTCTAAATGTGGTGCTGGAAGTATAACCAGAATGAGGGTCCTCCGTCTGTGTGGATGAATGCAGGTCCTCTGACTTCCAGGTATGAGTCAGAGGGTGAAAAAGGAGCAAAAAACTTACACATCTGCCTAAATGATTGATGGTGGGGGGAAAAATCCCATTTTTCACAAATTATGGGCCTTTTTTTTACTGCTGGTAATGCACAGAAGATTAAAGTGAAGTCTATATTTCACAAATGGGAGGACCAAATGATTTAAAACCTTTGTTATAATGACCTACTTTGGAGTGAAGAATCAATTTCTTTTACAGCAAGAATCTGTTAATTTAGGGAAAGGGAGATGGGGGGAAAGCACATGAACTGAGCATAAGAGAAAAGGAAGAAAAGGCAGAGAGAGAAAATAGCTTAGGAAGTTGAGTAGCATTTTTTTTCTTTTTTTTTTTTTTCTGGCTCTATTTTTTTATATCAAACCATTTAGAGGTCATCATGCATGGTGGAAAGAGGAGAAACTTTTTTAGTCCTGGCTCTGCCCCTTAGGTGGTATATTAGATTCCTATTGTCACCATAACAAGTTCACACAAATTCAGTGGCTTTCAACAGCACAAATGTATCATTCTATAGTTCTGGGAGTCTGGAGTCTGACACCGGTCTCAGTGGGTAAAATCAAGGGGCCAGTGGGCCTGTGCTACTTCTGGAGGTGTGAGGGAAGAATCTGGTTCCTTATCTTTTGCAGCTTCCTAGGGTCACACACAGTCCTTGACTCGTGGCCCCCACTCATTAATAGAGCAATGGCCAGTTGAGTCTTCCTCACATCACTTCACATCACTTTGACACTGACTCTTCTTCTGCCTCCCTCATCTACTTTTAAAGACCCTGTGATTCCACTGGGCCTGGCCTGATAATCCAGGATAATCTCCCATTCCTTAGTTCAGCTGATTAGTAACCTTAATTCCATCGGCAACTTCAATTCCCTTTTGCCACACCAACATATTCATAGATTCTGAAGGCTAGGACATCTTGGGGGGTGGGGGGACAGTTTTCTACCTAGCACAGGTTCTCTGAGACATTGGCAATTTACGTGGCTGATAACCCTCAGTTTCCCCATCAAATGGTAACCAGATTTACCATGTAGGATAGCTGTGAAAATTAAAATAGCACATCTGTAACTCATCAGCAAAATGTTGGTAAAGAGCACCTGTCTTTATGAGCTCTTAACAAAGTTCTGGATACTAAGAAGGTAACAGTGTCCATAAACCCTTCCCTAGTGACCTAAGTAGTCATTTCACAGTACTTGTTGATAATTCTATTTTAAGCTTTTTTTTTTACTTCCTTTTTCATTATATCCAACCCTTTAGAATGCTTCTGGCAAGCTGCCTTCAGCATAAGTGCATCCACGTGCTCCCACCGCCGGGGCACGGGCCTGGCAGGAACCCACCAACTTGGCTTGTTACTTAAGCCAAGGGGCTTTTCCCACTTTTGCTTTCTACACAGAACCCCACCTGGAATCAAGGGGAGCTGAAAAAGTGGAAAAAGAAGTTAAAGTGGTGTCTTCAGTGATGTGGCCTCTCCTGTCACAAGAAGAAACAGGGATTTCAGGACAAGGAACCTCTTCACCCATCAGCGACCTTCCTGGGTAAATGACAGGATCTCCTATTGTGAAAGTGGACAGTTCTAATCTTAGAGGACAAAAATAAGACTCGTCAAGGAAAGGCACCTTCCTCCTTTCAGTATTACAGTAAAATGGCTCTCAGATATGGCCTAATTTTTATCACGGTATGCTGAGGGAGCTCCCCTTTGGCGAAGCCAAGCCTCGATGCTGGAAGTTCTGCCAGAAGTCCACCAATTACCAAGGTCCTTGATTTCACTCTCGGGGGCCTGTTGGAAATTCAGGAGAACCGGTCCAAGGAGCTAGCGAGGTGCAAGATCCGGCTGCAGATGAAATGAGAGCATTTGCAGGCACAGCCAAGCCACAGCTCCACAGGGATCAGAAAGTGAGGTGTTTCCTACGGTTACCACAGAGCTGGTGACCTGTGACAAGCACTTCCGGGTCAAGTCACTGTGTTCCCTACAAGCACAATACTAGGACCAGACGCTTGCATACACAAGCCACGTGACTCCAGGGATCTTAACTCTCCCACAGCTTCTCCTGGACAGGGAAGGCCTTGTCTCAGCTCCAACCACAGAGCCTTCTACCCTGAGGCAGCAGCTCCCCCATCCAATGGCTTCACATCCTGCTGGGAGAGAATGAAGGTTTCTGCCCTGTCTTATGATGAAATGAAAGCAAAACTGGAACTAAAAGTAAAAATCTTCTGATTCTATAGCTTGTCCTACCCCCCCACCCCCCACCGAGGATGCCCCTTCATACTGAGGAAGAGGAGGAAAGGGGAAGAGAAGGGGAAGCAGCAGAGGTGGCAGGAATGGCTGTCACCAAAATATGCTGAGGCTCGTAGACTATATTTAGAACAATACGGGCACCACTTAGAAGTATTCGGTGTCATTCCCCTTTGACAGAAAAAATAGTTTTTGCATGTTTCCATAATCTACCGATAGTCTGTTCTTAGAGGAAACAAAGTTTCCGAAATTATCTACACCTCACCCCACCCCCCCACCCCCTTGCACATTCTGGAAGGTTCAGGGACTAACACTACTCCGTGACAGCTGCATCCAGTGTCTTGGAAATTGGGAACTTTTCAGAGTGGCAAGGGCAGTAATGGGTGAAGGCAGAGCCCTCCGGCCAAACACGCTCACAAACATACACTTCCTCAGACAGCTGAGGCTTCACCCAGAAGAGGGAGAGGCAAAGGTTCAAGGGCAACAAGAGGGATTGTTGGCCAACCATCTGTGCCTCAGAGGACAAGCAGCTATCTCCCTCCAACATGTGTGCGGAGGAATGGGGTGAATGGGAAACAAGAAATTGTCAAAATGGCACAACTCTGTGCAATCCCCAAGAGAGCTAATGGGGCTACAACACACACACACACACACACACACACACAGTCCTGTGAAATACAACCTAACACTGCCTTATGAATTTTCATACTCCTCTGTGATCCACCATAGCAAATACGATCATCCCCAACCTATCATCCATCATTAGGAGCACTACGGGCAGGCAGGGGACACAGCACTGATGGAACTTTCAAGCTCCCCTCCCTGAGGAGCCACCCCTACCCCCCACAAGCCATAACCTGGGAGCTTTGTTTGTAAGGAACAAAGTGCTAAGGCAGCAGGCATTTAGCGGCACCCGTTTCTGGGAGTGGCGGCAGAGAGGGCTTTCCCTCCCAGTCTGGGAGTTGACTTGCACCACACATGCAAAGCTGGGAATGCACAGCATGCCCTCAGCAGAAGACTTCTCCTGAACAAAATCTTGCTTTCCTCTGTATGCCGCTTTCACACCTGAGAGGCCCTGGAAACGTCCTAGTTACAGATTTTCCTATTGCAGTTCCACTTCTACCATCAATGAAATGGACATCTTTTTAAAAGAAATTCTGAACTGAGACCTCCCCCTCTCCCCACATAATGCTTCCATGAGATCCCGTCCATGCCTGTCAACCTCAGGGCATTAAGAGAACAGTGGGAGAAATTAAACAACAGAAGCATCAAAAAGAAAGGGCGAGAAGACAGAAGAGATTGCCCAGAAATGGCACCTCCACATGTCTCCTCTCCTTGCATCCTTGCAACAACCCTAACGAGGGAGAATTATGTGCTCTCATTTTACAGAGGAAAAAAAATGAGACACAGGTTACTTGATGTGTCCAATTATTTTATGCTTTGCTTTCTCAGAAGGCCAACAGGCCATTGTTACGGCTACTTTCTCAAAAGGAGTGGCTAGACCCCTTCCTCCAGGTCTGGCTCAGAGCGGATCCCGCCACACCTTTCATCCTGTGTAAGCAGAGTCTGAATGCTGTTGAGAAGAAGAACAGAGGGCAGGAGAGTGGTCAGCCCAGCTGGGAGGTCTACATGATCAGTCCTTGGATGGAAGCTTGCCAAATCAGAGAAACTCATCAGTCCAGCCTGGTGCAGCCACATAAGTGGGGAGCAGTTCCGGAATGCCGGGCATCTGCTCCTTGATGTGTGGAGCGTAAGAAACTGCATTGTGGCTGCTTCCTCAAGGCCAGAGATTCAGAGAATTTTGAAGACGGTAGAGTCCCAGTTTGTCTTGCCACTAAGCACATGGCAAGGATGTATGGGCATCCCATAGAGCCCCACATACAGGCTGAGAAGGGAGCCTAGTCTTCCTTGTCTGGATGGGACCCAAGAAGGCTTCCTGCCATGCCAAGATTATCTCAACACTAAGAGGCTGGGGGGCTGCCACCACAGACAAGATTTGAGGGGGGATTTAAGAGAACAGCACTAATACACTACCCCGCAAGGGTCCCCTTGAGGTCCCCTTCCTCTAAAGGAAAACAAGTTGTACAATGGAAAAAACTGAAATTTTCTAAGCCCTGAAAATGAGCGCTAATTGTCAACTTAAATTCTGACAGCCAAAAGTCACCAAAAAGATTTGGGTTCACAGGATGAAGAAGTGGAGTTCAACACAGCTTGATGGAAGGCAGCAGGAGAAAAAGAGAAAACCAGCATTTTCCAGATTGGACCCCATCAAAGTCAGCACAGCCGATAGGCTGGTTACATCGAATGCTTCCAAAGTCAGAATGTGAACTTTGTTTTCTAACTCCAAAAGCAAAAATCTTTCTAGTAAGTACCATGGGGATAGAAATCAAAAGCAGGTAAGGTCCTTAAACAGATGTTTTAGAAGCATTTTTTTCTTGAGGTTATCAACAACAATGTAAATCTGGTACAGGAACTAAGATCTGTTTAGGAACTTACATAGAGGATCTGTAGTGTGAATCAGCCCAGTGCCATGTAATTTTGTCCACTACGTGTCAAAACTGTTGGATTGAGAACACAGAACAACCCACTGGAAGGTGCTGAGAAATACAGACCAACACTCCCTTCTTCCCCCAAACCAAACGGCAGTTAGGCTCCCCTGAGATCTCTGACAAGGCCTCAACCTTGGTCTGCTTTTAGCAAGAACCCCCTTACCCTTGGCATCTCTTCTTCATTAGTTTCCTTCTATAGAGAGGAGTGACCCCTTCACTCTGGCTATAAATCTTTGCTATACTGGTAAGCTCAGTCTCTGTCCCCTACTCCAAGTGTCTCCCCTCTATTGCCATAGTCTTGCATAAAATCTCTCTTCCCATCTTAATGAGCATCCAGTGAATCATTTCTTTCACCACATGGACCCCAGTAACCTTCCTGACCTAGTGCAGAACAGCAAAGAGAATAGTGACCTCCATGACGTGCATCTGTGGTTTAGCCAAACCTGGGTTTTCCCCCCACTGTTATCCAAGTACATTTTGAATTTTCTCATCCTTTTTTGGTTAATATTAAAGAGAAGACAAAAGTTTGGGCACCTGGGTGTCTCAGTCAGTTAACTATTCAACTCTTGGTTTCAGCTCAGGTCATGATCTCACAGTTCATGGGTTCAAGCCCTACATCAGGCTCTACACTGACAGTGCAAAACCTGCTTAGGATTCTCTTTCTCTCTCTCTCTCTCTGTCCCCTGCCCTGTGTTTTCTCTTTCTCAATAAATAAAAAAATATTTAAAAATAAAAAGACAAAGATTTGAAGAACAACAAAAAACCTGAAGAGGACCACGTGGCTGGCTCAGTAGAGCCCACCCATCCTCAGCAGTGTGACTCTTGATCTTGGGGTTCTAAGTTCGAGTCCCACATTGGGCATACAGATTATTTCAAAATAAAATCTTTTAAAAAAACTGAAGAAAATATTACCAAAAAACTAAGGGGAAAGGACCAGTTAGTATGCAGGACAAAGAAAGACCCCACAGTGTATGCAGGCTGGTAAGAAAAGGGACAGAAAAGGAAGGGAGAGAAAAGGAAGGGAATGGGGGGTGGGGGGCATTGGAGGAAAAGGAAGGAGGTTTCGCCAAGTCAGGCTTATGGATGAAATGTTATAGCTTTATAAATTCCCAGAAGTGCAAAAAAGATCTCATTGTATATAAGGCTTTAAAAAGTCACAGAAGGAAAAAGGAAATGAATTCAACTCACTTGCTTTTGGGGCTGCCTTTAAAAAAAAAAAAAAAAAAAGAGGCAGATAAATGCTGCTAACAGAGCTCTTTGCAATGTTTCAAAATGAATAAATAAAACCTTCCTTGCCAACTTTTTTTTATTATTATGTCTGTCTCTGACTTTTTAAATGTTTTCCTTAAAAATGTTTTCATGCTTCCTTTTCCCTGAACGTTTTACAGTTCGCCTTCTTAAATTTCACTGGAGACCTGCAAATCAAGTTGTATCTTGCTGATTTGATAGCTGCTTTTACGCAGCCCAGCGGAAGGCAAAGCCTTGGCATCACTCTTGCTGGGAAGAGGGTTTATTAGCAAGCCCTCCCCAGCCTGGCTGGCAGGCCGATGCGCTAGGAAGCCCAGCCGAGGCGAGGCCTGGCCCAGAGGCCAGCAGGCGGGTGTCTGGGTCAGGCGGATGGGGCCACTCAGCAGTGACCTTCGGTCTCATAGCGACAACAAAGGAAATCACCTCTCTCTCCAAACATTGTTAGAGACTCTTGCCTCCTTCCCTGGCTGGGAGAGGGGAAGAGAAAGTGGGCAGAGGCAAGGGAAGAAAAATCCTTGTTTTGCAATCCCAGTAATTAGTCCTAGTGGATTTCTCCAACTGCTCCGGCTGGCGGGAAGGCCAGGGAAAGCGGAGTCGCCAGGCCCTGCTACGCTGGCCACCGCAGAGCCCGCTCCCTACTTGAAATTCAAATGAGGGCAGCTCTGACCTTTCCTGTCACATATTTTATTTCAGAGACAGTTTACAAGGCCTCTCCTCCATGCAGGTCATGTTTTAGTTTAAACAGAAATACTCTCGTAGGTGTTAGATGCGAGTTAATGATTACACGGAAATCATTCTAATTAGGCTCTGTTGTTACACGTTGCCCTTTGGGGGGCTGCTGCTGTTGTCACATAAAGTATTTTGTCGAAAAATAATTGGTCTGAGATCCCTTCCTTCCTCTCTTACATACGTTTCTCCTCTCTCACCCCCTGCCCGTTTGTTGGTTTGTTTTTTTAATTTTTTTTTTTTAATAATTATTGATCCTTCAACGTTCGATCAGGAAGATCATTCACCTTCAGTCCCCGTGAAGCTTCTGGAAGGTGTCAGGCCTGACAGGTATCTGCAGCCAGGAGGGAAGAAACTGTGGCGCATTCTTTGCCAGTTCAGGCTTCCTCCATCACCCATGAGAGGGATAGTGAGGATGAGGTTTCTATTAGAACTCTCCCCAAATATCCTTACGTTTTGTTTTGTTTGGCTGGGGAGCCACGGAGGGAGGGAGAGAAGGTGGGGGGAGGGGCTGCAGAGGTGCTGACTGACACAGGGAGCCTTGTCATCTTTCAGGTATGGGAGCAATCAGGTGGGAGGGGACATTGCAGGTTTCTCTGCCTGGTTTATTCATTATTTACATATATCTGCATACATATGCCACCCTCAGTGTCGGCTCAAGCAAATTCAATCCTGTTACTGCTAGGATGATTTTTTTTTTCCTTCTCTCAACTTTTGTTTCTTCTCATTTACCTGGAGTAACTGACCCAGGTGCCTTATGGAAAAAGCACTTAGGAACTTCAGGAGACATGTTGTATGAACACCGCAGGGAGAATTTACAAAACTGGTAATCACAGGAAGGCCATGGGGGCCCCAGCTAATAGATCTGTTCTGAAGAACGGACAACACTGAGGAAGATGAGCCATTGCCTAGAAGAAAACCTCACACTCTTCCTGAGCCTCTGACCATTAACAGGTTTGCTAAGGAGCTCAGGGAAGCAAAAGGCTTCAAACGAAGGAGGAAAGATTCAAACTGAGTATTAAGTATACTAATATCTGTAGTAGGCCGAGAGGGGGCTTAATATCCATGACTTTAACTTAGTTGGCTATATCTTTGAAGGTGGTTTCCAATTTTTTTAAAGCTTTTTTTTTTTTTTTTTGAGAGAAAGAAAGAGTGCACGTGAGCAGGGGAGGGGCAGAGAGAGGGAGACACAGAATCTGAAGCATGTTCCAGGCTCTGAGCTGTCAGCACAGAGTCCAACGTGGGGCTTGAACTCATGAACTGTGGGATCAGGACCTGAGCTGAAGTCGGATGCTCAACTGACTAAGCCACCCAGGCACCCTTCCAATTTTAAAAATATTGAAAAAACTCTTCTGAGACCAACCTATGCCAGCCACTATAAATCAATAGCCAATATTATCAGAAACTCAGAAAAATTTAAATGAAGTTTCTGCAGCAAAAAGCTGTTTGAGGCAGATGGGCAAAAAATCTACTTATCCTTATTTTTAAAAAGTATAAAGAATCAAAAATTATAAAAGCATTACTACTATTGATCTTAAAAACTCACTATCTCAAGGATTTGCTGTCTGGCCCAATAACCCTTGCTACTCAAAGTGTGGCTCATGGAGGGGTGCCTGGGTGGCTCAGTCAGTTGAGTGTCTGATTTTGGCTCAGGTTATGATCTGACTGTTCATGAGTTCAAGCCCCGTGTTGGGCTCTGTGTGACAGCTCAGAGCCTGGAGACCGCTTTGGATTCTCTCTCTCTGCCCCTCCCCCACTCGTTCGTTTTCTCCTCAAAAAAAAAAAAATTTTTTTTTTTAAAGTGTGGCTGTGGTTCATGGACCAGCAGCTAGCTCTGGCTTTACCTGGGAGAGTGCAAAGTATCTCTGGGCCCACGTCAGACCTGCTGAAAAGAATTTGCACATTAGCAAAATCCCAAGTGATTCAAGGGCACAGTAAGTGTGAGATGGCTGCTTTACTGTATTCCTACCTTCATCAGAACCACAAAAATTCTTCTCCACATCAGAGTTCCCTAAAATAAAGGTTTTCCTCCTCTGAAATCTACCTGATCTCACGCTACCAAAGGAAGAGACACCCATAAAAAAATTTTAAATAAAGGAATAATGAACACTTCTCGTCATTGAGAAATACATCGTAGTATTTGGCTTTGATTTTCTTTTTGGCTTGGAAGGTGGTATTCCGAGAGCCTTGAATCCCTTCAAAGAAAGCCATCAAATTACAATACTAAGTTAGAAACCTCATGGTCTTTTCATCTTAAGAGCAAATGCGAGTTGTCAGTCCACAGAAATCCTTGCTTACGTGAATAAAATATTCCATCTGTGACGCTAAGAATTCAGTTCCTGTTCAATGCGATTCTGAAAGGACGAGTTTCCACTGATCTGACCTGTTTGCACTTTGTTATAGATCGGGTTTTGTTTTCTCTGATATGTTTTAGATAAAAATTTCTTCAGACGACATGTATAGAATACACATACATACACATATGTATGTGTACATGTGTATAGAGAGACACACACATTCCCTCTCTTCTAAGCAATTAGGCAAGTTTAATTCAAGACCCCCACGAACCCCAGATCCTCATGTCTGCCAAGACCTCCAACTGCAGTGTGTTGGTAACACCTTTGTCACTGCCTAAACACGGCATCAATAATTAAATTCCCATTTGTAAAAAGAGGAAATTATTCATGCCATCAGCACGCCCCATCAATAACAGGAGGAAACCTAACTATCTCATTACCCCATCACACTGTGTGCAAACACAACTGCCCGTTGTTGACAATAAATATTTGATAAGTGAGGAAACAGGAAGGATAAACCAAGGATGCAGAGTGCTGCTGCTCCAGAATCACAGGGAGCCGACCCTGGGGTCAGGGTTTACCTCCGGGAGCATCCCTGGCCTGCCTCAGAGACTTGTTGCAAACTGACCACGGCTGAATGGAATGTGGGCCATCTGCCTGCCTCTGAATCACACAGCCTTTCTTTATTCAGGTCTAAAACTAGAATATAAACAACCTTGGTTCCCTTTTTCCCTCCTTTGCTGCCTCAACAAATTCCTAAGCAAGTTCCTCAACTTTTTTACAGCCACTATACTTGAAATATTCTCCTAAAGCTGAACAGCCTGACTGATGAGGTCAGTGTAGTAGTGATCGGCGATCAATGGTTCTGGCTTGATTTTCCACAGACCTGCTGCTGGGAAGAGGCTGCTTTTTCTCTGGGCCTTCTGTTTTCTCAACTCTAAACTGAGACCTTTGGAAGAGTTGACTTTTCTTTCTACTCTTCAATTTTTTTTAAGTTTATTTATTTTGAGAGAGAGAGAGATCATGGACAGGAGAGGGGCAAAGAGAGGGAGAGACAGAGAATCTGAAGCAGGCTCCAAACCATCAGCGGGGAGCCCAATATGGGGCTGGAACTGACCAACTGGTAGATGATGACCTGAGCCGAAACCAAGAGTGGGATGCTGAACTAACGGAGCCACCCAGGCACCCCTCTTTCTACTCTTAAAAGATTTCTTTTAATGGAAAGTCTCCCCTCCCTGCCTCCATAAAACAAAATACAGGAAAATCACAAGTGACCAAAAAGGAGAGAGGTGATGTCATTTTCAGTTTGCTACTGATTTTGCTGCTGATCTTGGAAAAATAGTAAGTCTTGGGGACGCCTGGGTGACTCAGTCATGATCTCACAGTTCATGAGTTTGAGCCCCATGTCGGGCTCTGTGCAGACAGCTCAGAGCCAGGAGCCTGCTTCAGATTCTGTGTCTCCCTCTCTTTCTGCCCCTCCCTCACTCATACTCTCTGTCTCTCAAAAATAAATAGAAAACATTAAAAAAAAGTTTTTTTAAATAAGAAAAATACTAAGTCTAGCCCCTATGTTTCTCCATTTTGCTGAATAACAATAATGCTGATTATTTTCTTCTGTGAAGTTATTCTCTGTTCCTCCCCACCATTTATTCACCATCTTTCTGGCCCTTCTAGAATCTCTGGGAGTGGACCTCTGCAGACAGCACCCTCCACATTGTCCTGTTTTCTGGCTTTCTGTTGGACTCGGCCAATGAAAGGCTTCAATCAGAATGAGAAGGCAGCTGAGAGGGCCTTAGGCATCTCCGTACCTCTCCCTGGGTCCCCAACCCCTCTATGACTGAAACTTCTCATGACAGCGCTCCTGCTTAACTGGCCCCTCGCCTACTGCTCCACGTCTTACTTTTCGGGGGCCTCTTTCCCCCCTGCTCCCTTTGCCCCAAGCACAGTGACGCCTCCCCACTGCCGCTAGCCTCCAGCCTCCTTTCTGCTTCCCACATCTCTGGAAGTAGCCCTTTCAATAAAGCCTTCTCTTTCAGCCATCTGAGTTCAGTGCCATTTGGTGCCAAAAATCTAAGTGATACACCAGGGAAATATTAAGACAAACCAATTTAAAATCATTTTAAACTAACTATGTTAGTTTGCAAGGGCTGCCATAACAAAGTACCACACACCAGGGGACTTAGGTTCTCACGGTGCTGAAGGCTTGAAGTCTGAGATCACAGTGTAGGCAGGGTGGGGTTTTCCTGAGGCCCTTCTATGGTGGTCTTGGCTTGTCCCTGGCGGTCTTCTCCCTGGTATCTTTGCATTACATTCAATGAAACCTGGCTGTGTTTCTGGCATATTCTTCAAGAGAGGTCTCCCGGTCATAAACCCAAATCACAACTAAAGCTTATGTGGCTCCAGACATGTGTTCCAACAGCATATCGGCCACAGTGTGTGCTAGCTTTATCCACCTGAGCGGCAAGAAACTGTATCCAGAAAGGGGGGGTATCATGGAGGGAGAGCCTAGTTAGGAGGCAGAAAATGGGGTCCCCTACCGGTGTGCCAGTGATCTGCATTTACCATCTCAGATGCTCCATTTCTGCATTTTTAATACAGTAATGTCAACTATCTCATGAGATTATTGAAAGAATAAAGGAGATACATGGTAAATCCTTTGTCCACTTAAAATATCATCCTGTACAAATAATAAAGTTGACCTGCATTCAACCGTATTATTTTCTGTTTTTCAGAGGATTAGGGTTCAAAGACAATAAATCCTTTGAAGGTAGGAGATCCTGTTGTATACTAAGGTGATTTCTTCCACAGTCCCTAGCTGGACACACTGAGGGTTTTCAGTAAGTATCAGTTGTGGGGAAGTTTCTGGAATGCAGTGTTTATCAAGCTGCTCTTAATTAAAAAGCAAAACAGGGGCGCCTGGGTGGCTTAGTTGGTTAAGCGTCCGACTTTCGCTTGGGTCATGATCTCGCGGTTCGTGGGTTCGAGCCCCGCGTCGGGCTCTGTGCTGACTGCCAGCTCGGCGCCTGGAGCCTGTTTCCGAGTCTGTGTCTCCCTCTCTCTCTGACCCTCCCCTGCTCATGCTGTCTCTCTCTCTCCTAGAAATAAATAAAAAATATATATATTAAAAAAAAATAATTAAAAAAAAATAAAAAGCAAAACATTGAACAAAGGCACCCAGCTCTGGAAGATGAAACTAGAAATATCTATCAGTTTGCCCATTAAGTTGAGCTTATGAGAATTTCCCAGTATTTTTGCCAATATCTCTTTGTAATTATAGTGCATCAATACATGTAAAATGTATTCAGAAAAACATTTATCAGTATTCCTTCCAGGGGCCACCAGATATGGCATATAATTCTTGGCCGATGATGGGAGCTCATCTTCGGTTTCCTGGTAATTAGATGGGACCTTTAATGTAATTGAAATTGGTATCCAGTAACAGCTCCATCCTCAGATCAACACATCTCAGGGTCATGCTTCCCCTGAAATTTTATTTTATGGTGGACGGACTTTTGCATCGTTTTCACATTGTATCAAGTGGCACTGATTGCTGGAATCCTAATTCTTCTTCAAATTTACGAATGCTAAAAAGTTTTATGAGAAATACTAAGGAAATCTAGCTGGAGATGGGAAGTATCAGATGATAAGTGGGGATTATACATGGAGTTTTTTTTTTTTTAACTCCAAGAAAGCCACTTCCCTGACTCTTGTGAGCTTGTCCTGATGGCTTTCTTCAAATCCCTTTATGTCAACTCACTATTGCTTCACCCAGAGCACCATTATAGATGGCTTTCCTTGAGATAGGGCTGGCAGCTTTTCTCCATCTTAGTTTAGACCATGACTAAAGGATGATTTTAGTCGAAATAGAGCTGTGACGTATGTTTCACAATGGACATAGCTGCTTGGAACCACTTTTTATAACATTCCTGTAACATTATTACAAATCCACAAAGAGAGAGCAACAGGATTATGGGCAGTTAAGTAGCCTCCAAAGTCCCCTGACTTCAGGTACTTACATATAAATTATGTCTCCTGTTGTTGGACACGAGAGTATAGGGATGGAGAGGAGCATGAAACCAGCCATTTGTGAGCTCTGATGTCAGACCACCGGGTTTCAAGTGGCTCTGCCACTCACTAGCTGTGTAAACCTAGGCACATTTCTTGACCTCTCTATGCCTCGGTTGTCTCGTTTCTAGAAGCAGGAAATGAACACCTGCTTCATAGAACTCTTCTGTATATTAAAAGAGCTAATTAACGTATAGGACATAGGACTGAGGTTGGCAAATAATGAGGTCTGGCTAAAAGTGTTGTTGGGGTGCCTAGGGGGCTCAGTTGGTTGAGTATCCAACTTTGGCTCAGGTCATGATCTTGTGGTTCATGAGTTCGAGCCCCACGTCGGGCTCTGTGCTGACAGCTCAGAGCCTGGATTCTGCTTCAGATTCAGTGTCTTCCTCTTTTTCTGTCCTTACCCTGCTGTGCGTGCTCACTCGCACTCTCTCTCTCTCCTCTCTCTCTCAACATTAAATAAACATTAAAAAAAGTTTTTAAGTGTGGTTGTTATAAAAATATTCAGCCTTCCTTAAGTCAGAATTTTGCCACTGGTTAAGATTTTTCTAAGTGCATCAACATGAGACTTAAATGTAAGAGGCATATATGCTAGCCCCCCCCACCCCCCCTCAGGTAAGAAGGATGGGCTCACTTGGCCCCTCCTGCCTGTCACAGTCAGTGCCCCTGAGAAGCCAAGACACTCGCCACTCCCTTAGGTGTTAGACGCTAAAACAGGAAGGAACTTTAAGGATAATATTGTCTATTTCACGCTTTCTGTGATGAAAAGGCAAAGAGAGATTGCACTGGTGGGACTCCTTGTACAAGTCTGTGTGTCAGACAGGAGATGAGGGCGGGGCGTACCACCACGGAGCCTTGCACAAAGGACAGACCCCCTCCTCGTCACAGAACCAGCTCTTGCCACCACCCAGTCACCCGCTTTTAAATTTTTTGAGTCCTGAGCCCAGGATTCTAAAAACCAACCTACTCATGAATAGAAAAGTCATCAGGCAGACCAAAACACAAGTTCCTTGAAGATCAGAACCACATCTAAACTTCTTCCTATTTCTCAAAAAAAAAAAAAAAAAAAAAAATAGCACCTCACCTTACGCACAGCACTGCTTGGGGGAAAAAATGATTAAAAATGTCGACTTAGTTTGATTCATGATGATGAATCTACTATCACTCCTTCCCCACCTTTAGCACAATTTGACAAGTAGGGACATGGAAAAGATCATGAGAAAACATAGGAGCTCAGAAGAAGAATTTCAGGTTCCTTTTTATTTCAGAACTCCTATCATATTCCTTACGCAACGTAAAGGTTAAGAGGCAAAAAATACGTGCACTGCTTTCCTGTGGGGTCACTGTGTCAACACGCTGTGATCGTCCTCAGAAGTCATTCCACCAGCCCATGTCACCGGCCACCCACCTTGGAGTACAAGATTCCTGGCACGCATGTAACTGCTCTGTCAAATCAAAAGGCATTTTTGGCTTCAAATTAAATGCAAACTCTGGAAGGCTGCCACAGCCTATTTATCAATGTAACAAACAATATTTACCAGTTGCTTCATTTCCCTAAATTGTTTTCCATCCTCGGGACATGTTGTTTGCTTCTTAATTTAGCACTAATTTCTCCATGCTGGAACCTTCTCCCGTGTGTTTTGCCTTATTCCTGCTCCTGACAAAAGTAAACATTGACTTGGACAGCTCTGGCAACTTGCTAATACAATGGATTAGCGCATTCTGCCTTCAGCAAAGTCTTCCTTTCTACTCTTCAGGGATTGCGTAGCTATCAGATGTAATTTTGATTCTTGGTATTTTAGCAATCGTGCATGGGACCTCTTTAGGCGCTGGAGACTGAAATCTCTCTGACAACGCATTGGAACATGTCCCAGACAAGGACATAAACACAGTTGCCTCTGAGATGAAGGATGCTGAGAAGAAAGGCATCTGTGGAAGAATGAGGGAGAGAACCAACTGAGAATTCAGTCCTAAAACAGGGATGTGGTTAATCATTTTTTTAATTTTTTAAAGTTTATTTATTTTTGAGAGAGAGAGTGAGAGTATGAGCAGGGGAGGGGCAGAGAGAGGGGGAGACACAGAATCCAAAGGAGGTTCCAGGCGATGAGCTGTCAGCAAAGAGCCCGATGCGGGGCTCGAACCCACCAACTGCGAGATCCTGACCTGAGCCGAAGTCAGACACTCAACCAACTGAGCCACCCAGGCTCCCTAAATCTTTTCTTTTTTTTTTTTAATAATTTATTGTTAGGTTGACCAGCATACAGTGTATACAGTGTGCTCTTGGCGTTGGGAGTAGATTCCCATGATTCATCAATGACATACAACACCCAGTGCTCATCTCAACATGTGCCCTCCTCAATGCCCCCACCTCCCTAACCCCTCCGCCCCATCAACCCTCAGTTTTTTCTCTGTATTTAAGAGTCTCTTATGGTTTGCTTCCCTCTCTGTAACTTATTTTCCTTTCCCTTCTCTCATGGTCTTCTGTTAAATTTCTCAAATTCCACATATGAGTGAAAACATATGATATCTGTCTTTTTCTGACTGACTTATTTCACTTAGCATAATACCCTCCAGTTGTATCCACGTTGTTGCAAATGGCAAGATTTCATTCTTTTTCATTGCCAAATAGTATTCCATTGTACATATTATTCCACATGGCATATAGTTAATCTTCTGCTAAACAGTGCTTCATTTCTGTTTCATATTTACTGCAACCTGAACATCTAGGACTGGAAACCAAGAAAGCATTTGCAACAAGTAGAGATGACAAAGAGACCTTAAAATCAACTTGACTTCCCTGTCACACAGACAATATTTTATGCCTTATGATTAAACAAAAACCTGCCTCAGGGTGGTTCCAGATTAAGATCTTCAAGAGACAGGGGTGCCTGGTTGGCTCAGGTGGTTAAGCGTCTGATTTTGGCTCAGGTCATGATCTCATGGTTTGTGGGTTCAAGCCCCGTGTTGGGCTCTGTGCTGCCAGCTCAGAGCCTGAAGCCTGCTTTGGATTCTGTGTCTCCTCTCTCCTCCACTC
Organism: Hyaena hyaena; assembly: GCF_003009895.1. Lineage (NCBI taxonomy): Eukaryota > Metazoa > Chordata > Mammalia > Carnivora > Hyaenidae > Hyaena > Hyaena hyaena. The sequence continues at coordinate 2,266,041 of NW_024080840.1, read as the reverse complement.
ATGTTCTGCGTCTTTCTCAAAAAATAAATAAGCATTAAAAACAAAACAAAACAAAACCTTCAAGAGAGATTAGGTGAGCCACATTATGGAGACAGTAAGTAGGCTAATCTGGCTTGCATGGGAGAGGAGGCATAGACTCTGGCTGTTCCTTCCCTAATCCAGCCTCTGCTCTGACCCTACTTACCAGCTCAGTGAGCTTCAGGGCCCACTACTTGACCAACCCAAGGATCTCTCAGTGTAGTGCTTCTCAAAGGTTAGCACAGATCAGAGTCCTCTCCAAAGCTCACTCAAAATCCAGATTCTCAGAAGGCTAGGGTGTTGGGTGCCCAAACATCTCTATTTTTAATAAACTTCATCCGTGAGTCTAACACGGATGCTGTTCATCTCACATATATAAAAACTAGTACAACAGACAGTGAATGACTTGTCCCAGGCCCCACAAGCAACGCCAATTAGTGAGCGCTGGCCTGGACTCTGGTGTCCAGTCTCCTCTTGATGTCCTGGTTGCTGCCAGGAGCCACCGCCTCTTACAGCAGCAGCGGTCAATGCCTCCACCTGACTTCTAAGGTCCTTAACACAGTACCTGGCAACCAAACTCTCTCTCTCCCAGTCATGTTTTCTTGCTCCCCCTAGGGGTGTTCTCTCTTAGTTAAGCAGCCACTCTGCTCTTTGTCCCTCAATGTCCTCTTCACATGGAGTATCCGCCATTTGCCAACCTCACCTATTACTCCATCCATTCCTCAACCTTCTGCTCAATCCCACTTCCTCCTTCTATGTCTGTTCCACTCTCTCTAATCACACTTCAGCTCTTGTTGCAAAGCATGGCTATTAACTATACCTTCTTACATCGTGTCTGTGATGGTAGGTTTTACGTGTTAACTTCACTGAGTCATAGGACATTTATGTAGCTGGTTAAATGTCTAGGAGGATTTCCAGAACAGGTCAGCATTTGAATTGGTGAACTGAACAAGCAGATGATGCTCCCCAATATGGGAGTCTTTCAATATGATTGAAAGACTGAATAGAAAGAAAGATTTCAGATTAAGACTGAAATCTACACCACTGGCTCCCTGGCCTTACTTAGGTCTTCAGACTACAGCACTGGCTTTCCTGGGCCTCCAGCTTACAGATGGAAGATCAGGGGACATCTCAGCCTCCATAATTTTGTATGCCAATTCCTATAATAAATCTTTCTCTAAATAGGTGTATATATGTGTGTAGATTATATATACAGAATATGCATATTATATATGCATATATATATATACACACACACACATATACAGTTGACTCTTGAGCAACATGGGGGTAAGGGATGCCAACCCCTGTACAGTTAAAAATCCATATATAACTTTTGAGTCCCCCAAAACATAACTCCTCATAGCCTACTGTTGACAGGAAACCTTACTGATGACCATAGTCAATTAACACATATTTTAACTATGTATTATATACTGTATTCTTACAATAAAGCTAAAGGAAATGTTATTAAGGAAATAGTGAGGAAGAGAAAATGCATTTACAGTGCTGTACTATATGTATTGAAAAACAAAATTCACACATAAGTGGACCTATGCAGTTCAAGCCCATTTGTTCAAGGGTCAACTATATATATATAACACAATATATATCCTGTATATCCTATTGACTCTGTTTCTCTGGAGAATCCTGATACAGTTTCTTTTAATTGTTTCTTTTGATACTATTTATATTTTTTCTTTTTTAAATTTTTTAATGTGTATTCATGTTTTGAGAGAGACAGAAACAGAACGAGAGTAGGAGAGAGGCAGAGAGAGACGGAGACACAGAATCAGATCTGAGCTGTCAGCACAGAGCCCGATGTAGGACTCCAACTCAAAACGGGAGATTATGACCTGAGCAGAAGTCGGATGCTTAACTGATTGAGCCACCCAGATGCCCCCATTGTTCCTTATATATTATTTCTTTTCACTTGTTCCCCAATGAAATTGTGTGTTCCCCGAAAGTCAGGGTCCATCCTTTTTCATTCTCTAGTATCTCCCATAGCACCTTGCACAATGTTAACATAGAGTAAGAAATCAAATATTTACTGATTCCTTGTTATTATTCTGTTGTATCATTACATTGTCAATTGATATGTGCTTGTTCTGTTTTTAAGATGTAACCACTTCAAATGAAGATTTTTTTTTTTATTAGTTTGAGAATCACAAGCTGTGGGGGATATAGGCCAAAGTCTATAAGGTTTTAGCTGTATGACATATTTTTCTCTATTCTGTCAATTTTTACAATCGACGATTTCAAAATTAGAACATTTCATATAAAATCTTCTCTTGGAAAATCTCAAAACTAGGAATTCTGTGCACACTCCCAGACGTGAGAAATGGCCTTGGGCTAAATGAAATCAGCTGCCTTCTTTAGACAGGGTTTATAGGGTCCAATTTTCACAGAAATCACCTTTGCTATGTTATCCCCCCCACTTATTGATGTCCAGTGAGCGTCAGTAGTCATTTATCATCATACCTGACCGCTGCTTTTACAACTAATAGAGAAACAGTTGGCGGGACTATCATCTATCAAGGAAAAGTATCAAAAGAGATATCACAAAGTCTACTTATTTCCAAAAAAATTGGAGAATGCACACCTTTGTAAAAAGCAGGCAATGCACCTAGATGTTTGCATGCAAACAAAGCACATCTGTGCCTTTCTTACAGCCCGTTCACCTCATTCACTCACATGGGGTCTCACGGGGACTCACATTTGTGACCCCTAATATAGGAACTACTGGCTTAGCTATGGTGTATCAGCCAGGTAGGCTATATTATGCTGCACTAAGAAAAGCCCAGTAACAACAGAAGTTATTTCTTGTTCTGGTTTACATGCCCATTAGGGTAGCTGAGGGCTCTGCTCCAGGCTTCTTCGCTCTGGCTGATAGAGCACCCATCATCATGAATACTGCCAGTCACCATGCTAAGTAGAACAAAAGCTGTTGAGAGGTTTCACACTGGCAATAAGCTCTCCAGCCTGAACACAACCCATATCATGTCTACTCACAACTCATTGGCCAAAATTAGTCACCTGAGCCCCACCTAACCACAGGGAAGTATAAGCCCACCTTGTGTCGGAGGGGAACGAGCTATAAGAAATGAACACTGTTGATGGCCACCCCCTGTGAAGCCAGCGAGTACCCTCACCTTGAGAATGCTAACCTTGCCCTTGGAACATGGAGAGCAGCCCGTGGCGGTCACTTTTCAGATAGGTTACCTTGATCTTCAGCTGGACAGCCACAGTCCAGCAAAGTTTCTATTCAAAGGCTTTGCACAAAGAGCTGCACATTGTTGCTTATATTTGAGGACTCTTAGAGGTGTGTAAGATGACTGATGATTTTTCAAACTTGTGGCTAACCAGGAGTCTCTGCATATCTTAGTCATCAATATCACATCCGTAAGCACAATGCTCTCCCCACCACTTTAAATCACCCTGATAGAACAGGAGCAAAAGGGACACTGATTAGTAAGAAAGGCAAGACTCACCAGCCATTGGGGTAAGAACTTTAACAGGAAGGTTATAATTTGTTTAGGAGGGAAGCAAAATGAGAGGGTATGCATAAGCTCATTGTGCAAAAACCATGTCTAATTCAACATTTTGTGTGGCACCTTGCACATTATTGCTTTAAACTTTTAACAACTTTAATAATATCCTTGAACCTAATTATCTCTGACAGGCACATCATAAAAGCCACCTTCAAAAGTGATGCTAGAAAAACTACACTCCCTGCTTAGTGTTATTTCTGACAAGTATCTGTACACTATTTGTAATGTATAAAAAGTCCTCATTTGCCTTTTCAATATCACAATGAAAAAAAAAAAACCATAAAGAAGAATGTACCTGTGAAGCCTGTAATAAGGCCTGACCGTTCTGAGAATCTATGTGAACGTCTCTGCCTCCATCTACAGAAATCAGCAGACTGTCCACAACGCACTGAGCAAGACTACATAACTCCTCTGTTTTCATCATGTTGAAAACATCCACATACTCTTTTTTCGACACACTGACACTGCTCCCATACAGTCTCCTTGTGTGGGGCAGAAAATGTTTTAATCAGAACTCAATTTATCATAGAGAATAATGAATGCTTTTAAAAAGCACAGATCGAGATAGTTTTACAAATAAGCTAGGATTTTCATAAATTGCTACCTGCGGGAAACACACAATAAGGGCCCCGTCATGAAATCACGGCAACATAATAGTTTGATTTCATAAAATTTGGTGACCAACTGAATACTTGTATTAAGAAGTATGCAATAAGAATGCCTTTTTGTATATTTCCTGCCAGCCACTATGCCAGAAATGGAGACTGTATTCCCGGCCAGCCAAGCTAGAGGACTCACAGCCAACAGCAGGGTACCCTGACGTCTGTGTTAAAAAGTCCAACCTGGGGGTGCCTGGGTGGCTCAGGCGGTTAAGCTTCCAACTCTGGCTCAGGTCATGATCTCACGGTTAGTGAGTTTGAGCCCCGCGTCAGGCTCTGGGTTGACAATGCAGAGCCTGCTTTGGATCCTCTGTCTCCCTCCCTCCACCTCCCTCCCCACCCCACCCCCTCTGAAACATTAAAAATTTATTTTAAAAAAAGCCCAACTTGGCTTTTGAGTTATTCTCAAGTGTGTGGCCCACACAGGCGAGACATTTGAAGATTCAAAGTTTGGTTTATGATCAACATTATTGTCATAAAAGCAATGCAGAAAATTGCTTTCTACAAATTTTTTTTAACACTTATTTTTGAGAGACAAAGAGAGATAGAGAACATGCAGGGGAGGGGTAGAGAGAGAGGGAGACACAGAATCCAAAGCAGGCTTCAGGCTCTGATATGTCAGCACAGAGGCCGACACAGGGATCAACTCAAAAGCCGTGAGATCATGACCTGAGCCAAACATGGACGCTCAACTGACTTGAGCCAACCAGGCGCCCCTCTGTGAATTCTTTTAACTTGGAACTCTAATGTCTGTTCCAGTAGGAGCTAAGAAATAAAAATAGGAGAGGGGCACCTGGGTGGCTCAGTCAGTTTGGCGCTCTACTTCAGCTCAGGTCATGATCTCGCAGTTCATGAGTTCAAACCCCACATCTGGCTCTGTGCTGACGGCTCAGAGCCTGGAGCCTCCTTCACATTCTGTGTGTGTGTGTGTGTGTGTGTGTGTGTGTGTGTGTGTGTGTCTGCCTGCCCCACCCCACCCCCCTGCTCACGCGCTGTCACTGTCTCTCTGAAAAATGAATAAACATTAAAAAAAATCTTAGAGATAAAAATGGGAGAAAACGTGGATGGCTACTTCAGAGCCATAGGCACCTCCTTTTCTAATGTCATGAAAAGATAGTTTTCAAAATTACACTCACAAATAACAATAACACAGAGATGAAAATCACAGAACATGAGGAATATTCTGGAATCCCTCTGAGATTTTAAAGGACTTGATGTTCCATTGAGATGGTCCAACTCTGTCATCAGCTGGCCACACCCGGCTTCCCAGAAAGCTTCAGCCTGTGATGTCCCAAACAAGTGGGACAGTCCCAAAGATCCCAGAGGATGATACAGACAGGTTTTTAAGCTCACTGATTCAGAACCATCGTGACATGTGGGGCCCCATGAGTAAGCCTAGCCAGAGAAGGTGGGGAAGAAAGGGAGACTGGGAGGCACTGGAGTGTCCCCTGGCACAAAAAGTTGATGCCCAATTAGATTTAGAAAAAGTGACAAAGAGTTGATGCCCAATTAGGTTTAGAAAAAGCTCTTCTCTGTAAACCTCAATTACCTGTGATGCCTTATGACATTCAGCATTTACAAAGTATAATTACACAATAGTGTCTGACATTTAATGTCTATGGATAATTTAAAAGACTTCTACTTCAAAAAGGCTGCTCATGAGCAACAGTAATCACTTCAATTAGCTTGGCACCATTACAATGTAACAAGACCATTTGACTGCCTATTAGAACCAGCCAAGCTCTTCAAGTGTGTTAATTTAGCAGTCATTGCTAATTTCTGGGCTTTGCTGCATTTGCATAGGAAAACACATCCCTTTAAGCAAGAGAGGAAGTTTCATTCCTGAACTGGCTTCCTATTCTTAGAGAGGCTTTTTATATTTTCACATAAAAAATCAGCAACACATTTGAAACGTGGGCATCTCTAAATAGTACTGGGTAAGATTAGACTCTTACTGAATTTAAGATACTACTTCTCCCAATTTCCTATCATTTGTGTGTGTGTGTGTGTGTCTCTACATTTACAAACATATATGTATACACAGGTATATAATACATACACGTATATAGGATATGTAGAACAGGTGATATGTAATATAAAATGGATATAATACCTAATATAATACCATATCATAAAATTCAATTTTTATAATAAAATAATATCCAATGTTATAAATATCCAAATAAATATCCAATATATTATAAAATTATATAAAAAAATATCCAGTATATACATTGTAATGTATTTAAACTCAACTAGACAAAATCATGGCTGGAAAAAAGCAAAGGCTTCAGTCTCTTAAAAAAAAAAAAAAGTCCTACATCACAAGCCAATCTGCCAGGACTGGAGTTATGGATGAATAGTCTCCTTTCTACTTTATTATTTTTGTTATGGTTATATTTATTTTTAAGTCATAAATTAATTGAGCTTTTTAACATATCCTTATCAATGTCTCTCTCTCTCTCTCACTCACACACACACACACACACACACACACACACACACACCCTAGAGATTACAATACAGGCCTTTTGACTTAAGCTTCAATAGAAATGTATTTAACATGTTCCATAGCTGAGTACTGTCAGGTGCTAGAAGCTTGTGAGCAGAAAATCCCAAAAAGGAATTACTGAAATTACCTGGATTCCTGATCTAATGCTCTTTGGCCAGGACGCAGGGAGTTTTTCCTAACTGAACTTCTCTCAATTCTAATCTCTTTGGGCTCTGACCTTACCTACTAATCTTTAGCTATTTATTTAGGAAGGTACATTACACTCTTAATATATAACTTTTTATGTTGAAAAGCCTTCAAAGAGTCCTCTTTTAACAAGATATGATTCACATATCTTAATATTCAAATTTACAAAGCATAAAATTTAGTGGTTCTTATTATGTTCACCATTTTATTCAACCATGTGGCTCTCTAACTTCAGAATATTCTTTCACCCAGTACAGAAACCCATACCAGTTACCAGTCAGTACCATTAAGCTCTCCCTCATGTCCTGATAATAACTAATCTCCTTTATCTCTCTGGATTTGTCTATTCTGGACATTTCATATAAAGAAAGTCATAGCACCTGAGGCTTTTTCGGTCTTGCTTCTTTCACTTCCCATATTTTCAGGGTGCAACCATGATGCACCATGTAAAGGGACTTTATTTTTGAGAGAAAGATAGAGACAGTGTGAGCAGGGGAGGGTAAGAGAGAGAGGAAGACACAGAATCTGAAGACAGGCTCCAGACCCTGGGCTAGCTGTCAGCACAGAGCGAGATGCGGGGCTCGAACCCACGAACCGTGAGATCATGACCTGAGCCAAAGTCGGACGCATAGCTGACTGAGCCACCCAGACACCCCTTAATTCATTTTTATGACTGAATAATATTCCATAGTATAGATACACCACGTTTCACTGATCCATTCATCAGCTGATGGACATTCAGATTGTACCCACTTTGGGACTATCATAAACAATAATATTAGTACATGTGTACAAGCTTTTGTGCGGGTGTATGCTTTCATTTCTCTGGGCTCTTGCTACCCAAGAGAGGGCATAATTGCTGGGTCATACGGTAAACCTATTTTTAACCATTTAAGGAACTGCCAAACTGTTTATCAAGGTGGCTACACCATGTTATATTCCCACCAGCAACGCACGGGAGTCCCAAACTCTCCACATCTTTCCCCACACTTGCTATTGCCCACCTTTTGATGACAGCATCTTGGTGGGTATGAAGCCGCGTCTCGTTGTGACACACAATGTCTTTCCATTTATTGACATTTTCTTTAATTTCTTTCAATTGCACTTTGTAGTTTTTAGTATACAGTGGGCATGCCTTCCTCACTCAGCCAGGCGACCGACAACTCTGCCTTAGCCTTCACTTCCTGTTTACACAGAGCCTCAAGATGAGCCAGAGGCAAGGGTTTAGAGCCTTCTTAGGTTACTACTCAACATGCATGAAGCCCTCAGCATGCACCCAAGTATACCTACTTGTGGCCTTATAAATTCGCAAGAACAGGTCAGAATTTTTCAAAGCCCCAATAGATACCTCATTCCCCAGCCTTTCCTTTTAGGCATTTATTCTTCTTTTGATCCCAACTGTTGTCCCTTGCTTCAGACAGTCTCCAAGCTAAACTACTGGCCCCTTTTCTAACAAAAATCCAAATTGCTCAGTCTGATTTCACTCTCTCCCCAAACTGTATCCTAGACAAACTTGCTTTCTCTTCCTCATTCTCCTTTAGTTAAAGGAACTCCCCACTCCAACTGCATTGGCCTCCTTCCTGTTTCCTATGAACTTCATCTCTACCTTAGCCTTTTTTTTATACTTTTCTCATTTACACTGTCCCTTTGCCTCCCCTCTGATCATCAAAAGCCCACCCATCCATCCACTGATGCTCACATCTCCCCCTCGATGTCACCTAGCACTTCAGCCCACATAGACCTCTTCTTTCTCCCTTCCGATGGAACTGAAGAATGCCCTATGGTCATTGTATCAGCTCACTTTATATTGTCGTATACTGCTCTTTTATCCTATCTTATCTAATAAACAACACTTTAGGGGCGCCTGGGTGGCTTAGTCGGTTAAGCGTCCGACTTTCGCTTAGGTCATGATCTCGCGGTTCGTGAGTTCAAGCCCCGCGTCGGGCTCTGTGCTGACTGCCAGCTCAGAGCCTGGAGCCTGTTTCAGAGTCTGTATCTCCCTCTCTCTCTGACCCTCCCCTGCTCACGCTGTCTCTCTCTCTCCTAGAAATAAATAAAAAAATAAAAAAATAATAAAAATAATAAAAACAACACTTTAAACTACTTGAGAATGAGTCTTACATTCCACACTTAAATTATGATTACTCTATAGCAGTTGGTCAATACATTTTAATTCAATCAGACAGAAGTACACCAGATTCTCTTAATATTGGTTTGAAGCTACCTCCCCACGTTCACTCTGCTATACCTGCACCTTCTTAAAGGCAATTTTACTTCTGGGCACACATTAAATGCACTGGCATTCCTTCTCTGCAAAAGAAGGGGAGACTTTAAAGAAAAAGAATTACCCCAACTGGCTCTTTCCTATAATAAGCCTGAGAAAACATTAGCATTTGACAGAACCTTGAAAAATATACAAGTAAGAGTGAATCCCCTACAATTTTCCAAACAAATGCACATGGGAAATGGACAAGCATTTTTCCTTAGCTTGATTGTACCAACCTAGCATATGGTTTATTTAATCCTGTTGATATTTTTTTTTTCCTTCTTGATTTCACTATGTGTATCCAGGGATTTACTAATGATACAGGAAATTCAAACCAATTCTCTTACTCATCCATTCTAATAAGGAATGTGTGTGGGTGTGTGCATGCAAGCACATGTGTGTTTGTATATATTTAATGCTCTGTGGAGCACCTAGCATGTGCCAGTTAAATAAGAGACAATGAATAATCTTAACCATCAATGAGGACAAATTCTCATCACTGAGATTCCCTGAGTCTGTCATATTCAAATCTCAAGTTTAATGTGGGAAGGAGAACAATTACTATAAGCCAATAATAGAGTGAGCTATGGGGTGGTAACTCACAGTAACAGAATATTATAATCAGATTATTATGTTGCTATAGACTAAACGTTTGTATCCCCCTAAAATTCACATGTTGCAATCCTAAACCCAAATATGATAGTATTCGGGAGGGGGACCTTTGGAATGTGGTAGGATTAGTACCCTTAGAGAAGAGACCACAGAGAGATTCCTCACCTCCTCTTCCATGAAAGGACACAGCAAAAAAGATGACTGTCTATAAGCCTAGAAATATGCTTTCACTGGACACCAAATTTGCTGATGCCTTGATCTTGAACTTCCAGTTTCCAGAGCTCTGAGAAATAACTTTCTGTTGTTGATAAGCCTCCTATCCTATGGTATTTTTATAGCTGCCCAAATAGACTAAGGCCTATATGCACACTGTACAAATAAAAATTAAATCTTGGTTGCTGGTGTACCCCTCCTCCCAAAATAGACTCTCATGGTGAGTAAAAGAAAAAAAAATAATGGACACTTAAGACCCCATATTAACAGCCTCATGGAATAAAACAGTACTCTATTATAAACTTATTCAAGTTGCTCTTCCTAAGAGGTAGCAAGACCACTTCTCTCAAGTTCCTTGTTATTAACTTTTAAAAACATCCACATGCTTTTGAAAGCTACAGCTCAAGTGGTTCAGATGAAACGAGACGTCTGTGATCTTCAAACATTCTTCAAGACTGTATTTTCCTAGTTTGAGTGATGGTTCAGATAAAACTTATTTTTACCCTGATGTATCAGGTATTTCATGAGAGTACATTTTCCCATATTGAGGCACCAAAACTACTTCCATTTTGCCTTCTAGAAGCTTCTGCCATTGTGATCTGGTGCCCCTCTCTGGTCTCAGGTACAATGGTTCACCCTGACTCAGTCTACCAGGTGTACTGGCCTTCCTGTTCCTGCCTCAGGGCCTATGGAGTCAGTGTTCACTCTGCTTTACAGGTGTCTCCTTCAGGTTACTGCAAGGCATGCTGGTCCCCATGTCAGGTCCCTGCTCCAGTGTCACTCTATCAGTAAGAGCTCCCCTGAACGACTTACTGTTTTTATTGTTTATTTATTTTTGAGAGAGACAGACAGAGTACAAGCAGGGGGAGGGACAGAGAGAGAGGAAGACATAGAAACCGAGGCAGGCTCTGGATATGCTCCGGATGTGCTGACAGCTCAGAGCCTGACACGGAGCTCGAACTCACAACCCATGAGATCCTGACCTGAGCCAAAGTCGGACGCCTTAGCCAGTGAGTCACCCAGGCGCCCCCTGACTACCTATTTAAAATAACCACCACTCCACCCTCAACACTGCCCATCCCACTTCTCTGATCTACTTTTTTTCCTTAGCAGTCACCACGGACTAAACCACAATACATCTTAATTATTTACCTGTTGATTATATGTGCCCCACACCTAAACTGTAAGCTGTATAAGATTAGGGACCTGCGGTCTCTCTTGTTCACTGCTTTTTTTCCCCCCTCATCTACATGGTGCTTTGCAGAGGGTGGGCACCTAGAATATACTGGAATGAATGAACTCACACACACACAGAATGACTGTAGTTCTAGTATAGGAAAGGATATTCCAGTGGCACTCAAGATTAACTCAAATGCCTTCAAGGGCAAGGCAGGAAAAGCAAATATAAGAACAAGACGATAGGGAATGGTTGATGAGGGCATGACAGAGGGCACTGGCATCCACAGCACCTCTACTCTCCTACACCACTGGTAAATCCATATTCCAGCCAGAATAGTAAGTTGGGGTTATGGTGATCTACAGAGCTGTCAGAGAAGATGTGGCCCTGGGACTAAAGACCAGTTTCTTTTTAAGGCCACCCCAGGGACAAGAGCATGGCTTTACATGCATTTTAACCAGAGCTGGGAACAATCTCTTGGGAAATGCTATGAGTCACATGGGTCTGTCCCATCTATAATATTGGAATCTAAAAAAACAGAAACAGAAAACCTCCCACAAGCCAGGCACTGAGGAAAAGTAACTATCAATTTAGAAATCTCAAGTCTCCATCAAAAGTTCAAGTAGAACAGAAACATTTTCATTCAAAAATATGAGAGTTTCTTACTCACAGATGTGTCCTATCTGAGAAAAATATGAAAGGATGTGCATGAGGAAGAAGAAAACAGGTCTTCAACATGTGGAGCAGGATGTGAGAAGGAACGGTTAGCAAAGAAATTGGTAAAGAAGATTAAAACTAAGCAGGAAATGATGGTAAAAATTCATATTGACTCATTAAACAAGTTTTCCTTAAAGTGAAATCAAACTAGATATAAATAATATAAAAGAATGCGGGAAGATGTTGGAATTAAAGCATTCCAAGATCTTGTGGTTTTCAAGGGAGAATGGAGACGTTGATTAATTTTAGGCTTAAGATAAGTATGTGAGAATTTTTTCATCTATAGAAATAGCAATATACATAGCACACAAATTAAATTTGATTAATAAAATACAAGAGTAAATTACTTTAAAATAGACAAAATTATTGTAAATAGAAAACACAAGATTAGTAGATCCTAGCATAGACCCAAACATATCAGTAATCACTATCAAAGTAAACAGAATCACAATACATTTATCAGCCCAAAGAAAGAGATGCTGAGATTCAATTTTTTTTTTTTTTATCTTGCTCTCTTCAATTTAAGGAGTTACCTTGCGATGGGAGGGGAGAGGCTATAGATTTGAGTAAGAACTTTCTGAAATGATGGAGATTTTCTATATTCATCAAAGTGGTGGCTATCTGGGTATATACATAAAAATCAGGGATCTTTACATTTAAGATTTGCACATTTACCTGCATGTAGATTTTTAAGTAAACAATGTGACTATTTAATACAGAGAGAGACAGAAAGTTAAATATTAAACACAGTCAAGATTAATGTTAATTTCAGCCCATCTAATTTAAGTATTTTCAAGATAATACATTTTTCTGAACCTCTCTTTTACAAATTTTCTGGCTCTCAGCAGCCGGAATTTGAAGGCATATGTATGAAAGTGTGTGTCCCCCAAAATAGTACAAAAGAGCACATGGAATTTAGAAAAAAGTGTCAAGAGAAAGGTCATTTTTGGTGAGGAGGCTCCCAGGCGGAGGTAGTTTTGGAAACATGCCACGAAGGATAACTGAGATATAGCCCAGCCATATGGGACGGAGAACGTGAAGACAACGCCAAGTGGAGAATCTTCTGTGAGCAAGAGTGAAGATGGGAAAACCAGGGGAAGATTGGGACCACGGCCGTGGGAAGTGGCATTCCAGGAGACAGTAATGCAGGAATAAAAGAGCAAAGGAAGATCTGTTAGAATACCCAGGATGGAGAGGAAGGAGCAAGAAAGGGAACAGGGAACCCCAGAATGCTTCTGAGCAAGGTAAAAATATGGTCCACAGCAGGGTGCAGTGGTTGGGGAAGGAGTGAGGGGTCTACCATGGCAAATGGCCTACTGCTGAACTTGAACTTGGGCCTGGGAGCCATGTCAACAGTAGACAGAACCATCAGATAAAAGTCAACTTCCCCTACTCAATTCATTGCAGAAAGGCATAAAACAGGTACCCAGCTCCTGTAAACATGCTCTCACGTGCGCATCTAAACATGCATGCAAGCAGAGGAAATTCTCTGAGGCCTGAGAAAAAGAGAGCGTGGGCAGCCAATGAGAGAGCAAGCCCCGCAGCTACCCGCAACTGAAATGTCAGACACCGATCTCAGGTCAGAGCTTCATTTTTAAGAACCTCACACCTAAGGGGCAAATGGTGACACCTGAGGCCCACCCTAGACAGACAATCAAACTGGAGCCCCCTTATGAAACTAGACTCCCAAAGGACCACAACTAGGAAAGTTGTAACTAATGAAAAAAGTTTGCCCTTCCCAGGCACGCAGCTGGGAATTTGAGACCACAGGCTGGCCCTCACACTTTTTGTATGGTCAGAAGAATCTGAAATTGAGAAGTTACACTAGATCCAAGATGACAGTGCCCTTAAATCTCTAGCAAAAGTGTCTACCTAACCAGCCTCAACAATTCCCTCCAGGTTATAATTAACCTGAACTGACAGTCAAGTTCACACAACTCACAAAAGAAAAAGTTACGAAAGACAAAGCGTCAACAGAGACAATAATCAATAGAAGCAAGCCCTGAAAGACTTCAGATACTAAAATGCTCAAATATAAAATATACTGAATGTTTAACACACATCATGCTTAATATGTCCAAAAAAATTAAAGAATTGAAAGACCTGATACAACGCTCTGGGTTAAGACGGCAGACTGAGCACGCGTGTCTAATTTTGTTCCTTTTGAAACCCAAATCAGGCTGCAGAATCCTTAAAAATCCAAGGAACAAGCTGCACCCTACTTCTGGAACTAGAGGGTGAGTGTTAGGGAGGGGAAGGAAGGTCATAAGGAAACAGACTGTGTGAAACTTGTTTGAAAACCAGTTAGGTCCTAGATTTCTACCTCTTTCCTATACTGCTAGCTAAGCGCTCTTCACCAACCCTGACAAAAGTCTCCAAGTTTATTCTCTGTATAAAACAAAGACTCTAAGGCATTTGGGTGGCTCAGGCTGTTAAGCATCCAACTTTGGCTCAGGTCATGATCTCATGGTGCATGAGTCTGAGTCCCATGTCAGGCTCTGTGCTGACAGCTGAGAGCCTGGAGCCTGCTTCAGATTCTGGGTCTCAATCTCTCTGCTTCCTTCTCTCAAAAATAAATAAATGTTAAAAAAAAAAAAAAAAAGTCCTCAGGTAAGGACCTGCATATTGTACCCAGTGAATATAGATTATATGCCCTATGCATATATTATAGAGACCTTCTGCCTCCTTCCACAGGCTCCTAGCACTACAGCCTAGGACCATCAGCCACCACCTTATCTAACAGATCTAAGTCTTCTTGGCAACCTGACTCACCTGGAAGACAAGAAAAAAATGACAGTAGTGGTTCCACAGCAATTTGCCCACATCGGCCCTTGTGTGAAGCACAAAATCAGTGGAGTTCTCCATTCCCACACATTCAGAGGTTCTAATTCATTTTTGGTCCCACACCATAAATCATGAGCAAGCAACCAAGGATAACCATATATCAAGGGAAAACTTTAAAGAGGAAGAAGAGATCAAAATAAAGGAAATGGGGAGTTTGCAGGAAAAAAATAAATGTAAAATTTAGAAGCTATCACTGATACCTTAAAAGAGGTAAGAGAATCTATTGAATTCACGAGTGGAAAGGCTGCTGCAATGAGGAATTGAAAGAGTTCTCAGAAAAGTTTTGCAAAACTTCATATATTAGAGCAGCAAGAGTTAATCACTAATTAGACTAGCCTTACATTGCCATAGTTTCCCCAGATTTTTAAATTTTATGAATTCTTAAAACTCAAGATAGAGACTCATATCCATTCCATAGATGTCAAGTGTGGGAAAGATCATAACGATGGAGTAATGGGTCCTGATTTCCCTGGATGGTCCCAGTATGTTATATAGACACCCTACCGATGGGGAAGCCATCAGTGCTGACAAAGATGACCGCCATAGAACCCACACCAAAACTCAGCCACTGTCCTTTCAATAGACAATTCTCTTCCCCTTGAGGGATCGTGATTCTGTAACCACAGGATTTGCATGCTTTCATAATGGTGCCATTTATAAATTATTCACGGTGAAAATTACAGTCTCAAATTATAAAAACCCCAGGACAGATTCACAAACTCAAAACATGCGGTCTCAAAAAATACTCATATGAACCTCCGAAGAACAAATATCACGGACCACCTTTATAATTTAAATAGATGGAAGCCATGTGCTCTGAAAACTGTGACAATCTCTCTGCTCTGTCATTGTACACTGCAAGCTATGTGCTCATAATCAAGACCAAGATGTCAGACACCTTCTGCCTAAGAAGAAATGAGATGATATGTGTGAAGAGCCCACCCCTGTGATCAGCACCTAGAAAAATCACTCAAGCTCTGCTGTTTTCTCCTTACACAGATATGCAGATTCCAATTCTGGTACCTACCCCTCCAGACAGAAGGTGCTACTGTGCTCTACGTGCCTCATATGCACCTAAAAATTCCCCTGTGAGAAATTCCAGGCCTCCAAATATTCAGAGTTTATGAGAGGAGGCCAGGCACATCCCAGAACAATAGCCTTTTTCTCTTTCCTTCTGGAGAATGCTGGGGCTCCACACAGAGCCTTTCACCCTAGTCTATGTAAGCCAAGTCTAAATTCAATTACTGTGAAATTAACTAAGCATTAAACAAAAAATCCCAACCTGGTAGTCGTCACTGCTAATTAACTGGCTCCCACTCGCTGCCGCTGCCTGCCTTTCAACAGTGGGCTGTCAAGGAGAAGTGTCAAGCACTTGCCCGCAGGGTGGGCTTGAGCTGCCGTGACTTGATTTGAACTGACAAGGCAGAGCAAGCTAATATCAGAGCCCTCTTTAGGCAACCCACGTGACACTGGAGGGAACTCACAGAATGAGCAAGGCAGTGGATACAGACCGGCCTAGACACAGAACAGAGACAGGTTGGCATTGGGGCCAGGGTGGTCAAAAAGGAGACTGATGGCCCTGAAAGAACTTGGGGCACAGAAGCGGTTGCAATTCTGCATTATGCTGAATGACCTGGATAAACTCATGATCACTCAGTAAATACTGGTAGGATAGATAGATGGATGAATTTTATAAAATAGGAAAGAATATCCTCTCGTTTCTTTTTTTTCTCTTTTTTTAAGAGCTTCTGAAATTCTATCTCCTTTCCTCCAAGAAACCAATGTTCTTCAAGCTTATTGAGAAAGGTTTTTCTTGCCAAACTCTGAACATATCAGCCCCAGACTCCCCACTCTTCATCCCACGCATAATGGAAGAACCAGGGGTGCCTAGGTGGCTCAGTTGGTTAAGAATCTAACTTTAGCTCAGGTCATGATCTCACAGTTTGTGGGTTCGAGGCTTGTGTCAGTCTCTTCACTGACAGCACAGAGCCAGCTTGGGATTCTCTCTCTCCCTCTCTCTCTGCCCCTCCCATGCTCACTCTTTCTCTCTTTCAGAATAAATAAATAAACTTAAAAAAAAAAAAAGAGGCATATTTATTGAGTTACTTGAATAGATGTGTGTGGGTCTATCTGTCAGATACCACAGGGCAGTGTCCACATCTGCTTAATTTACTACCTGCAGAGACCACAAGCAAAGAGGAAGAGGCCTGGTTCAGGCAATACTCTGGGAAAGAGTTTTGATCATTCAGGCTATAGGGATACTGCCTGATAAATAACTCCACTTACCATTTGGGTGCCCTTGTCCAAGATAACTATCTGTACCTAGATACAATAGGATTTTTTAAATGTGAGCTTTATCAAGACAGATCAAAGGATTTGTTAAGAAGAATTAAAATCAGGGGTGCCTGAGTGGTTCAGTCAGTTAAGCGTCTGACGTCTGCTCAGGTCATGATCTCACAGTTTGTGAGTTCGAGGCCATGTCGGGCTCTGTGCTGACAGCTCAGAGCCTAGAGCCTGTTTCAGATTCTGTCTCCCCATCTCTGTCTCTCCCCTGCTTGCACTCTATCTCTCAAAAATAAACATTTAACAAAATAATTTTAAATTAAAAATAAATAAAAATCTAAAAATTAAAAAGGAATTAAAATTAAGGAAGAAACTTTACTTTGTTAAACGGTTAAGAAACTACAAATACTGTATAGAGGAAACTACTAGAAAGATCCTGTATTAAAGAGTAAACCCTCAACAAAATGGGTATCACAAAAGCCCTCTTTTCAACACCATGCCGTGATAATGGAAAAGATTCCGGAATTTCCTTAGGCTCTTATCCCAAGAGAGCAAATTCCATACTGTTACTTCAGAATCATGGTCCCACCCATCATCCTTTGCTCAAAAGAACAAAATAATAACCACCCACTGACTACCCAATAGTTATGATTTGTGTTGTTCTAGGGAACATCTCCAGGGCTATAGGGTTTTGCTTCAGGGAGAATGAACTGTTCATTCTTTTCATGTCCTTGTCTATGGGGAAAACACAAGTTGGATAAAAATGTTCTGACCATGGTGGTGATGGCCCAAAGCCAGCATCATAAATTGGGACCCGAAAGTAGATGTGTTCATCTTACTATATCCCTTTGCTGGCTTTCTTCCCCGCCAAAGCCAAAGAGCAAACACCTCATGAATGGCTAATGACTGAAAGTCCTGTGCTAGCAGGTGGTAACAATAGTGTCATTCTGTAATTAGTTTGTAGGTCCAAGGTGATGTTCAGTGATAGCCAAGGAGGCTACAGCAGTATAGCACAGGCCACAGTTGAAGGCTGAAGCCAGCCTAGTTTTCTGAAATTAACAGAAGCAGCAGTCAGGAAATATTCATGATATGGGCTCCAACAGCTTCGATGGAAACTTCTATTGACTCTGGAAGTGAGGGGCTCAGGCCTCAGACCAGATATCAGACAGATGTCCCAGGGTCAGCATCCTCTGATAGACAGGAAGGTATAAATGGCCCTTCAACTTCTCAAACCTGAGCCTCTGCCTTCTTGAGATTGGGCTGTGGTCCCAGCCATCTGGAGCCTCAGAGATTGACTTGTAGCCCATATGTGATTCTTTTGACCCACATTTTTGAAATGAGTACCAACGTGTATACATCAGTTGTTACTACATCTCCGACTTTCAATGACATGCCCAGCATCTCCTGAAAATTGGGAGAGTGGTGACACTACTATTATTCTCCCTGGACGCAGCCACCATCTTGTGAAGGGAGGACATGAACTCCCCGTATCACAACAGATAACACCACTCCTTATTACCTCACACTGGACTGGCTCCTTTGTTCACACTGGCTACTAGCCTCCGGCAGGCACTGAACTGTGTGGCCCCTGGCTTATGAATTTCTCTGCACCAAAATCTTTGAGAGCTAAGATCAAAATAAAGGTTTTCAAAGGTAAAAAAACAAAATTGTCGGACCTCTCTGCTAAAAGCCTTACTACCATCTCCTTGTCATTCGTGGGAACTTTCTTATCCCATAATCCTCATACCTAGCTCAGTAGGTACTCAAGAAAATTAGGTAACATTCTCATATGTATATGTTCCTCTTCCTGCTTTCAGCATGGGACACACCATTCCCTTCTACAACTGTACACACCCAGGGGTGGCCGACTCAAATGCCCTCAGGGCTCAAAGAGGCCACACAAATGTGTGAAATCGCTGAGCTTAAGACAACAAACAGCAAGACATCAGCCCTCTAGTGAACTGGAATGGGCCACAGTCTAAAGTCACTGCACAGCCATAAACATGTAAGTTAGAGAAAGAAAAAGAAAAAAGTACTATTCTGATTGAATCAGCTAGTCTACTGTTGGATCAGACCAGCTGGCCACCAGTTTGTAACAAGTATTTCAAAACTGCAAAGGTAAAAATCTGGTTTTCAATCCAGGGTCTAAATTGGTTGGGCTCCAAGCTGTTAAGTTTGTGTATCCTGGGCGGGGGGGCACCCGGGTGGCTCAGTCAATTAAGCCCCTAACTTCAGCTCAGGTCATGATCTCACAGTCTGTGAGTTCGAGCCCCGCATCAGACTCTGTGCTGATGGCTCAGAGCCTGGAGCCTGCAGCCTGCTTTGGATTCTGTCACCCTCTCCCTCTGCCCCTCCCCTGCTCTGTCTCTTTCTCTATCCCCAGAAAAAATCAAACATTAAAAAAATTTTTAAAGATAAATTTGTGTATCCTGATGAGTTCTGCTTAGCTTGAGCCTCATAATATATGTACATGTACTTATTTATAAATTATGTTCATATACCACTGCACTAATGAATTTTGAACATTCATAACATCTAGTGCAAGAAAACCAAATGGCACGCTGAGACCACACCCCTTCCCAGGGGCATCCCTCATCCATGACCAGTCACTTACATTAGTATGAAGGGCCAGAGTCCTCGCAACTAGTGGGGATAACTCTGGAGTCTTTGCTCATTTGTGTGAGCTCCCTGTGGGTAGTGGAGGTGTTTGCTGGGACTGAACCATAACCCAGCTTTCCCTGTTTCCTCCCCAAACCCTTCTTCCTTCACCCCTTCTACCTGAGAGTGCTACCTAACGCATTCACTGTATGTTAAACTCCATCTCAAAATATACTTCCTAGACCGAGATGCATAAAGAGGTCTGACATTTTCTTCTCCCACCAGAGCTGGAGACCCTACAAACCCTTGGGTTATTCTCATCCCATTTTGGAGAACCGTGCTCAAAGCCAGTGCTGCCCGAGAGAACATTCTGAATGATGGAAATGTTTAATATGGCAGCTCCTAGTCACACATGGCCATGGGGTATTTGAATGGGACTTGTACACCTGAGGAAGTGAACTTAATTAAATAGCTACTCAAGACTAGGAGCAACCAGTGCAGATATAGCTATTTGTAACCCAGGTGGGCAGATAGGAAGGGTCCCTAATAGTTATTTCTCTTTTAATTGAGAAAGTAAGTGTGCAGCAATAAAGAAAATACATATGCAAGAAGCCATTTAACTTAATCACCATAACTTGTTGGGTTTTTTGGGTTTTTTTGTTTTTGTTTGTTTTAAATCACTTCATGCTCTTGTCAGAGGAAATACTCAGTGGCATTGCCACCCCACTCCTCTGAGCTGTCACAGTGAGTTAACCAGGGCAGGTGCTCAAGGGGCTGACACAGGCCTGCCATCTGCTTCTGTTTGACCAGCTCAGTCCTGATATAAGTGAATGTCTGCCAGTTTTCTTCCCAGGAACACTAAGCCTCCATTTATAAGATCTGACCGGGGCGCCTGGATGGCTCAGTCGGTTAAGTGTCCAGCTTCTGCTCAGGTCATGATCTCACAGTTCGTGGGTTCAAGCCCCTCATCAGGCTTTGCACTGACAACGCAGAGCCTACTTGGGATTCTCTCTCTACCCCTCCTCCGCTTGTTCACACCCACACACTCATTTTCTCTCAAATTAAATAAATTAAAGCTTTAAAAAATTAAAATAAATAAAACATCAGACCAAGAATCAGCAGCTCCCACCCTGGAAAAACGCTGCTGCTCATCCCCTGCAAAGTTTCCCTGGGAGACTGCTCATCAGCAACCGCGTGAGAATTGAGTGGGCTGCCGAAAACGTATTTGGAAATAAGGGGAGGCCTCCACACCTCTGGAATCCAAATCAAATTGCCCAGTGACTTTAATGAACGACATCTCTAAGCCAGCGGTGCCCAGAGAACAGTTTCATTTCTAGGAGAAACCCTTCTTCACTCTCTACACAGCTCCTCCCTGGTGTCTGAAATAATTTCCCAGGCTATGATGATCAGAAGCAAATGGCGGATATGCTTAGGCCTGGGAGACAACAGACACCTCCGTGCCCTGGGAGCTGGTACAGTGGTTAGAGGTGTTAATGCATTATCTACTCCTCTGGAGAAAGGTTAAAGTTTGGGCTTGAATCACAAGCGAAAATGAGGTCGGTGGCCTGGATAACGCCCGTTGTGGACATTTATCCACAGTATAGAAGCCTCACCCAGCTGGTGGTCTCAGCTCATCAAAGCAGAGAGACAAGAGAAAAATGGGGGTTAGACACCCCAGAGTGCTTTAGAAATGGAACACTGACTTGCTTTCTCTTAAAATGGCAATTAGGCTATATGCATGAGGGAGAACGCCTCTTGGAGGGAGCGAGCTAGCCACGACCTTTGTCCTTCCCCTCAGAAAGGCCTTGCCGCTGAGGTGTCTGTGCTTCCTTGCAGGATGCCCCTCAGTCTATGATGCCCTCAGTCCTTCACTCTCGGGCCAGCTTCACCTTGGCTATCCAAACATCAGCTCCTCTGATACTTCATTCAACAAACAGTGCTTGCGTGCCCTCTGTGCGTCAGGCCATGCGTCGTCCAACAGACATTTCTCAGACAAAGCTGTGAAAAGGGACACAGTCTCCACCCTGATGGCGATGATAATCTGGAGGGAGAGACAGACACTAAAACAAAAGTATGTTTATGGAGGAGGAGGAGGAGAGGAGGCGGCAAAGAGAGGGAGGTTCAGGGAAGACCTGAGTGAGTCCAGGGATTCGAGGAAGCTTGTTCAGGGGAGAGATTTTTTTTTTTTAATGTTTATTTATATTTGGGAGACAGAGCACAAGCAGGGGAGAGGCAGAGAGGAAGACAGAATCGGAAGCAGGCTCCAGGCTCTGAGTGCCGAGCTGTCAGCCCAGAGCCCAACGTGGGATTCACACTCACGAGCAGTGAGATCATGACCTGAGCAGAAGTCGGACACGTAACTGACTGAACCACCCAGGCGCCCCTAGGAAGGAGATTTTTATGTAGCTGCTTACTCAGCCCCATTCCTCTAATCTGAAGTTCAGTCCACCTCAGTGTTGATCAGTATCCTATGCAAACGCTCACAACACTTACTGTTGTATCAGATCTCCGGGTGCCGTGACTGTCTAGTCTTCTGCACTGTAACTGTCCTTTCGTACTTGTGGTTGTTAAATGGCTGCCACACACGTTGCACTGCTCCTTCCTTTTAGGGCACATTTTAAGACTGGACTTTTTTTTTTTTTAAATGTTTTATTTATTTCTAGGAGAGAGAGAGAGACAGACAGCGTGAGCAGGGGAGGGTCAGAGAGAGAGGGAGTCACAGAGTGAAACAGGCTCCAGGCTCTGAGCTGGCTGTCAGCACAGAGCCCGACGCGGGGCTCGAACCCACGAACCGCGAGATCATGACCTAAGCGAAAGTCGGACGCTTAACCGACTAAGCCACCCAGGCACCCCAAGACTGGACTTTCACTCTCCTGTAGGAATAGCCATTTGCCTTGCTTCAGCCAATAAAATATGAGGAAAACACAGCTCCCGGCTATCACCTGGGGCAGAATCTTTAAAAATCAGTGTGCAAGTGACCGGGGTCCTTTCCCCGATTAGAGAGACCCTGGGGAGGTGACGCAAGGAGACGAAGTCCCTGAGCCTGGGAGCCTGTTGGTTCACATCCTTGGGAGCTTCGCCAGAGGAAATTTGAAACTGGCCGCCTGTGCACGAAGGGCAAGGAAAGAGCCAAGAAAGAGGCCAGTGACTCTGGTGGGTGGCACTTCTGACAAATATATGTTACACATGCAGCTGGTCACAGGTGACCACAAGACAAGTGGATCTCTGCACTAGTCCGGCAGAGTCCTCAGAGTTTATACAGAGTCCTCAACTGGATCCAGTCATGTACACTACCCAAGTGGTCTCAATGCCACCTTACGCTCTCAAGGCCACATTGTTGAAATACCTGCTGGTGTGGGAACGGTAGGTAGAAAGTACAACACACGGACATGGGAGGGAGTAGGAGCCTCTGCTTGCCTGGGATCCAGATCACAGGTCAACCAGTGAGCACATCCTCTCCATTTCCTCTTCCAACAGAGCCCCCTGCTTACTTTATCAGATGTGAAGTATGAACATGAAATAAATGTTGGTTGCATTAAAACACTGAGATTTGGAGAGCGTTGTTACTGCTCCATAACTTAGTCTGGTAGACCATTACAGTATGTTAGTTCCCCAGTGGACTGTGAGCTCCTCAAAAACATGAGCTGCTTATATATTTTTGTGTCTTCAGTGCCTAGCACATGGTGCATGCTCAGTAAATTTTTATCAAATTAACGTATAAAGGTACTTAGAATTATTTTTTAATAAACTTACCGGCAACTCAATTTAGATGTTATTTTTTAAAATAATGAAATGATCATAAAATTGATCACCACAGACTGCCAAGATGGGAATTGATAATTGTAGAATCAATGGAAGCAACATCATTGAATGGGACATAGATCATGGAGCACCCAATATACAATAATGTTTATGAAAAGAGCCCAATTATTTGCTTAAAATGTGGACTTGTGTTTAATACAAATAAAAACCAAGTGAAAAAAGTTTAATAACATCCTGGATCCCCTCCATTATTTTTGTAATTGCATCGCTATTGAACTGACACTAGGGGGGAATTAGCTTCATATTCACAAACCAAAGAGAAAGGATCAGTAATTAGGAAAAAAAAGTACCAATTCCCCAAGGGTTTTAAGTTTGGAATCTACTCAATTACTTCCCCTTGAAAAAGTATATCAATTTTTTGAAAGCAGTTCTCAAGCTCCTGAACCATTCATTCTATTTATAATACTTTATCTTCAATTACTTTTCTCATTGTATCTTTCATGGAATAGATTTCCAATTTCCTGCTTAATTCCCTGCCTCCCACCCATGGGTATCCAAGGCTATGCATTTTAGGGTTGGAACATATGTGAAGTAACAATGCAGTACTATAATCCCCCAAATAACTAAGGAACAAATATTTGTTCTTCATTGTACCTTGTATCACCCACTAATTTGGAAATAGATCCTTTGCTGAGAACATAAAAACAGAACTTCCATAAGTTTAGGAAGATATGCCCTTTTCCAGACTAGCTCTATGAAAAGAAGTCATGAATGACATTACCTTTTAGTGCAGTTTCAATTTACATATCGTTGAGGAATATGAGTCACCGTGAATTCTAATTAAAAGGTTATTATTCAAGCCAAGGTTAAAGGTAGGCTAATTGCTAGAACAAACAGATCTAACTATACCATGTTCGAGACAACAGAAATTTCCTTCTTGCTCACTTAATAGTCCTAGATGGGTGTTGAGGCATTTTCAGAAGGCAGTATTCACTGCACGTGGTCTTTCCCAAGTTCCTTCTATCACCTCATTGGCCTCTACCCTGATCCACATCCAGCCAGTGGGAGGGAAAAATCATGGAGTAGCATGCTTGAAGGATTTTAATGGGACAATCCTGGAAGGAACACACACCCCTTCCACTACTATTATTGTGGGAACCCAGTCCAATCATCTCACCTAATCAAAGGAAGCTGTCTAGGAAAAAGAAACAATGGACTTGGGGGACATCTAGCAATCTCTGCCAGAACCCAACTTTGGGTTGATTAGCAAATACCAGTGAGGTGTGAGAAAACAGAAGAGACAGGGATAGGACTGACTCAGTTGCTTGGTTGCTCATTTGATTGGTGTATTTTAGCTACATCATCAGTGATACAGGATGATGTTGTATCTGCACAAGTTGGCTCCTTTACCATTTCCCTTCCCATGAGGCATCACTAAGAGGTGAGCAAGACAGTGCAACAGGTACGGACTATTCAACAGTTAGTCAAGAAGTTCTCAGAGTATAGTCTACAGACATCTAGGGGTCCCTGAGACCCTTTCAGGGGGACTAACGGAGTCATGAACATTTTTATAATAATACTAAAATGTTATTTGCCTTGTTTTATTATGTTGACATTTGTACTGATGGTAGAAAATCAATGGTAGTAAAATGGCTGACATTCTGGCATAAATCAATGTATGCGCTCACATTAAAAGGTGGGGTGGGGAGAATGTGAGATATGTAGAGTAAGTTTACTTAACCCTTGATTAAATAGTAAAAATTACTATTTTTACTAAATCTCAACTCTTGAGTACACATCTTTTTAATATTCTGTGTGACGAAATGGGAAGGGTAGAGTACTTCTGCTGCCGTGCCCAAGTATATGCTTGTTTCAAACAAAAGTCTATGTGCAACCGTTTCAATATTACCAGCTACTTTTTTCATAAAACAGCATTTTTACTTGAAAGGATGGTTGACAGTCATATAATGGGTATTCAAACTTGGTTACTGGCAAACATTCTCTTGAAAATGAATGAAGAAGGGTAGCCGGGGTGGCTTAGTCAATTAAGCTCCGACTTTGGCTCAGGTCGTGATCTCATGGTTTGTGGGTCCAGTCCCGTGTCAGACTCTGTGCTGACAGCTCAGAGCCTGAAGCCTGCTTCAGATTCTGTGTCTCCCTCTCTCCCTGCCTCCCCCCTTCTCAAAAATAAACAAACATTAAAAAAAATTTTTTTTTTTAAATGAAGGAAGGAGGCCTGTCACTTCAGGTAAAAACAAATGACAGTATTTACTGCCAATGAAACAATGTGAGCTTTCAAGTGAAAATTAGAATTTCAAAAAACTTGTATGCACCACTGTAAGCTTAACAGCTTCCAATTCTTAGATATTTCTGATAATATCAGTGAGGATATTAATAAAGGTGATTTTTTAATACACTAAACTGTGTCAATATCTAGGAGATCTCTTAACTCAGTAAGCCAAATGAACAAATATTCCAAAATCAAGCATGGGAGAAAGATTTTGTGGGGAGTCTGAATGGCTCAGTCAGTTGAGCATCAGCCTCTTGATTTCAGCTCAGTCATGATTTTGAGCGCCAAGATGGGCTCTGCACTGGGCATGGAGCCAGCTTAAGATCCTCTCTCTCTCTCCCTCTGCCACTCCCTCCCCTTCATATGCTCTCTAAAATAAAATGAAAAAAATTTTTAATTAAAAAAGATTTCCTCAAAACAGAAGTCAGACTAATCAATTTTAATGTAACTGAGTAAGAAAATCTTATTAATATGATTTCAGATTCCACATATCTTTAAAGACTGTAACCATTTTTCAAGTTTTGGTATAGAATCCAAAAATAATATCCACAATTACCTGAAATTCCATTAAAATTAAAATGTTTCTCCTTTCTTTCCAACTACAAATCTGTGTAAGGCCTACTCTTCATATATTTCAATAAGAATAACATATTGCAACAGATTGAATGCAGGAGCCGATATGAAAGAGATATACAGAAATGTAAAATGAGGCCACACTTCTCATCTATTACAGTGTTTGCATTTACTATTGTAAGATTCAAGAACTTTAAATTCTAAGACAGACTCCAGGGGCACCCAGGTGGCTCGACTGGTTAAGCCTCCACTCTTGGCTTTGGCTCAGGTCATGATCTCATGGTTTATGAGACCGAGCCCCGCACTGGGCTCTGTCTGACAGTACAAAACCTGCTTGAGATTCTCTGTCTCCCTCTCTCTCTGCTCCTCCCCACACTCAGTCACACACACTCTTTCGAAATAAATAAATAAACTTCAAAAGGAAAAAAAAGAAAAAAAGAAAAACAAAGCAGACTCCAAGGCTATCAGATCAAAAGTTACAGACTATCTATCTTAGTTCAAATCTCAGGGCCAAGAGCACACCACAATGCCTTTTCCCAAACTGCAGCACTGAACCAAGTGGTCTGGGCCAGCTTGCAATCTGCTTAACTATCTGGTCTAGAGGGATGTCATAGTGACTGCTAAACTTCAGAGAAGTTATGCCCATGACATTCCCATGATCTAAAAGCTTCCTATCCTCTATTCAAAGGGGTTGTCTGCAAGTAGCTTGAAATGACCAGCTCTCTAGGGCCCAAACTGGCTCTAGGAAGTAATCAGTTGCTTGTCCAAATAATCACAAGTCATCTGCTTACACTTTGTTCTTATAATCTGAGAAATAACTCCATAAAACCCACCAGCCCGGGCTTTTTGACTAATTTGAAAAAGTAACAGGATTTAATGTATGCAGTTAATCAATCTGATTTCCTAAGCACCCCCTCAGAGTGTGGCACTTTGCTAAGCAATAGGCTTGTAAAATGAACCTGGTTAGGGTACCTGGGAGGCTCAGTTGGTTAAGCCCCCTAAGTTGACTCAGGTCATGATGTCACAGTCCATGAGTTGAAGCCCTATGCTGGGCTCTGTGCTGACAGATGGGAACCTGGAGCCTGCTTTGGATTCTGTGTCTCCCTCTCTTCCCCTCCCCCACTTCTCTCTCTCTCTCTCTCTCTCTCTCAAAAATAAGTAATACATATTAAGAAATTTTT
Source organism: Hyaena hyaena (assembly GCF_003009895.1). Classification (NCBI taxonomy): domain Eukaryota; kingdom Metazoa; phylum Chordata; class Mammalia; order Carnivora; family Hyaenidae; genus Hyaena; species Hyaena hyaena. The sequence continues at coordinate 2,238,599 of NW_024080840.1, read as the reverse complement.
TAAATAAACATGGTTATAACTACAATGTTAGTTTATGTGATTATGAAGCTCTCTCAGACTGGACAATCTAGCAGGAAAAAAGAGCAATAAGCCAGGCAATAATATGAAGTATAATGACATAAACTAATATGTACAAGTTTAATGTTCTGGAAGCACATTTTAAAAGCCTCCAGCTGGTCTTATAGAAAGATAAAATGGAAAGAGTCATCATGGAGGGCTTCCCGGAAGAAGAGAACTTTCAGTAGAGATCCCAAGGATTGAATGGGGAATCAGCCAAGCAAAGAGAGAAGGAAACAATATTTTAGGCAGAAGGCACAGCTGTTACTGTCTCCTCTCCCTCCAACCATGACCTCAAGTTCTCCCCAAATTCATAGCAAAAATCCAAGAGATATTTTTGGTCTTCATGTCCCTTGGCCCCTTGTGTGTATTTGGCCCTCCCTCTTTCTTAAAACCCTGACTTCTGTTAGCTTCTGTGACATCACAACACATGACTAGTCTTCTCAAACTGACTTTCCGTGTTTTATAATCTCATCCTCTCCTTCTTCGTCACATCTTGACTTTCCTGAAGGCTTGATCCTGAGCCCCCATGCCCTGTGTTCTCTTCCAAATTAATTGCATCAGTGTCCAGTTTCAGTTACGACTTCTGCAAGGGGTCTTAGCAATGTAGGTCCCCAGCCTCTGTGTGGTAGAACAGTGCCCTTTCCTGCCCACATGATCTCCCTACCTGCACAGAACCTCAAACCCTGTCCAACGCCAAAGTCGTGAGGGCTCTCTGATCTTCTTCCGTGATTCCCTCTCCAGAGACCGTCTCTACCACCACTCGGCTTCCCAGCCCAGTACCTGGGGGTTTCCTTCTAATTGCCCTTCTTTCTCATGCCTCTGTCTACTCCACCACCAAGTCCTATTGACTTCACCCCAAATCTCCCTCACAACAACTCACGAGTCTCCATATCCTCTGCAACCACCCAAATCCCAACTAGACCGTCAATTGCCTGGATAACTGTGCCCACCCACAAGTGCCTGATCTCATTCTTTCAGCCTCTCCCCCAGTCCACTCTATAGACACCACGATCCTTTAGAGAACTGACCCTGCTGCCTCTACTAAAAATGCTATAGTGACTCTCGACCCCTTTTTGTACTAAGACAAACATTCCTTCCCAAAGCTGTGCACGATCTGACTCAGTCCTGGCTCTCCATCTCACGCCTGCGTGGACCAGGTACACAGACTTCCTTGCAATTCATCACCACCATGGGGTTTCCTTGCAAAATGTAGCTTTGCAAATCTTGTTACCCGTGTTAGGAATGGCCTACCTTCCCCTTCTCCCCCTAGTTAATGCCTACTCATCATCATCACGCCACCAGGGAAGATACTGATCTGGTAGACAAGGTTGCACATGCTCATTGCACCATACTTCTCCTTATCCCTGTTGTAATATTATAGTGTATTTGATTATTTAATAATTATTTGATTAATCACCATCTCTCCTTACAAAGACTGTGACTTTCCTGTTTCTATTCTCCTTTCTCTCTTCCAATGCCTAACCGGGGCTAGGGGCCAGGCTTGATGAAGACATTTTGTGAGTGAGTTAAAGTAGCATGTGCAAAGTCTCAGAGGGAACTGCGCATGCCTGAGGCTGGAAGGAATTCAGTAGGGTGGGATCCTCCAGGGAAGGAAGGAGATTTCAGAGGAAGAGGATGGGTAGAGTCAAGCCTGGAGAGGCTGCAGAGGGACAGGGCAGATAGCTATGATAACGGCCGAAACACAAAGTGCCAGCAGCGATCTTGACAAGACATGATGAAATCTGTATCACGCTGGCGTCTACACAAGACTACACAGGAAAAAGCAACTCTAGAGACAGAGAGAGGACTTCAGCTCTTCCGTAGTCTGAGTGATGATAACCAGGAAATATAGACTAGTAGTGGTGACAGGAAGAGTGGAGACAATTGGATTTGAAAAACAGAAAATGAGGGGGGTGCCTGGGTGCTCAGTTGGTTAAGTGTCCGACTTCCCCTCAGGTCATGATCTCGTGGTTCATGGGTTGGAGCTCTGCATCGGGCTCTGTGCTGACAGCTCCGGGCCTGGAGCCTGTTTCAGATTCTGTGTCTCCCTCTCTCTCTGTCCCTCCCCTGCTCACACTTGCTCTCTCTCTCAGAAATAAATAAAGCATTAAAATTTTTTTTAAAAAGAAAAACAGAAAATGAGGAGGATTCAACAAGACCAGGATGCTCCTTTGCTTCTAAATGATCCCACCATCAACTACCATTTTCCATAACATGAATGGTATCTCTTATGTCCCCCCAAATTTGAATTCACTGAAAGCAGCCAGCTTTATCATATCATATTTCCTCTTGACCACGTGGGTCTTTGTAGATCATGATCCCTGACCAAGATCACAGACGCAGGGTTCTGGTAATTCCACTAGCTCCCTGCCGTGTGTTAACATTTTGCCACCTGCACAAATCATTGTTTTAATCATAGCTGTTTAAAGTCCTTTTAATTTTTTAACTGTCTATCGCATCCTTCAAATGTCTGATATCATTGTAATAGTGTTCTTAAGTGTTCATGCCATTACAAATAGACATTTTAAACATCAACTCTTTTAAAATCATCACTGATTAAATTTCACCTTCCATCTAACATTTTTTGTCTCACACCAGAGCTTTTCACAGAGTACCCTTCATTCAGTCTTGAACCACTGACTTAGCATCTGTTTTGTGCTAGACTTTTTTAACTTTATTTATTTTGAGAGAGGGTGTGTGAGTGGAGGGAGGGAAGAGGGAGAGGAAGAGAGAGAATCCCAAACAGGGTCCACACAGACAGCCCCGATATGGGGCTTGATCTCATGAACCATGAGATCATGACCTGAAGCCAAAATCAAGAGTTGAAAGCTTAACCAGCTGAGCCACCAAGGTGCCCCTAGACATTTTCTAGTCACTGCAGATAAGGTGGCAAATAATATGTGGTTTCTAACCTCAGTGAGTCATAGCCTTGCGGAGAAGGCAGAAATATAAGGAGGCACATTTAAATGTTGCCTAATACATATACTAATGTTCTATAAACACGTTTTAGAAGTCCTATGAACACACTTAGGGGCATGGGGAATGTTTCATGTAAGAGGGGATCATATAAGACTTGTGATCTGAATCTTAAAAGATGAGTAAAGTTTGGGGTGCCTGGGTGGCTCAGTCGATTGAACGTCCAACTTTGGCTCGAATCATCATTTCGCTATTCATGGATTCGAGCCCTGCGTTGGGCTCTGTGCTGACAGCTCAGAGCCTGGAGCCTGCTTCAGATTCTATGTCTCCCTCTCTCTGTCTCTTCTCACACTCTGTCTCTCTCAAAAATAAATTAACATCAAAAAAATTTATTTTAAAGCTGAATAAAGTTTGACACACAAGGAACGTGTGAAAGGCTTCAAAGTGAGAACAGCACATGCAAATTCATGGGATATTAGAGTAACATCACATGATTAGATTTGCTTTTTTTTTTTTTTTTTTTCAGGAAAATAGCTGAGGTAGCTAAGGAAGTCACATTGGCTTCCTTAGCTACCTCTCACTTTGCATCCTCTTTGGTTATCATTTAGGATTACAAGGAGAATTGTTTTTCATAGATCTCTCTATAGCGTCTTCCCTTTTAGAAAAGAACTAGGAGAAACACAGGATATAGCATATCTTACACCCGTTTCCCTACACCAGCCAGAGAGACTTCTGAGGGCTTTCACAGACATGTCCTGAGCTAATCAATGTAGACACTGGGTTGAGTCTGTAAAACTAGCAACACATCTTCAATAAGGCAACTCTTCATTTCTGAAAAAGACTGCCCTACAATCAATTCCTAAAATCACTTCAGGAGACATCACAGCCACTCAAAAGACTCAAACATACTAATGTAAATAACATATCCCCAAGTATCATATACACCATTAGGGAAGAATGATCTTTTGTTTTTATAACTATTTAATTGCAAGCAAAGTCCTCTGTCTTTCTCCTTGGTCTTCTGGTCTCTCTAGGAGAACAAGAAAAGGAAAAAAAAGAAAAACCCCTTAAGCACTGATCCCTCATATGAGAAGTTACCAAGACTTCCGCCTTCAGTGGGAATCTGGACCCTTCCAATCTGGCTAAATGAGTGTCTGTCTGTGTTTTGTTCTTGAGTGACCATGAACTTCTACACTCCCTACTCCAGATCTCTGGACCACTGTCGGCATCTCCCCTCCATATCCCCAAACTTCTGCCATGGAGAAATACCTCAGGCCCAGCCCCATTGTTCTCTCTTCAAACACTGGTGGAACTCTCAGTTCTCTCATCTCCAAGAAACACATATGTGACCCCCAGCATCAGAAACCAAAGATTTCTTAAAGAACGTAGGGAGAAAATGCACCTTAATGAGACCCGCAGCTCATCAGCGACCGTCTCCTGGGAAACCCACAAAGACGCTCCTACCCAATCATCTCTCTCATTAGCCATGATAGGAAAAAAAAAAAAAGAAGAAGAAAAAGAACTAAAATAGGGAAAGGGTCAACAGCAGTTTTCTGCCTCTGCCAGAAAAAAAAAGACAGTGTTTTTAAAGCTTCAAATGGTCCCTGTTGAAACTGTCATTCCCAGATTACAGCCTGCAGGATGAGGAGCACCGTGGAACAGACAGAAAATCGGCAAGCTTGCACCCATCCGGCTCCATGGGCACAACAGGCCACCTGGCAGCAGGCACTCTTGCCTGCGGGAGACAACCCCTGGGTGGCTGTAGTCGCCCTGACAGCACCCTGTCCAGAGGCCCGGTATTATTACTGTCCGCCCTTCTGCTGGCGCGGAACTTGTTCTGACTGTGTGACAGTTCTGACGACGACACAGTTTGAGGCAAGGAGCCGGGTCACATGCTGCTACACTCATGGGCTGTCACTAACTGTGCCACTAAAACCAGACAAAACCTTGTCAAGGGAGATAAACTCCTCTGGAGACAGAGGTAAGTGACTCAACTCCTGGCCTGCTTGTGAGGGTTTTGTTCAGTTCAAGGACAGTATCAGCTGACAGAAGGACTTGATGTTTCGGGGAGACACAATCGACACTGGCAAGTGGAAGGAGGCGGAGAGGCAGAAAGAGAAAAACATGCCTGAACAGACACTGGCATGCTGAAGGAGACAGGCTGCCAGGAGGTGGCAAAAGACGACGTGTCCCCACTACTGAAAATCAATGATCTAATCAAATCACGCCTGTTTCACAGTCATGGAACCTCCAGCAGGAAACTAAAGCAATCAACCTTGGCTTCGCTAAGTACGGTCTCTACTGCGTGCTTGACACCGCCCAGGGTATTACAAAGGCTGCAAAAACCTGACGGGCAACTCCTCACTTCAGTGACCTTATGATTTAGCTGTTGGATAAGACCCACTGCCATAGAGACATAGACTGTGGTAAACACAACCACGGCTCTTTTCCCAGGTCTCCATGCCCAGTGGGAATCTGAGAACCTGGAATCCACCCCCAAGAGAGATATAGGAAAGCACTAGGGAGAAAGCACAGAGAAGTTACTCCATCATGACGCCCTCCTTGGGCTACCCAAGGTCAGGATTCCAGCCGGTCTTTCCTCTCTTCTTGGCGGTGCCGGAGGCAAGGTCCTCCCAGTTTTCAGCTAGGAATCAGTCACCCTGTGCTGGTCATTTTATCACAGCAGCCACGTGCTCCTTAACTTGCTTGCTCCTAGCAGTCCCCAGACTCAGGACCTTGACAATGTGGCTTATTCTTCCCTCTCCTCCATCCCCTACCCAACCGCAACATACCCAGGTAAATGATAGTAACCTGAGTACCCATCCCTCAAGGGATGGGCTTTGGAGCCATAGATATTTATTTACACCTGGGACATGTATTAGTTGTGTGAATTCAGCTTATTTCATCAGACTTTCCATTTCCTCCATTGCAAGGACTGATGTAAAAAAGGAAGATGCATTATTACGTGGAAGTGCCCAGCATGGTGTCTGGTATTTGGGAGATATGAATGTTGGTTTGTTTTCATCCTCTGAAAGCAACCCTGAATACTGAATTAAGCATACATTGCAGTGTAACGTCTCTAAAATCCTTAATTAGTACTGTCAGTTCTTCTTATTTGCAGATGCCATATTTACAAATTCACCTACTCACTAAAATTTATTTGTGATCAACAAACCAATGATTGTGGTGCCTGTCATCACTCCACAGATGTATGCAGAGTGGAGGAAAATGTGAGCCACCCAATGTACACATTCCCAGCTGGGGCGGAACAGGGTGACACCCTGCCTTCTTATTTCAGCTCTAATACTTTAAACAAGTGTTCTTTTCACTGTCTATTTGGTGTAATCTCTTTCACAATTTTGTGGATTTTTTTTAATGATTTCATTGCTTAAAATGGTCCCCAGGTAAAAGACAGTCTTTTCCGCGGCGCCTGGGTGGCTCAGTCGGTTAAGCGTCCAACTTCGGCTCAGGTCGTGATCTCACAGTTTGTGGGTTCGAGCCCTGTGTCGGGCTCTGTGCTGACAGCTTGCTCAGAGCCTGGAACCTGCTTGGGATTCTGTGTCTCCCTCTCTCTCTGACCCTCCCGTGCTCAGGCTGCCTCTCTCTCTCTCTCAGAAATAAATAAAACGTTAAAAAAAAAAAAAAAAAGACAGTCTTTTCCACAAATGGTGCTGGGAAAACTGGGCAGCAACACGCCAGAGAATGAACCTGGACCACTTCTTACACCGTACCCAGGAATTAACTCACAATGAATAAAAGACTTAAATGGAAGACCAGAAACCATGAAATTCCTAGAAGGAAACATAAGTTACTGGACACTGATGTGAGCGGTAATTTTTTAAGATCTTCTTCTGAGGCAAGGGCAACAAAAGCAAAAATAAACAAATGAGATTAAAATGGAAAAGCTTTTGCATAGCAAAGGAACCCATCAACAGAACAAAAAGGCAACATTTTAAATGGGAGAAGATATTTGCCAACGATATAACTGATAAGGAGTTAATATCCAAAATATATAAAGAACTCACACAACTCAATATCAAACACACAAAGCAATTAAAAAATGAGCAGAGGAGCCCCTGGGTGACTCAGTCATTTGAGCATCTGACTCTTAATTCATCTCAGGTCATGATCTTGTGGTTTGTGAGATGGAACCCCATATCACACCCAATGCAGAGCCTACCTAAGATTCTCTCACCCTCTCTCTGCCCCTCCCCTGTGCATGCTCGCTTGCTCTCTCTCAGAAAAGAAAAGGGAAAGGGGGAGGGGGAGGGGGAGAGGGAGGGGGAGGGGGAGAGGGAGAGGGAGAGGGAGGGGGAGAGGGAGAGGGAGAGAGAAGCAGAGGACCTGAATAGACAAGTCTCCAAAGAAGACATGCAGATGGTGGACANGGGAGAGGGAGAGGGAGAGGGAGAGGGAGAGGGAGAGGGAGAGAGAAGCAGAGGACCTGAATAGACAAGTCTCCAAAGAAGACATGCAGATGGTGGACACATGAAAAGATACTGAGAATTACTAATCATTAGAGAAATGCACTGAAACCACAATGAGGTATCATTGCACACTTGTCAGGCTATTTATCAAAAAGACAATAACAAGTTGGCAAGGATGTAGAGAGAAGGGAACCCTAATGCAATGTGGGTGAGAATGAAAAATGATTCAGCTACTATGGAAACCCATATGGAGGGTCCTCAAAAACTTAAAGCTTGAACTATCATACTATCCAGCAAGTCCAGGTCTGGGTATTTATCCAAAGAAAAGGAAAATACTGGAGTGCCTGGGTAGCTCAGTTGGTTAAGTGTCCAACTTCAGCTCAGGTCATGATCTCACGGTTCATGGGTTTGAGCCCTACATTGGGCTCTGTGCTGATGGCTCAGAGACTGAAGCCTGCTTGAGATTCTGTGTCTCCCTCTGCCCACAGCCTCCTCAACTCACTCTCGGTCTCTGTCTTTCAAAAATAAATATTTAAAAAAAGAAAAAAAAAGGAAAAGGAAAATTCTAATTCAAAAAGATATATGTGCTCCTACGTTCACTGCAGCATTTACAATAACCAATATAAGAAAGCAATCTGTTCATCCACAGATGAATGAATAATGAACATGTGGAATATACGTCCCCCATACATTGTATATACAATGGAATATTACTCAGCCACTAAAAAAGAATAAAATCTTGCTATCTGCAACAATATCTAGAGACCTAAAGGGTATTGTGCTAAGTGAAATAGGTGAAAGAAAAGCAAATACAGTATGATTTTGCTTCTGTATGGCATCTAAACAAAACAAAACAAAAACAAACTCAGATACAGACAATCTGGTGGTTGCCAGAGGGGGTGGGAGATGGGCAAAATAGGGGAAGGGGATCAATGGCCACAAACCTGCAGTTATAAAATAAATAAGTCACAGGGATACAGTATAATATGTAATAACTTAGTACATAAAAACTTCATATGGTGACAGATGGTAGCTAGATTTATCATGGTGACACTTTGTAATATATTTAAATGTTCAATCACTATGTTGTACACCCAAAATACAATATTTGTATGTTAACTACACTTCAATTTAAAAAATAAGCAAATAAAATGGCCCCAAGCAGACTGCTCCAGTGCTTTCTAGTGTTTGTACGTGGAAGAAGGCTGTGATGTGCCTTACAGAGAAAGCACATATACTAGATAGGCTTCATTTAGGCATGAATTATGGTGCTGCTGGTCATGAGTTTGAATGTTAACAAATAAACAGTATATATTAAATAAGGCATCTTTTTTTTTAATGTTTTATTTATTTCTAGGAGAGAGAGATAGACAGACAGCATGAGCAGGGGAGGGTCAGAGAGAGAGGGAGTCACAGACTGAAACAGGCTCCAGACTCTGAGCTGGCAGTCAGCACAGAGTCCGACACAGGGCTCGAACCCACAAACTGCGAGATCATGACCTAAGCGAAAGTCAGACGCTTAACCGACTAAACCACCCAGGTGCCCCTAAATAAGGCATCTTTAACAGAAACCCAGACAGAACAAATAAATTGATCAGTTTACACACACACACACACACACACACACACGCAAAAATGTGAAGCAGAGGCTCACAAGACCTCAACTCTGTATTTCCCTTAGGAGCATTTAAGCATTTGCTAATTTCATGTTCAAAGTAACTTTCTAGACCATAAATACCAAGAACAAAGCGCCTCAACATCCATCTTTTTCTCATTTAATTTCCACACCCATCCTTTGAGGCAAGTGGGTAATCGGATGTGTCATTCACCACATTAGGAAAAAGTCACAAACTTGATACAAGTAGTGAAGGATCTTAGAGCAAAAGGAGGCTTGGCAAAGAGTAGAGGTGGTGGGCAGTGGGAATAGACAAGCTCTGTGCCCTGGAAAGTGAGGGGCTTAACTTGACCAAAAGCACAAGGTGAGTACTGACACTTCAGGGGACACTTGTACTTCCCTGGGGTCCCTCGATATTAATCACAGGTCATTTGAGATGCTCTATCTATGCTTCTTTCCCTCAAATTTCCTCTAATGAACTTGGCACTTGTATGGCACTTGACTAGCAAGACAGCAGGACAGCAGGTGATCCACGAAATCTGGGACGTAGTTCCAAAACCAGAATCTAATGACACATCAATAATATCATGTTTTTCTTCACGGAGTCAACCTCTCAGTTAACTCAGGCAAGAAGGGTGAAAAAAGGCAGGGTGTCTCCATCTAGACGTCATCTCTGCCTCGCTGCCATTTCCGACCCTGAACACAACCTCTCTTGGACAGCACGGGGACTTAAACAGCTAAATAAAACTCTATTATTTCAGAAAAGTTTAGAATCAGTGTTTTGGGGAAAGTAAAGGAGGGTGATAGCCATCTGTTTCCATTCCTTCTATTTCAAATGAGAACTCTGAAGCTCTGGGGGTTAATGTGACAGACTGGGGACCACAGCCTATTTTTTTCCAATGCCCATTTGAGTAGACTTTCCATACTTTAGTAACCATATGTCTAGATTTTCCAGGAGAACTTTGATTTCTGAAAAGGCTTGCTCCCATCATTGCTTAAGAAGACTTGTACCTGTTAGTTTCTGGACTCTGAATTTTGGGTCAAACAATATGGTCACAACAGACATATGATGATTTATCTAACTGAGACCTCATTCTCATTCTCCTGTAGCTGCTCATCCAAGCCAGTGGCTTCTCTTGTCACATCTGTTTGGATGATCCCCACATCAAGTAAGAAAGTGACAGAATTTTAGAACATAAAGTATCCCGATGGGTCGTTGATAGTCAATTCCTTCATTTTACAGGTAAAATTGAGTCTCCAATCCAATCACAAGTGCTAACAAGAGATAGAGTCAGAATATAACACGGGCCTCCAACAAAGGTTACAAAAGTACAAAAGAGTTGGTTAACATACTTGCTCGTTCAATATCATGATGGACATAACTGTTCCAAGAGCCTCAGAAGATACGTTACAAACAGATTCACACAAAACAATGGTAATGATTAAGACCTTTGGGTGTCTCCCGTTTGAGAGTCTGTAGGCTCTGGTTTCCTTACTGGAACAATATTTATTGGCCTGCATCATCATGAAAAACGATTGCCCTGAACACCTACCTGCAAAAACAACCATGAAAACATTTACCAGGATTTATATAATAAAAAGAACACCTTGAATAAAACACAGACGCCTACTCTACATTTTATTAGCACTTAAAAGTCAATTATCGCTTCACACCAGAAGTGAAAGCAGCGACATGGTCAGGCTCTTAGCAATAAAACCACACAATTCCATCTCTCTGGTCACTCAGAGAACTTACTCGAGCTGCCAGGAGCCAGGACATCACATTGGGAAACCAATGGTTTTAAATGCTTAGAAAAGCAAACAATGATTTGTCCTCCATGAATATATGCCATTAAATAAAAGTACCGTTTGAGAGGCACAAAGGTTTATAAATTAGTGGGTGTGGGGCAATGGAAGAGCATGGGAACTATCATCAATATACCGGCTTGTTTCCGGAGGATGTGGTGGTAACTGGGCTTTTTATCTCCTACACAAAAATAGAAAAATAGCTGACTCAGTACAACAACCTCTTGGTTGAGCATCCTAACTCGCACCTCTTGCCCTTCTATTCTGCATGAAACAGGTTCATCATTCCAGCCCCAGCTCAAAACCCTCGGTGATTCAGAGGAAAGCCAGAGCAAGGAAGTGCCATTTGATTCCTTACAGTGATGGTTTGGGTGATGGCCTGTGATCTTATGTCACAGGAAGACAGAAACCACGTTGGAAGATGTTGTCCAAATGCAACCAAAAAACCACATGGGTCACAGGTGGACCCACCGTACACTTCAGTTTTCCTGGTATATCCCAGTTTGCGTGTGCTGTCACAATACCATCCCTGCTATTATCCTAGTTTGGATGATAAATGGTATGAGAACCCTTGTTATGAGCATTACAGTGCCACATGCCCTCCACCAACGCCAACATTTTTTTACCAGAAGTTAGAGACGCCACAGGCAGCCCTCAGGACAGCTTACCAGTCTTCTGATCCCCTCCTCCAGCCAGCACCCCATCGCAGGCACAAGAGTGCAGAGGAACACCACCAGGATTGGGGGAATACATCAGCTAGTGGATGCCAACTTCACGCTCGGGCCTGAGGTTTCTTCGCATCTTTTCATTGTGTGCCCTGGGCATCTCGTGTTATCCATCTGAAACCACAGAAGGATTCAGGCTTCACCAGTTATCATGATGCTCGTCTGCCTCCTTCATGCCCAGCATCGCCAAGTCAGCTAATACAGCAGCCCCATGTTTTAACCAAGAGAGAGGGACAAGCTTTCTACCACACAAGGAAATGAGGTTGTCACCAGAAGACCCTGGCTAATAGATTTTTCTTTAATTATAGGTTAAAAGGCGTAACCTTGCTTAATTCTGAAATATTTAAACTCCAAGTCCTTGATGTTTAAAGGGAGGACCCCAGGGGTGCCTGGGTGGCTTAGTCGGTTAAGCGTCCGACTTTCGCTTGGGTCATGATCTCGCTGTTCGTGGGTTCGAGCCCCTCTTCGGGCTCTGTGCTGACTGCCAGCTCAGAGCCTGGAGCCTGTTTCAGTCTGTGACTCCCTCTCTCTCTGACCCTCCCCTGCTCATGCTGTCTCTATCTCTCTCCTAGAAATAAATAAATAAATAAATAAATAAATAAATAAATAAATAAAAAAGAATTTATAAAGGGAGGACCCCAAATAGAGCCCATATCATCCTACTGAAGTTCCTCTAACAAAAAAGGAATTTCAAATAGTCATTTTTCCCCGTTTTGAAAATAAACATTCCTAATCCTATCATCACACATCTATTAACATTTTGTATATTCCTTTCCGGTCTTTGTCATGTGCATAACATTTCCAGTCTGCATTACAGTATACATATAATTTTCTATCATGCTTTGATCAAAACCACTCTTCCAAGTTGTTACATAGAATTACCAATTATAATTGTAGACCCTTCACGGTGTTTTTTGAATTGATACATTACAATGTAATGATTTCCCTGCTTTTAATATTTTACTTTTTCCTATCTTTCTACCAGTACAAGACATTTTGCTAAGCACTGGGAATGGTAAAGTTAACAAAATAAATGTTTTTTACTAAGTAAAAAAATTGTGGACTCGTTTTGAAGACTAAATTTGAATTCTTGTCACATTTTGAATGGCTCTGGTATTCTCTTTGTGTGTGAGTCACAAACTTGAAAATAAAGAGGATGAGAAAGAGAGGGAGAGAAGACAAGGAAGAAGAAGAAAGCGGGGGAAGGGAGAGAGGAAAGACAACAGGGAGAAAAGGGGGAGGGAAGGACTTATAATTACAAGGATAAATTGAGGGTCTTCTGTTCTGACATTTGCTTCATGTAAATGATGGAAATACCATACCAATTCATTTGAATACTTGTCAAGTCTCTCCATGAATTATAATAAATGTCAGCATCATTCTAATATTTAAAAACAAAAGCTATCTATAATTCAGACATGACCCTTTCCCTATCGTCTACTCCATCATGTAAAATATCCATTGCCTGGCCTTTAAGGCCTCATATGCTCTAGCCCATCATAACCAAGCCAATTTTTCTCCACACAAAGCTCATCTCTAGTCAGGACTCCTTACTGGGAAACACAGAGACGTGGCAGCTTCAGTCAGGGAGAAGTAGCTGGCGTCAGAATAAACCTTCCATAGCGAAGAATTATAATCCATGGACAAAATTTTAAAAATTAAAAACTAGGCCTGAGTGACTCAGCCAGTTGAAGGCCCAACTCTTGATTTCAGCTCAGATCATGATCCCAGGGTTGTGGGATCAAGCCCTCCACTGGGCTCCATGCTGAGTGTGGAGCCTGCTTAGTATTCTCTCTCTCTCACTTCCTCTGCCCCTCTCCCCCACTTGCACTTTCTCTCCCTTAAAAAGAGAGAGAGAGAGAGAGAGAGAGAAATAAAAGAAATATAAAACTATTTGAAGGCCCTGGAGAATAACTAAAAGCAGGCATAAATTGGAAAGTAGTGAACACTTGAAAAATAGAAAACTGGACTGGATAAGATCACGTATCCAGAGTGCGTTGAAATCCCCAGTCCAAGGGTTGCTGGTCAGCTAAAATTCAAGCAGAACTAATGCCTTGTTGGCATGAAGCACCTAGGGACAAAGTTCACTCCAGAGGGGGTGAATAATAACAAAGGAAATCCAGAAATGAAGGATCCAAAGAAAGGACCCCCCCAAATCTGATCTATAATCTGTGTCAAATCTTTGGCTGAGGTTTATACTACAATTGCTCAAGGAACACTGAAAGAAATCCAGCAGAAAGCAGTAGCTTTCAGGCTAGGAGAAAGGAGCAGAAATATTCGATGCTGGCTACTGGAGAGTAAGAAGACTTTGAAGTTCAAGTCTTTCAAAGTTAGGGGGTTTTGCTAAACACCTTGGGCTTTCCATTGAAAATGCAGTTGGTCATATTTTAGGATTAAAGTGTAGGTCTCTGGGGCACTGGGTGGCTCAGCGGATTGAGCATTTGACTCTTGATTTCTGCTTAGGTCATGATCCCACAGTCATGGGATTTACTCCGTGTCAGACTCTGTGCTGAGCATGGAGCCTGCTTAAGATTCTCATTCATTCATTCATTCATTCATTCATTCATTCTCTCTCTCTCTCTCTCCCTTCCACCCTCCCTTCCTCCCTCCCTCCACCCCTCTCCCTCTCTTGTGTGCTCTCTTAAAAAAAAATAGTTAAAAAAAATAAGAAAATGCATGTCTCTGAATTAAAGGCTTAGAAGTGTTTTAGCTTTATCTCCCCAAAGAGCTGGTAAGTTTCTTGAGGGGAAAAATTGCACTTTATGCACATGGCAAGGCTGACAAACAACATGGAGCGTGCGATTTGGCTCATCCCCACGGGCAAGGCACTGTGCTGAGTGTCATGGGAAAATCTTCCAGTGAGTTAAAGAGATTCGGCCTTCAAGGCCCACCCTCCAATGTACAAGATAGGCACACAAATCATCCTGACCCAAGCAAAACTGTGAGAAAACAAGAAGTGTCCTATGAGAATTGAGGATAGAAAATGTTTTCCAACCTGGGGTATCTGGAAGCTCCTAAAGAAATTGGAATTCAATTAAGTTCTTAAAAGAGAAACGTTGTTTTTCAGGTATTGGGTGCCCTTTGGCCTAGACCATGCCAGGCATGGTGCTAAATACGTATGTGCAGAATGTCATTTGATCCTGATAAAACGTCCATGAAGTCTGTCCCTTTATTTTCCATTATTAGTGATGAGCTTGGTCTTAGAGGTCATGCAGCAAGGCCACATGACTAAGAAGTGTCCAGCAAGTGGACTCAACCCCAGAGATAACCTGACTCTGGGACGTGAGGTCTTAGCCACTATTCTACTCTACGTTAATGGGGAGAAAAAGAAGGAGACTAAGTCCGTTTACACAGAAAGACACAAAGCAAGTCACAGAAGGGAATGTACACAGTGGTAGCATGAGATTATTGATTAGAACATTGGGGATAAAGGATCTTAAAAACCAGACTCGAATTTTTGGCATTTCCTTCCATACCCTAAGTATACTCTGAGTTAAAGCTCTTCTCTGATAGCTTTTTGTAAGTCAATGAGTCATTTCTAAGATATACTTAATAACTATAGTTAGCAAACTCACAATAATGCAGTTATTCTGTTATCTGTGAGAGAGCACTCTCCCTCCCTCCCCCTCTCCTCTGTTTTCATCACAATGTGACTTGTTACATGGATAATGGAAACAAAGACCTCTTTGTGAGCAGCCTCTGCTGTGATGAATTCAGAGTGGTTGGTTCATGTCATTGAGTTTGGTGGTCAAAACATCAGTATTCATATCATCTATATACCATCAGGACAGGTTTAGATAAATGAGAGACACTCATCATCTGGAAAACAAACTCATGTATATTATTGTAAAGTACCCTCAAGCTAACTCTGTTCTGCCTCATCCTCAGCCCCTCTGAATTTAACTCAATCTAGCCCCCATCCCCTTACCAAGAGATCAGAAAACTTTCCCCAAGGACTACCCTTCACTGGAGTTAATGTCACAATGGTCAAACATTACTCTAGTTTTACTTCCCCCTTTGAAGGTTTACAATTGAGTTCAACCAGGGGAGAGGGAGAAATTATTCCCAAGTTTAATCAAAAAAGAAAATACTAGTGCATTTATCATAACTCTGATAATTATTAAAGAATGCCTAATATCAGTCATCTGTGCATCACAAACAATGCTACAGTTGAAGGGTATGCCCTCTCGCGTGCTTTAGACCAATCTTATCCCACTCTCAATTTGCAAAAATAATTACACATTTTTGAATTCAAGGCTTTGGGTACTATTGTTGACTGAAGCCCTTGAAATGCGCACTGATTACAGTGCCAATGTAATGTACATTAGCTGAAAGCTCAAGTATTCTACAATAACCTTAAATCAGAGAGAGTTATAAGAGGCTAATAATGAAGATGAAGTAATGCTGAAAGTACTAGCCTTTTATTCTGAACTCAAGAAATGCATTAGAAAATATGTTTTAAGAATAGGTCAGAGAGAACATAAATGCAAAGTAGAAGAAAGGAAAGAGGAGAAATCTCTGTTGGGCTGGGGAAGGAGAAATGGAGAGGGAGGGAGGGAGAGTGGAGCTGTGCCGTAAAAGGATATGCATAATTTAGAGAATAGAAAGTGAATAGACTCCAGAACAAAAGTACCATCCATTTAGATGGTGACAATGATTTCCACCATACCCAGGAAGATCCTATCTGCAGTCGCTAAGAAGCAGCATCTGAAACTGAGGGCACATTTACATGAAAATCTGCAAGAGTGCACTCCCATACTACATTCTCAGAGGCCATCCTCTCCTCTGTACCAACCGTTTCGTTTCCAACAGCCTACAATAACCTGTCTGAATCTTAGGATTAAACATTTTTAAAAAGAGCACTATGGAAAATAAGTAATGAAATCATTTAAGAGTGATTTAAGAGCAAAATATACGATAAAGCATGAAGACATATTAGTCTATGAATTTTACGTCTTGTGATCTCAGTTAAATGTGCAAGGAGGATTGCAAAGTTGCCTCCTGGCTTCCTAACTTCTCAAAGATGAGAAATACGGGTGCAGCAATAGTTCTCAAACTTTTAGTCTCAATCTCTTTACACTTACTGGCGGACTCAAAGAGCTTTCCTTGTGGGGGTATATGTTAACACCTATCGATATTTATCTTATTGGCCACGGAAACAAAATTTTAAAATATTTATAAACTCTTTTAAAAATAAACCTGTCACATATTAACATAAATAAGATGTATTTACTAAAATTAACTACATTTTCTCCAAAAAAATGAGAAGACATATTCTTCTTCACATATTCTTGATAAGGTCTGGCTTCATAGAAGGCAGTTGGATTCTCATAGCTGCTTCTGCCTCTAATCTGTTGTGACCTCACACCTGTGTAACCCTTAAAAAACTCCACTGTATGCTCATAAGAGAGTAAGCACACAACAGTTAAATACAATCTCCATATTACTAGGAATGCAGCTTTTTTTTTTTTAAACTCTGGCAACCCCCATGGATTCCTGACGGACACTCTGAGAACCACGAAGTTCTCAGAAATACAGGACCTATAAATACAAAAGCAAAGATGGCTCAAGAGGTATATGTCCTTTCGAGAATGAGTTCTGAGGGAAAAAAAACATGTCTCTCTGAGTCATAAATGGAGTGACATGCAATGAGGTATATTGCATGTTCAACACCAGCCCCATAACTGATGCCGCGGTGAGTGGTATGGGATTGGCCATTCCGAAAGGAGATATAGACACATTCCCTATTTCCCATAATTTATAGCTCCTGGACAAGATGTGAGTTAATGAAATCAATACTTCCTATAATTGATGTCAAGTGCATTTTGTAATTATGTTTTGTGGTCTGTGATTTTTATGAGCTTGCCCCATAAAACAATTAACCACTCCATAAAAATAGTTTTGACATTGTTTTTTTTTTTTTTCACTTAAAGTCCTCTACTGTATACCCATGTTGTGAAAGAAGGATACAATAGCACTAAGCTTTATGATTTTCAATACCTAAATAAGAACATTTCTTCTACCTCTACACTACTCTCACTACACTATTTATAAACCTAACAAAATCACACCACGGTTAAGAGAATAATTGTGGAGTCAAGATGCACCTGTGTTTGAATCCCAGTTCTACCCCTAGTTTTATAACCTTGAATACTTTTCTTTTGTGGAGTCTCAATGCCGTTATATATAAAATTAGAGTAATAAGAGCAGCCATCTCATTAAGTCATTGCCAGATTTCAGGGTAATGCAGACATTTGTGTCAAATATACAACAGCTGCCTCCCAGGAAAATAGTTCAGGACTGACATCAACAGACCTGACACCTGGTGTTAGTGTAAGCATTACTGGTAACATTCATTCCCCTTTGCAGCTATCAGTTTAGTAATTAGAAATTACTGGTAATATTCATTACCCTTTTGTAGTGATCAGCCTAGGAATTAGAAATTCTGGCTTAGGTCACAGGAGACAAAATCAACTTTGGGAGGAAGAAGTGTAATGGTATGGATGTTTGTTCAGTAAATATTCACTACCCAACTCCTCGGGGAGTAGAGTTTACTTCTCCATCCCATTTTCTCTTTGGCCAGGAGCAGGTCAGTAGAAGGTAAGTCAAAGGATTTAAATGTGCCTGCAAAATAGGACTCAGCTCCTGCTCTCACCTGATCCACCATCACAAGAGCTGTCCTCACTAGTTTCTGTCCTTCCTCCACACCCCCAAACACACACCTGTGAAGCAGAAGGGACACCATCCCACAGCCTAGAGTGCTTTGCAGCAGGGTCTGCAGACTGAGGCTGATCTCCCCGGCTTACTACAGCCAAACCACAGTCAGCCAGCCTGTGAGGACACAAATACTTTTGATATACAGCAATGTTTGGGGATACTTTGTTACTCAGCATCATTGTGGTAATAGCTGATTGATACAAATGGTTAGGCAGAGTGTCTGGCAAAGATTTTTCCAACTCCTAAGAAGAGACATCCCAGAAGAGGATTCTGGATGTTACACCAGGATCTGGCTGCAGCCATCTTGTCACCATGAGGAAGCCAGCCTCACACTGGGGAGGCTCTGTCCTTATTATCATTGATCACAATGAGCCCACTAATGAAGCCCTGTGTTGCTTGACCTTCCTCTGTTATTCAATATTAATCTTTTTTTAAATGTTCAGTCCAGTTAAAACACAGCTTTCCACTTCCTATGGGAATCTCCTGCTAGTTTTGTTTCATTTAAGATGAAAAGAATAGTCACACAATGCAAAGACAGTGTAAGTACAACAGCAGTCACAAAAAGGGACAAAGCCATTAGAGCCATTATCTAATACCTTAGGACTCCAAGTCTTCAAGAGGGGTGTCTTGAGGTCTGCTGAGGTCAATCTTGACATGCTTTTCCTGTGAGACAATTATTGTATATTTGACACAAATGAGGAGGTTTTGGGGTGTGTGCTCATGAGCCTCTGGGCAACCAGGCTACTTTATGTAGGGAGAATTTTCACCGAGCAATGGTCACTTAGAACTAAGGCATCTGGGGGGCGCCTGGGTGGCTTAGTCTGTTAAGCATCCGACTTTTGCTTAGGTCACGATCTCGCGGTTCATGGGTTCCAGCCCCGCGTCGGGCTCTGTGCTGACAGCTCAGAGCCTGGAGCCTGTTTCAGAGTCTGTCTCCTTCTCTCTCTGACCCTCCCTGCTCACACTGTCTCTCTCTCTCTCTCTCTCTCTCTCCTAGAAATAAATTAAAAAAAAAAAAAGAAAAGAAAAAAAGAACTAAGGCATCTGGGGCTCCTGGGCGGCTCAGTCAGTTGAGCATCCAATCTCAGCTCAGGTCATGATCTCACGATTCATGAGTTCAAGCCCCACGTTGGTCTTGCTGTCAGCATGACCCTGTTTCAGATCCTCTCCCCCTCTCTCTGCTCCTCTCCCTGTCCCACTCACCTCTCTTTCTCAAAAATAAATGTTTAGAACTAAGACATCTGACTAATTTGTGGAGTATTGAATGATTGGGGCTTGGGCTCATTGCTAAACCTCCATACCTTCCTCAACTGTTGAGTGAGGTCCCTTTTTACCAGGGTCTCTGGCAGCTCAGAAAACAGTACAAAATCAGCCTATAAAATGTGTTTCTTGTTAGATTCTTGCCCCGCCTGTGCCCATTAGCCATCAGTGTAATGCTGGGCAGCATCACACACATTCAGGCCTCCCGTGGGCCCATAGCCACCCAACTTCTCTACCCAGCTGGGCTGGCACCATACCTGTTTGCTCAAACTTCCATACACACCCCCACAGGCTTCTGGCTTCCTTATTCATCCTCCCACATCCAGCTTCTCCATGTTCCCCCTTCACACTCAGTGCTGCCTTCCCATTTGCAGCCCTCAAATGCCTCCACACGGCACAGAGCAGTCTGCGGGAGTTGGCCACCGGCTGGTCAAGAATAAGTCTGTTCACCTATTTTCCTCATATTCACCCTCATTCAGGAAATCTCTGGCCACAGCTATTGAAAGACAGCATTTGGCCACTGCCACTCTGGTTGATGGTCTACATAAAATAACTTGGCTGCAGGGATGGCTATCCTCTGGGGCATTCCCTCCCCCACCCCACTAAGCCTCGGCACCTGAGGTAAAATGATGGAGGGGGAGGTGAAATCTCCCCTCTCCCACTTCATGTTGGCCTTTGTCACCTGAGCCCAGCTGAGACACTTGCACATATACATACTGAAAGTAGTAAATTGCAAGACAATTTTTCTTCAAAAGCCCAATTTGTAGAAATCAACATTCAATTCTCTACCTCACAATAACATAAAAGATACACTCATTCAACCAAGAAAATTTGGGAAATATGGTAAAATGATAGCATCTTCTGTCATTGAGAAGCTCCTACCACTTGGAGAAAAAATTGTTTTAGCTGAAGTTTGGCCTGGAGTAGGAAAAAGAAAGATCCCTGGACTTCCTCTCACTGACTAGTCATTCCTCCTGTCAAAAAGCCTAGATGTTGTAATTCCGTAACTCAGTGCCCAATACATTCAGGATACCCTGCTACTTCCCAGACCAGAGGAATGCAGACAGGCAAGACATCACGAGGTCCCATACTACCAGACAAGTACTTGCAGGGTGGGCCACGGGTCAGGAAATCAAATAATTCTACCCGAATTTAGGGAAAAATTACTGCTGATGGTGTCCAGTATATGCTTTCTGTCCAGGTCTTCTGCTTACCTGAATTTTCTATCATTACTACACACACACACACACACACACATCAAAGAGGGCCATAATATTTGACTTGAACCTATCCCATTTAGGGACTTGACCAGTCCTTTTTAAAGGTCTCAAGGGGCACCTAAGTTGCTCAGTCAGTTAAGCGTCTGATTTCGGCTCGGGTCACGATCTCGTGGTTTGTTGAGTTCAAGCTCTTTGCATCAGGCTCCATAATGACAGCTCAGAGCCTGGAGTCTGCTTCAGATTCTGTGTCTCCCTCTCTCTCTGCCCTAGCCCCAACTTGTGCTCTGTCTCTATCTCTCAAAAATAAAAACATTAAAAAAAAAAGTCTCAAGCCTGGGGCACCTGGGTGTCAGCAGGTTGAGCATCCGACTCTTGATTTTGGTTCAGGTCATGATCCCAGGATCAAGGGATCAAGCCCCACATCAGCCTCCAGACTGGACATGGACCCTGATTAACATTCTCCATCTCCCTCTGCCCTTCTTCCCTGCTTGTGAGTGCATGCTTCCTCTCTCTTAAAACATACACACACGCGTGCACATACACACACACACACAAATAAAGGTCCCAAACCTATTTTATTAAGCTTATTTGAGAGAGAGAGAGAGAGTGTGTGCTACATGCATGTGCACACAAACAGGTAAGGGCCAGAGAGAAAGGAAGAGAGAATCCCAAGTAGGCCCCACACTGTCAGTGTGGAGCCTGACACGGGGCTCCAACCCATGAACCATGAGATCATGACCTGAACCAAAACCAAGAGTCAGATGCTTAACCAACTGAGCCACCCAGGTGCCCCCCCAAACCTATTTCTAATTCCTCCTTGCCTTTCAGTAAACTTCTGCCCTTGGTTAAGAACGCAGTCTTGGGGTGCCTGGGTGGCTCAGTTAGGTATCCAACTCTTGATCTTGGCTCAGGTCATGATCTCATGGTCCTGAGATGCAGCCCCATGTTGGGCTTCACGCTGGGGGATGGACTCTGCCTAAGATTCTCTCTCCCTCTCTTCCCTCTCCAGCACACTCACTCTCTCAAAAAAAAAAAAAAAAAAAAAAACAGTCTTCACCCAGCCAGCAAATGCATACTAAATCCCTACTATGCACAAGGCACTATGCTGCTTATTAGGTTCTTCATTAGACCTTGAACGCTCCAAAGCCACATGCGCACAGTTGCCCTCGCCATCCTGGCAGGGTCAAAAGCAAATGTTTAAATCCATGAAGAGTATTCTTGCCACTCTTTCCTGGGGCCCGTTATCTCATCACTGTAAGTAACATGCAGAAAGTTAAATTGAGCTGTTAAATCACTTTTCTATATCCGGTCATTCAGTTCCTAGAATCTGCCTGTTCTCCCAAAGACACAACTGACAATCAGAAGAAATGAAAATGCCCTCTGTGCTCCAAGTCCATTTTCTTCCTTCCTTGAACTTCAAAGTGACTGGAGATCCATTTGCATCAAGAATGGGAGTAACTTTCAGTCTCCCATTAATCAGGAATGATCGATTCCAAAGGTTTCTGAAACGTTGGCAAATCTCCCACAAAGCAGCCACAGTGATCTTCATAAAGTGTAAATAAAATCATGTCACTCGTCTTTCTTAGAAGGAAATGGTATTTCTTACTTGGAAGTATAAGGCCTTCACCGTCTCTAAAACTACCCTTCCCACATAGTCCCTTGATATCCCTATCACATAATTTTCTGTCGCTTACCACCATCTGAAGTTACTTTATTCATTCGTGTAAGCGGCTCCCCTTAGAATGGGGTAAGCTTGCCCTCCCTCACCAGTGGGCTCATCTGCCTCATTGGCTGTCCTTTGTGCGGCACCTCTCAGAGTACCTGGCTCATAGTAGGCAATGTAAGTATTTTCTAACGAGCTACTTTAGTAACTTAAAAAATGGATACCTGCTCCTCTTAATATTTTATAAGCACTCTTGGTGAGGAGAGGCAACATCTTCCATCTAAGAAATTTCTGGTGTTTTCAGTGGGAGGTCCCAACAACCACTTTCTCAGCCACCATTCCAGGACTGGTCATGTTAGTCATTACAACCTTTTTAAACTTTTAGAAACAAAGAAGCTCAATGAACTTGTGGGCCCTGAACAGCTTCGTGAACCACCACAGAAGTGTGGTTAAGCTCAACCCAAGTTGTGGTCCCTGTAATATTTTTGGTTTCCTGAGAGGTTGGGTTTTGTTTTTTTTTTTTTACCTTTCAGAGACACAAGATCTTACATCTCAATACAAGCACAGAACACACTGCCACCTTCCTTTTCTCCAATAACAACAAAATATGGTGATTACTTGTTGTGGATTTTTTTTTTTTAGTATTTAGTATTTTTTTTTAGTATTACCAGAATGGAAGTCTTTCCTAGTTCTGACATGATAGCTCCTTGTGGGACCAATAGTGAAGAATTCTTTAAAGCACCGTTTAAAATCTATGAAATCAGTACACTTTAATTTGTGACCATAGTTTAATTAACTATGAAGTCACAAGAACTTATTTACTAGGGAGAGTAAAGTTAAAGTACCCAGGCAAGCTTGCCTTAAAAATGTGACTGTAAAAGTATCCTAAAGAATGAACTAGAGTCTGGGCAACCAGGGCTGTTACTACAGTCCTTGAGTTGTCCCTCTTACTGTGGAGGCAGTTCAGAATCTGTTTTTCTAATCAAGAGTGACAGACAGATGGTGGGTGCCTGGGTGGCTCGGTCGGTTAAGCGTCCGACTTTGGCTCAGGTCATGATCGTAAGGCTCGGTGCTGACAGCTCGGAGCCTGGAGCCTGCTTCAGATTCTGTGTCTCCCTCTCTCTCTGACCTTCCCCCACTCGTGCTCTCTTTCTCTCTCTCCAAAACAAACATTAAAAAGTTTTTTTAAAAAGTGACAGATAGATGGTAGGGAACCTGAGTGGCTCGGTCGGTTAAGAGTCCAACTCTTACAGTACATTGCTTTCCACTCTCAAAGTTTTGTCTGACAGGCAGAACTGTAATAGACCCAATGTCTACCATTTTTTAAATTTGGGTGACTGCAATGTCTAAGTATGTGAGTTACTTTTATATTAGTAAAATTTTTTTGAAATTGCATTAAAAAAGAGTCCAACTCTTGATTGTGGCTCAGGTCATGATCTCACGATTCACGAGATCAATCCCCAAGTCGGGGTCTGCACTGAACAAGGCATTTGCTTGTGATTCTCTCCTTCTGCCCTCTGCCCTTCTGTAACTCCTGCTCTCAAAATAAAAAGGGAAAAAAAATTTTTTTAAGTCATGGACAGATGGGGACACAGATGACTCACAGAACCAGCAAACGCATAAGCCCTCAGATATCAGCTTGTCCACACCTCCATATAAACCAGCCTGAACATTCTTGGCCAGGGAAGAAAATTCCACTGGGAAAGCAACTGCAAACGATAGGATCTCTTTGCCACGGCACCACCGCTGCCGGGCCTGGCAGTCGGCCTCACTGCGTGGAATTGCAGAGGGCAGATGGTTCTCAAAGAGCTCATTTCTTCCACTGCAAGTCATGGTGAGGTTTCGGTCCAGCGAATACACAGAAGTACAAATCAAGTTCATCACTGGGGATGGAAGCACGGGAGGATGAAAACAAAACCTTTGGAATCTGTTGCTGAGAAGGAGAAAAAAGTCACGGCAGTCGTTGAAACACACGTGCAGATCCATATCCAGGTTTCCTCCTTCCTGAGACCCCAGGACATGCAATTCAGGACCACCGTTAGCTAATGGGCAGGCCGGGCTGGCTGGAAACACCAGTACTTCTTCTAGAGGCAGAAAGTGAGGCTTCAGCTCCATTTCAGAGGCACAGATGGAGTATTTCAGAAGGCTACCCTGCCTTTGTTATTAAGAAGCTGTACATCATCAAAGGAGGCTGCAAAAGGCCGTATTGCCGGAGGGTTTCACCCTCCTTCCCTACCAAGTGCCTAAACAGGCTCATTTATTCCCATCTTATTCATTTCCTTCTAACTGATACCAAGAACCCCAAAAGGTTCAGCTCCAAAGTTAATGCACATTTACAGTCGAGAAGTATTTTCCTTTCGCTGATTTGGGAAAGAGAAACGGGGAAGAGAAAAGGAGGGAATTTAAGTTGCTCTCCGGTTGGGAGGGAGGGGAGTAATTCTTGCTTAGGTCAGCAGGTTGCTGCGCCCGACCACCGACCTCCCCTCCCCCCTCTATTTATCTCTTTACAGCCTGATAATGCTATAACCATTTCCTGTTGTATACTGGCTGAGGAAGCTTTCTCCAGGCCCAAGAGCAAATCAATAAAAGTAAGCCATAGCGATTCATAAAAATAAAATTGTCATCATTATTGTTCAATTATTGCTGTGTCTGTGGAAAGAATCTCAAGAACTGAAGGTTTCTTGGCTAATATTTATAATCCACGTTGAATGGTGCTAATGAATGAGTGGGTGTGCATTGGACTGAAAATGTGATGGTGTTTGATTTACACCGAGTCCAGGTCTGATTGCTAATGTTAAATCCATTAAAGTGTCTCTTAGATCTGCTTTAATGTACTCCCCTGCATATAATAGAGCTTAAACATACCCGTTTACTTAGCTTTTCATTATTGGTTGAATATTTGTCTTTATTACATTATCCCCATGATAAATTTGACTTACGATAGTTTAAAAAACAGCACTTTGGGAAAAAAGCAAGGCTTTTAAGAGCTACAGAAGGAATTCTAGATGTCCCAGTCTTCCCACCGAGGAAAGAGCAGAAGATCCCCAAATAATTATTTTTAAAAGTTCAAATGGTTCAATCTGACCAGGTCCCAGATCACAAAATCCAGACACTGGGGGAAAGAAGAAATATTTCATCCCGGAAGGAAAAATAACAGAGGAAGGAAAGCTATCTGCCGGAGCCGCCCCTGGGGCAGGGTGGGGGTGGCGGATGGAAACCTTTTTGTATTTCTTTAAAACACTTCTCCCTGAAGGAATCCATAAAGCACAAGCGTAAATAGAAACAAGTTGAAAAGACTTAGGTGTAATCATCAAGAGCCCCCTGTAAGGTCAACCATTTCACAGGGATTCTGTAAAGGACAGGGAGTATGAAATACATCAGCAGCCGACATTCCCTCCCTTTAATCTACAAGACTTCTCCATTCACAGCCCTGGCAGTCCCAGGCGACAGGCGCCAAGTCAATTTGGGGTGTATTTCTGATGCTCCCCCCTCCACCCCGCCCACCTCCATGCTTCAGTGGCTTGACTTGAAAGCTTGGCTTCCCACTCAGTCCGTGTTTGGTGATGTGTGTCTGGATTAGGATGAGGAACAGGCTTCCTGTTTATTTCTGACAATGCTGCTGCTTCCTCCAGCTTCAGGGCTCTAACCCGTGCCTCTTACAAAAGACCCAGGATACAGACAGCATGGAGAACTAGCCCTGGGAGTCTGGAGAAGATGAAGCAAGATGAGTAGGCAGGTAAAATAAATCCCACCAATAATGCAGCTACACACGAATCACATTGTGATAGAGAGTTCTCTAAATATCTCCATGGATGTTCAACGTGGACAAGATTGCTCCACTCAACAGGTACTGAGTGCGCCCATGTCAGGCAGCATAGGAAACAATAAATGGGGAGGCCATCTTCCTTCAGAAAGGTTATAGTTCCTGACATGTTGGGCAAAATGACAAACCTATTTACTGCGTTGCATAACCAGGGATAATATGCAATGAGCTCCCTAGACAGTAAATGTTGTGTGCACAATGGGTGATGATACGGATAGGCTGGTCCTTGGAGGAGTTTTTAGGGAGCAAGGGGGACCCAAGACAGACTATTAAGAAGAGGCTTGGTAGGAGGGGAATGACTACAGCAATACAGAGGCAGATATGTGAGAGGCAAAGTGTAAGATATATCTTGCCTTCAACAAGGCAGACTCATTTTAAAATTGAGACATACACATGTACAAATGAAATTACCAAAATCTGAGTATTTATCACACATTTTCATTGAACCTGCATATTTAGTACCACCTGACAATAAATACAGATATATTTTGAATTTACATAAACAAATCTAATCCTGGCTTGGATCTACAGTCAACTCTATTTTTTGATGCTTTTGGATTTCATGATGAAATTTTTATACTACTTACTGTAAGACAAATGCCAAAATTAAGCTTTATCAAAGTGTGGGGGGGGGGGTTTGTATATAGATGAGTTTTAGAGACAGAGAGATTTAAGGCCACTAGATTCATTTGTTTCACCTTGTTCCATAGGTTATCTTATCTTCTAGATAAGAATGGAAGAAGAGTAACTTAAGGCTTGCAATAAGTAATGTCTTGGAGTTGCCATGTTATCTGGCAGCTGGAACTGATGAAAGAAATCCTTCTCCCATCTTAAGAATTAGCTATAGAACAAAAAGGTCCTTCTTAGAACAAAAAGTTTTTTTTCTAAGATTTTAAAGTAATCTCTACACCCAGGGGCGCCTGGGTGGCTTAGTCGGTTAAGCGTCCGACTTTCGCTTAGGTCATGATCTCGCGGTTCGTGGGTTCGAGCCCTGTGTCGGGCTCTGTGCTGACTGCCAGCTCAGAGCTTGGAGCCTGTTTCAGTCTGTAACTCCCTCTCTCTCTCTGACTCTCCCCTGCTCACGCTGTTTCTCTCTCTCTCCTAGAAATAAACAAAACATTAAAAAAAAAAAAAAAAGTAATCTCTACACCCAGTCTGGGGCTTGAACCCACAACCTCAAGATCAAGAGTCTCATACTCCACCAACTAAGATGTCCAGGAGCCCCCAGAAAGAATATGTAAGCTGTTCGCTATCATTCAAAATAATGCTACTGACCCTCTTTCCATAGGGGATCAATATGCAAGTTCCCTCCAGTAACAGGGATCAATTTACTTTGTTCCTTCCACCATCTCTCATTTCACCTTCTTGCCTCCAATGGTGGCACGAGTGTGAAAACAGACTCACTGGGTTCATGATACAATGAGAATCCAAACAAATACAGGACAATGTATACACAAGTTTGCATCTTGTGTGAGACAGGTACAGAGATGGGAAAGGGGCCCAGGGATCATGGTCTGGATTACAGCCAAAACTTTATCAATGGGATACATCCCCAAGCCTAAGGACTGTTGGACAAGATAACCCCCAGCATTCCCTCCGATCTCCAAGGTCCTGTGATTCTATGATTGGTGGTAAAAGAAAGAACAGGAATTCTTGACAAGGTAAGGAATGGAAAGAAAATGAAAGGTGAGGACAAATATTCATTAAGCACGACTATTTGCCAGAAAAGATGGCAAATATTTATACACGGTATGTAGTTGGACTTTCCCAAGCGTCCCATTATCCCCATTTTACAGATGAGTAAAGTAAAGAAAGGCTCAGAAGGGTTACTTAATGAACACCTGGTCATACAGCTACAAGCAAGGATTTTAGCCCAAGTTGTGTAGGCAGGTATTTATCAGCCAGTACGGCATGGATACTGGTGAATCAGAGCAGATGCAGAAATCTGTCAGCCATGACGCCGGCTGTAAAACACTAGCACAGTCATTGGTACCTGTAGGAATCAGCACAAATTTCACGCGGGGGCCAGATCCATTCCATTAAATATCAATGACAAACTTGAATTCGGTCCTCGAACCCTGGCTTCGCCTCTAAGTCAGACATTGACTTAAACACTCAGGATGTTTTCTATAACTTAAACACTGTAGGTAGACATCCATCAATCCACTGAAGTACCTCTTGTTTGGGGAGGAGATCGTTGTCCTCTTAATATATTAAAGCAAGGGAAAAAAAATCTCTATACCATTTTATCTGCACTGTAGTACACAGGATCTGCTTCCGTTATCACTGGCAAATAGACAACTCATAATTCATTTGCCCCCTATGTTAATCTGAAAACAGCAAAATAAATTACTTGTTTTAAACTGTAGGGTATAAGGCCTTGCAAAGTGACCTCTGCATTCATCTCTAAATTTTAACGTCAATATCAAGTGAAGACAAATCTACTATGTTACTTTAAATGCATCCCAATTAAATGTGATCCTGCAAATATTCACAACCTATAAATTAACCAACATGAAAAGAACCCAGGCATTTTCAGAGTCACCACTCACCTATAACATCAAAGATATTGACAGATACATATGAAATCAGATAAACAGACAGGAAAGTTTTTATCACATGAAGACATCATTGCTTTCCAAAAATTATACAGTGACCTTGCATTCACTGTCTAATTCCAGTTAATCCCTGACATTGAAATTTAGCACCTCACAATGAATGTTGGCATGAAACATAGCTGTGGAAAAATAAGTGAATAAAAGTATTTTCAGAGGAAGCATGCCCTGGGACATAAAGGCTTTGTAGGGAGGAAATGAGAAACTGGCAGAGACAGATAAAACCTTTTTTTTTTTTTAATTACACAGCAATTGCAGTAACCTCTGTATTCTTCAGCAAAATCAGAAAGAGATGTTCTTCTTAATCAAGTGTTCAGGCTTTTCTGTGTAATCAACCACATTCTCCAAAGATAAATGGATTCCTGGCTAGATAGACCACAAACAAATTCTCTTAGAGAAGTGCTAAATATTCCAGGAATTTCTTCAAGCGAAGTTATAATCCATGCGCTGTCCGTCATAGCAATGGGCTCAGTTTGCAGGAGCAGAAGATGAAGAGGAAGGCACTAGAACTCCAGTCCTAGGAACACCGTGGCTCTAGAAGCTTGGTCAAGCCAGTTTCTGCCTGTCTTAATTTTCATCTATAAAATAAGAATATTACGTCCTCCTACCAGCAGCTTGTGGTTACTGTAAGGATAGAAAGAACACACATGTTTCCTGATCTCCAAGGGAGATACTCAAAATACTTATCCTGTCGGACTTGGGCGCCACATACCAACCCTGGTTATCCTCCGCCTCATTCCAAGAAAGACTCAAGGCAAGTGACCGCACATGCATGCGCGCGCACACAATCATTTTTAAGGTGAAGAATTAAGGTCAAAAACAACACAAAGGTCAACAACAAGATAAAAGAAAAAGACAGTCTGGAGAGCTGTTTCTCACAAGAGCCCTAATAAGGGGGACACTGAGATGCTAAGTTGACCTTCTACCCAGTAGAGTCTCTATTTCCCAGTGATACAATTTTTCAGTCTCTACCACTGTGATCTTTAGGTTTTTCTCCTCGTGTTCTTTGAGCCTCTGTGAGAAGAAAGAAAAGAAACATTTACCTTATGTCTACTCTTTCCAGTACAGTGTCAGCCCTTTAGGAACATTATCCCATATAATCCTCATACCAACACTAATGTCAATGAATTATTATCCTTATTTTACAGATCATAGGACACAGAGGTTCTAAGAGGATAATTTCACAGCAACCTGAGTGGAAAATCTAAAAAATCTAATTGGTCCATTGCTATAAGCATGAATGCAGATGAATAAAATGGCAACAAATAGCCTTAGAGAAACAATGACTCAACAAAGAACGCTGGGGGCACCTTAGTGGCTTAGTCTGTTGAGCATCCAGCTCTTGATTTCAGCTCAGGTCATGATCTCAGGGTTTAATGGGTTTAAGCCCCATGTTGGGTTCCATGCTGACAGCACAGAGCCTGTTTAGGCTTCTCCGTCTCCCTCTCTCTCTCTCTCTGCCCCTCCCCCACTCATGATCTCTTTCTCAAAAATACACAAACATTTAAAAAACAAACAGGGGTGCCTGGGTGTCTCAGTTGGTTAAGCATCTGACTTCAGCTCAGGTCATGATCTCATGGTTCATGGGTTCTAGCCCTGTGTCCGGCTCTGTGCTGACAGCTAGCTCAGAGCCTGGAGCCTGCTTCAGACTCTGTGTCTCCCTCTCTCTCTGACCCTCCCTTGCTCATGCTGTCTCTTTCATTCTCTCACTCAAAGAATAAACATTTTTAAAAAATAAATTTTAATTCATTTAAAGATCATGTTATAACTGGCACCATACAATAATTTATTTGACAAATGTTTATAGAATGCTGACTTACATATTGAGCATGAGGAGAGATATTGAGAATATAAAGGTGAACAAAATGTGTCCTCCACCCTGAAAGAAACTGCACATGTTCCTTTATATATCTACATTCATATATAACAGATAATATGCTATGTTAATCATTATGTTTTCAGTTTCCATTTTGGCCATGATTTGTAATTAAAAATAGGTTTTTGGTTAGTCTATGAGGACTGCAGAAACAATTCTTAAAAACATGGTTATAGAGCTTATAAAACCATTAAACAAATGCAGGATATGAGCTTCCCATCAGATCCTCTTGCAATTATGCTGAATCAGACCCTAGGATAATTGAATTAGCAAGATTCAGCTCCTTGGCATCAAAACTCAAATTGTAAGACCAAAGCTGGTTATGTTTTGACATCACAGCTAACTATCTAACCAACAAAGCCATTGCCCCACTACAAACAAAACCTGTCTAAGAGCTTCCCTCTTCAACTCTCCCTTCACCCACTCCTAAGCCTCAGCATGCTCCTGACCAACCGCCCCTCAGCAACTTCTCTTTTTTCAAAGTTCACGACATCACCCATCCTACCATCCCTACTTCCTTTCCACAGTTTTGTTACTTCCTGCTTCCTGGCCACCCTCTATGCTACACCCTACTTCAGCATCTGGATGAGAGGGTGTCTCAGCCCATCTCCTATCATCATCATGGTCAAATTCAACATCCAGGTTCAAAGTATCCAAGATACTTTGACATTCTGTAGTAGCCGCACCTCACCTTGATCTTCCTGACTTCCTCCTCCTCCTCTCTGCAATCCCTTCTAGGAACTCACCCATGTCCATGGGCTCTGATGCCCAAAGAGCTATCTTTACTATTAACTGGTCCCCTGAACCACAGACACACATCTTCCCATATGTAACGGGCATGCCAGTGGATGATTTGATATGTCCAAATACATTCATCATCTTTCCTCAACCAACTCCCCAGTCTCACATTTCTCTTCCCCTGCCTTCTGTCTCTCTCATTGCTATGGCTTCTCTCCTTCTCAGGGGGTCAGATGACTGGCTTCGCTTGTACTCCTTGCGCTTTGTCACATCCAATATGTTTCCAAGTCCTATAGATTTCCCCCAAGAAATGTCTTTCTTTACTTTCCTGCTGCCGTCCTTGAGGTCTTCACAGCACTGACTATATTGTGGCATCTTTGTGTTTGTCAAATACCAACAACGTTGTCGGTAATTAATACACATCTGTTAAACTCTATTCTATAATACGCATTTTTACATATTGCCAGGAATGGACCCAAATGTTGACTCCTGATGCTTATACAACTTAGGGAAAGTTTGTTTAAGTACACAACAATTTTGTATGGGTACAAAATTAAAAACAGCAGGGTCTTGAAAGGAGCTCGTGCAAGTGAAGGGCCCTGAAGTTTAAGATGCGTTGGCTTCACAAGAACGCATACTTTACTTCTCAAATGCAGGCACAACCTCTGATTGAGACTGTTTGTTGTAAATTTTAACCCTAAGATTTTCTATTAAAGTGATGCACTGTGCAATCAATGTCATTTAAGAATCCAAACAACTGTCATCTTTCACCTGGTCTTTTAGAATAGCTTCCTATTCTAAAGCTTTAATTCCCTATGGCTCCAGACTCACCACCATACAAATTCCTGATTCAGGGATTCCACCACATAATGCTCCATTCAGGACCTCCCGTGCTACCCCACCACCCTTGGACCAGACTACAAATCCCACAGTCTGGCACTCAAAGCCCATTATTATTGAAATCTTGCTTTAGGAGATGTGACACATATAGAGCAGAAAGAGCTTGCTGATGCTTCCCTGGTCCTACCTTCCAAAAAATCTGACTTTTCAGGGAATTGGAGAAGACCTGGGACATAGTCAAAATATGAGGAAGAAATAGAATTTGAAGAGCAAATTCTTTCTCCAGCTTTGAGGAGAGCCGAACAGAAAGAGAAGATTTGGGTTCTAGAGGGGAAGTGTTCTTTCTTGTTTTTGTTTTTAATATTTATTTTGGAGCAGGAGAGGGGCAGAGGGAGAGGGAGAGAGAGAATCCCAAGTAGGCTTTGTGCTGATAGTGGGGCATGATCTCATGACATGACCTGAGCCAAAATCAAGAGTGGGTCACTTAAAGGACTGAGTCACTCAGATGCCCCGAGGGAAGTGTTAAGACTCATTTTTCCATACAGAGACCTCCAGGTCTGCGAAAAGGTTTGAAGGGCCCAAGAGCAGAAAGGAGCTACACCTTGCTTCTCAGAAATCTAAAGGAGGAGGAACATACCAAAATGTCCTGGTAGACTGAGCCATGGGGCAGCCTTACCAAGATGCCGATGCTACGGAGCAACAGGGAGGGGAGGGGTAGGGTTAGACAGACAGAGCAAGTGAACCATGAGCCCTCAACAATGGCCTGTGTGAATGGCTGACTCAAGACAAAGATACACCCTGCAGTGTCTTGACCACGACCTGGGACTCAGCCACAATCCTGGGCTAAGGTGGTGGGATGATGGTGGAACAGTCGGACTAAGCTTTCTGCTATGCCAGAGCAATACAAATTAAAATTGAGCTCCAGAAAAATGAGGTAAGATATGTTTCTTACACACTTGAGTGTAGGCTGATATTCATTCAAGTACTTACAAAGCCCGAAGATTACATACTTATTAAAGCCACTCAAGGCATGAATTCCAGCAAAGTCATTTCAGAACTGGTGGAAGGGAGCTTCCAAAGGACAGTCCGTGCTTAATCTGCACAGGCACACAGTTGGTTTTCTTTTAAAACATCTATGTCTGAAACATGGTCTGGGGTAGTTTCTCTTGACTGGGAAGATGGACATCAGAGCAGGTAAGCACCTTGCCAAGAGGGCTCTCCTTTTCAAAATTCAGAGATTTGTGGGCTTTTTCCTCTAAACCACAAGTCTAAAGGCCAGGAAAAACTTATCAGCAAATAATTCTGCTAAGAAACAGCAGCCCATTCTTGGTCAGATTTGGGTGACAGATGTGCTTACTTTCACTGGCTAACCACCAATAAATAATCTTTTTGGTAATGCACGGAAATGATTGCCTTGTATAAATGTCACCCTCCTAGATTTGTGCAGGACAAAAGGGGAGATTCATTAATAAGGGGAAATTAGACACAGAGGACAACCCAATAGAGAGAGATAAATGAGACACCGACGCCAGCCCATCTAGTGCACATGAGTTACAAAGAAAAATGGGCACTTGGTTTGAAAATATCATTTCCCTGCTTATTTTTTTTTCCTTTTACAAAATGTACGAAAGCACACTTCAGCTGTATTCCCATGTCCCTAATAGAAGAAAGAGCATAGGGAAGTGATAATGATACGGCTGGACTCTTTTATCTTCACACCTTTCATCCAAGTATCTTCCTGCCCTTAAACAATAATTGATTAAATCTCACTATATCCCTACTGAAGGTATTTTTCTGATGGGCCCAGATAGAAGCAGAGGAGATCGGATCACCCAGGTTCAGGGCACAGGGCTCTAACAAAGGCAGAAATAGACCCAAGAGAATCTCCTCCCTTTACTCACCTTTAATCACCAAGAAAGAGCCTGGCCCCTCGGGATTGTTAGCCAGACTACCTCCATTTTGGGAGTTAGCTATGTTTCTCCTTTAATTATTTCCAGGACATACGCCTCTGACACCTGTGTGTCTGAGAATGGGGCTAGAGAATTGTCAAAAGGCTTGCCTATGGCCTCCAAAAAGGGTCACCTCCAGGGATCACTGCAAAGAGCCTGCAGGTAGCACATATCAAGTATAGTTGAGTAATTGGGGGTCTGCTGCAGAAGTATGTTCATGCTGACTAATTAATCTCTAGTAATTAGCACTCAAAGGTAACAAGTGTAGCATTTAAGATCCATAGCAAGGGAAATAAAATCTGCTCTTCAAGAAATTTGCTGGAGAGTTTGATTGCCTTTTTTCAGATAAATAGTGGCACCCATCCCTTCAGGCAGAAAAAGAGAGGCAAAAAAAAAAAAAAAAGGAATACTGCCAAAAAGTCCCCCAAATATTAATATTTTGTCTAATTCCTTTAAATCTTTTGCAAATGTCACAGAACTGGACTGTCACAGAACTTCAGAAAAATCATCTAGTCCAACTTTTGTGTGCTGCAGATAAGGAAGCCGCGCCCCAGAGTGGAAAAGTGATCTACCCAGGACCCCACAGCTGGTGACGACAAAGCTGGAACTAGAGAGTGGGTGGCCAAGCAGAGTGTTTCACCACGTGCCCGGTTTTCTTACGTCAACAGGGCTTGGGCCTGGACATCTTCAGGATCAGCCTTTGAGAGTGGCCTCAGCACCTGACTCTGGGCCAGATGCCACTAGATGGAGATGAAGTCTCCCTGTGGTGCCCTCCCTTATCTCCAACACCTTGGACCACTGTCTTTGCCTTCCTGTGCTGCCACCCTCATCATCAAGCTCTTACCCCGTGTCTCATCCCTGCGGTACCCTGCTCTAACACTGGAGTGTCACGTGAGCCCAACTGTTAGCCAGCCAAGGGCGAGGTGGGTTCTGCTAGAGACCCAAGTCTAAAAGTTTCTACCTGCCAAAGAGACAAAGGTCTGTAACACACGTGTGCACACAGAGTTGGTGGGGAAGGGGAGAGCACAGGCTCGAGAGATCACACCTCCTCTGAGTATCCCTAAAACCATTCTAGATGGAGACACAGCTCTCCCTCTATTAACCTCAGGGCAAATGATGGCGCCAGGGCAGAATCACTTTCACCTATGCCTGCCACTCCCTCTCTCCCTTTGCTTGTCCATGAATCTGCATTCTCTCCTCCCCTGGTCCCAGAGGGGATTCTGTCCCATTGCTGTATCTGAGGCAAATGGCAAACCAAGGGAAGGCACTAGGTCAATGGGTTTCTCGGAAAGGGAGAACATGGACTCTACCCTGGCAGTTGAGGGCAAGGAAAGGGAGGGAGAAAGGGTTTGGATTCCTCACAGCTTCTCCTCTGAGTGGCGCTGTCCTCAGTGTCCTTAGAGAAGAGAAATTCAACCCCTCAGGCTGGAGTGAGGCAGCAAGTCCTATACCTCCAGTAAGCTGCTGTCCTGCCTTTTTTGTTGTTTTAGCTTTTTGTTTCCGAGAGTAGAAGGTGTGAAGGCAAATAATAAACCTTTCCAGAGCTTCCCCTTCCTCTTCTCATAAACCAGCCCCACCAGCCTTGGAAACAACTGGATGCATTTGCTGAAGCCTTGGAATGATCCAAAGGAAGTACACAGTTTCAACAATTCCTAATATTTTTATACCTCAGACTCCATCTACAAAATCAATGACTGATGTTCTTAATGGTTTCTAACTGCTTTAAAATTATAGTCCTGGTTTTAGGTTTTTTTCCCCAACATTTATTGAGCACCTAGTGAAGCAAATCACTGTCCAAGGTACTTAAGATGCAGAGGCCAATTAAACCTCAGTCCCCACACTCAAGGATCTCATGTAAATCAAGTGGCCCCAAGATTCAAAAAAAATACAATGACAGAGCATATCTGAGTGCTATAGCCAATGCAGGGGGCTGGGGGGAAGGATGGGGGACAGGGGATAACCGTACTGGGTCATGAAAGAGGAGTTGGAGCTTCCAAATGAACAAGGCCTGGGGGCAGAGGAGGGAGGACCTTCCAGGTAGAGCAGACATAAACAAATGCCAAGGTTAAGAAATGTCAGAGAGCATGGTGCCACTAGGGAGAGAGGAACAGCCAAGGGGAGGGCCGAAAGGTAAGCTTCTACATCAGACCAAAGATCTCAGACTTTGTATGTAACAGGAGTTTCTAAAATTGCTAATGCATCAGCAACCACTGTAAGAATAAATCTGACTTTCTTTCATTGCCAAAGTGATGCATGGGAGGGTTATAGAAAACCCTCATAAAATCTTAACATCTTCTGATATTACTTTGAAGTGATTTTTTTTTCTTATGGAAAATAGGATGCTCATAGACTCAACCCATTGTTTTGAAGCCAGGTGAACAAGATCCCAGAGATCCTTTCCCAAAAGATAAGCTGCAGGTAAAAATAATGGAGGGGAACACGTAATAACTCCAAGCCTTCCAGTTAAAAATTCCTCTTCATCTAAAAATCATGCTTCCTTGCTTTCTGTTTCTATTAGAGGAAAAAAGCAATGAGTCCCCCAGAGCCCTGACAGGAGTCTTGCCCCCGGGACCACCTACCCCATTTTTAACAATTTCCCTGAGAATGCCACAGAGCTTGGCTGTGGCTGGCAGGCACACACACCCTCTTGGTCACCCTCTCTGTTCTTTAAATCCTGTCAGCTTGGGGACTCACAATTGTTTGAGCACAAAGAAACCCCACCTTTGGCTGAGGACTGAAAGCAATGCAGATAATATCTAAATATCAAGTTTATAAATAATAGATAATAAATGCCCTACGATTGGGCACAATCTTTTGATGTCCCGGAAACTATTGTCCCATTACAGAAGATTAAAGCAGGGTATAGCCGAGAGAGAGACTACATCCCCTCAAACCAGGCAGATTCTGAAAATATCCTACAGTTCCATAAAAATCTAAAGTACAAAAGAATAAAAACACCCCTTTCAACCTTCATCCATAGTCTCCATCGCCATGCAGAAATTTTTGTCATGAGTTCGTATAGTATCCTTCAAGACCATTTTTCTATCCCCAAAAAAGGACTTTTCACTCCCGGGCCACATACATCTTCAGTTAGCTTAACTAACTCATATGCTAAGTTAAAATGGCAGGTATGGGCCCAAGACAGGGATCAACCAATTTCTCACTCAGTGTCCTGATAGTTACTATTGGGAGCTTTAGGGGTTGGCTATACAGTCTGGCAGAACCATTAACTCTTCTGGTGCAGTATGAAAGGAGCCATAGATAATTCATCAACCAGAGAACATGGCTGAGGTTCCAATAAATCTTTATTGACAAAAATGGGCCACAGCAGCATCTGGCCCACAGGCCATCGTTTGCTGACCCCTGATCCAGACCGTGAACTCAGTAGGCACTTGGATTCTGTTTAAAGGAGAATAAAGTTTTCTGTGCTTGTGAAGATTCAGACCTGAGCACAGTTTAATTATCTGAAACCGTTACAGAACCACACAAGACAGCAAATGGCAGGCATAACCCTGGGGCCTCAATACCCACTGAAATGCAGACACGGGAACCGTGCTGGGTTGGGGCTAGTGAAGGAGCTCTACTCTGATCCTTCCAGGAGACACATTTCCAGTCCTCTTAATTAAGGCCATTCACAAGTGGCTCAGAAAATGTTTGTGGAGCGAAACAATTTGGGAAACCTGTGAGATGGAACAGACAGCCGTTAGCCTCCACCCCCTCCCCACTCACTCCAACACCACCGCCCACCAAACGAACACGCTGGAAGACAGCAGCTCGCATAAGGCGCGTTTTCAATGATTAATCTCACTGTTTCACTTTGAAACCTAACAGGGGGGAAAAAATGGAAGCATTCCTATTTCCCATTGAAAGTAATCACAGCTTTATATCCCTTGGTGTTTACATAAAGAGAGCTGTTTATTTAGAATCATTGCTGATAAGAACACCACACGCTCATAACTTATTATATATTCCCTTCCCATTTTGTCTTTTTTTGGGGGGGGAAGGGGGGAAGGAGAATTATGTATATTTTATGATAACCCAAAATGACTTATACATAAAAAATACAGACTTTAAAGATAAAAAGGATTAGTCGCAGGTAATGCATTTTCCATGAGTGGCTATAGGGCCCTCGGTTCCAAGAGGTACCGGCTGCATACAAATGAATTGATAAAAGTCTGATGCTGTGGATGGATAGCAAGGCTCATGCTTTGCTGGAGATGATTCTTAAAGTTACAATAAATCAGACAGACAGTGTCGGCCTTTGAGGATAAACCTGTGATGGCTTGTTGTGCCTCTCCGAATCGCCTCAGAGGCCCGGGGACTAAAAAGTGCCTAGATGTCACATTAAATCTACCGGGAGGATGGAGCACTTCAAAGACGAACGCAATCAGATCTGATGGAAAATACATTTTCTGAAAGCTACTGACAAAAAAGTAATCTTTAATGTGGATGTTGAATAACAATTGATATTGTCTTTCCTGACATTTTTCATTATTGCCGTCTTATACAGCCTACTTCATGTATTAAAGCAATATTAACTGTTTGACAGGGACAAATCCTCCAACTATCACATAAGCAATTGTTTCTGAATTGTCCTAGCCCACTGCCTGTAAAACCTATCCCAACAACTGCTTTTAAATATGACGGTAGACTTTCTCCTGACTAGCTAGACAGTATCTGAGATTCAGCCTAGTTCAGTGGAGTCTGGAGAATATTAAAAATGGTTAGGTGGTTATGAGGTGTCATTTGATTATAAGGAAGGAGCAGGAGTGTGTTTTGAAGGTGAGTTTTAATGAGAGAGGTCTATAAAAGTCCTTATTATTCCCCCATCTTCGGTACACATTTATTTCAAGTAGATGTGTACAAATCTCAGAGCTGCCTCAATCCTGGTTGCTCAAAGGGGAAAATAAAGGAATGTACAGAAGATCTTTGTTATTTATGCAATGAAATAAAGCAATCTTTGGCTGTGCGAGAACCTGTAAAATATACCGGAATTACGTCCCCCCAATACGCTTCTAGAAAGAAATTCAGGCAGAGCTGGGACGCACACGTCACTTTCAAAACCCAGGGTACTTTGTGAGGTTGGAGGTCTTAACCTTCAAGTGTCGATACATGTGGTTTCACTGTAGGTATCTGTAAAGCTTAAAGATCTCTAATTTTGTAATGACCTTGAGCTTCTTGAGACATGGTAGGATGGGGGCGTCCTACAAAAAGAGTTGGATTTCTTTTTCATGACATGGGACTAATTGCACCCCCAGGTAAAAGATAGAAAACTAAAATCTCACAATTCAAAAAATCACAAAACCATGTCAATCTGGGTTGCAGAGTCTCAAAACTTATCCCTTGCAGCTGAGATGCCCAGGAGATGTGATGCGTGTCTTTGCCTTCCATTTACCCGCCATCCCCGGAGTTCCAGCTCTCCCGTGCCTTGCCAATGCTCTCGCTCACTTGTATTTATATGGTGGAGAAGTTTACTCAAAGTCTGCTTCTTCACTGGGATCTGGAGGGGGAGGCAGCCTCCCTCTCCTTTATGATACTTGAAATCATGCAGGTGATGGTGGCCAAACTGAACAAACCACTCCCCACAAATGGCAAATTAGAAGATAACGCATTGCCACGTAGGAGCTTTTCTGTGACCTTAAGCAAGTCATTTACCCCTGTTTGCTCTCCATCAGAGAGTATCTTTTTCTTAAAGGACCAGATAGTAGATCACTGTGGGCCATATGGTCTCTGTGACAAATACTTGATTCTGCCATTACAACACAATAAGCAGTCCCTGACCATACATAAATGAATGGCGTGGCTGAGACTGAATAAAATCAATTTGAAAAAACAGGTGGTGAGCCAGATTTGGCCTACAGACCAGAGTTGGCCAACGTCCAGCTCTGGACCCCTTTGCTATAAAATGGGTACAAATATAAAATAAGATCTAATGCTTTTAATTGCTCAACAGATTAAATTAGTTCACAAATGGGACAGTGCTCTACTAGGAAAAAGCAATAAGTCCATAACATAGTGATAATTATCTTCCAGGAGTCATTTGATGAATATGTTTATCTTCATAAAATGAAAAAACTCTAGGGGCATCTGGGTAGTTCAGTCGGTTAAGCACCTGACTCTTTCTGCTCAGGTCATGAGCTCATAGTTCATCGGATCAAGCCCTGAGTCAGGTTCTGCACTGACGGCTGGAGACTGCTTGAGATTTTCCCTCTCTCTCTACTGCCTCTCCCACACACATGTGCATTTATAAGTAGATAGATAGATAGATAGATAGACAGACAGACAGATAAAATGCTTCTAGGTAGACCCAAAGTTGCCTTCAGACAGACCTTTTCTGAAGACTTCAGTAGCCCTTCCTAAAAATACAAATACAAATGTAAAAAAATAATAATAAGTATTATTTATTAGCATACAGCAAGTATTAGGGAACTAGAGCCTCCATACAATTATAGTCAGAACGAGCAAAACTAGGCACAATAACAAGTAGCCAGAATTTCTCCATGGCTTAAAAACCAACAAAGGTTATTTCTGTACCACACGACATTTATGTGTTGGGTCAGCAAGATGGCTCTGTATGTTGTCGGCATTTGGGCCCAGCCTGACAGAAACACACTCTGACACAGGCTTCTGGGCATCTGTAATCAAGAAGGCCAAGGAAAAGCAAGCATGTGGAACTTCACACAAGCTCTCAAAAGTGATGCACATGGCTCTTCCACTCACATTTTACTGGCCCAAGCAAGTCACAAGACCAAGCCTGACATAAATACTTTAAAGAAGGAAAATCCAGGGCGTCTGGGTGGCTCAATCATTTAAGCGTCCGACTTCAGCTCAGGTCATGATCTCAGGATTTGTGGGTTTGAGCCCTGCATCAGGCTCTGTGCTGACAGCTAGCTCAGAGCCTGGAGCCTGCTACAGATTCTGTATCTCCCTCTCATTCTCACCCTCCCCTGCTCATGCTGTCTCTCTTTCAGAAATAAATAAAAGTAAAAAAATTTTAAAAGAAAGAAAGAAGAAAAATCCTTCCTGTTGAGCTCACTTGTGAGCAACGTTGGTATCTACCATAGGGACCAAAGGGTTTTTCTTAGTGGAAAGAATGAAGGCCCTGACTTGCTTGTTCTGGACGTATTACTTGACTGAAAACTCTAGGTATGCAGCTGAAAAGAACACAGAAGTCCTCACAAAGGCCCACCACGAAGAAAGTAAAGCCGGATCAGACCCAGGCTCCATTCCAGGGCCAGAAGATTCATGGAAAGGCCTGGTTCTAACACAGTGGTTCTCTAAGCTCCGCCCCCACATTTAGGTATTAGCTAAAGAAAGCTACAACCAGATGGCCCTGAGGCCTAACCAGGAATCTGGACTGTACAGGCTTCATGGACAAGACAGAGCTCTCCAGGTTGGCCCAATTTTTAAGA
Organism: Hyaena hyaena; assembly: GCF_003009895.1. Taxonomy (NCBI): domain Eukaryota; kingdom Metazoa; phylum Chordata; class Mammalia; order Carnivora; family Hyaenidae; genus Hyaena; species Hyaena hyaena. Next base: position 2,196,937 of record NW_024080840.1, on the reverse strand, counting down.
GTAACATTTCATAGAAGCTACTGAACATCAGAGACCGAGATTCCGGGATTGCTGTGACTCCAACAGATCCCTCACTTCATGATCTCCCTCTGCCTAGGGTGTGGAGTCAGGACTGAGCCACCTGCACCAAGTCAATTCCTAGACCCATGCCCACAGGCAAACTCAACTTCTGCCTATTGGGGGCAAGATGAAATGGTCTCAGATAATGAAACTGGACACCTGATCACGATCTGACTAGACCTGAGGCTGGCGAAAGGGTCCCGCCAGTTACATGAGGAGGAAGGTCTGTTCTTGGTTTACCAGTGGGAGCGGCCGAAGTTCCTCCCTTCCACTGAATTTGTGATGCTACCCTTCCATCCACCCCAAGTGAGTATTTAAAGAATTGTTCTACAACTGGTTAGGAGAAAAAAAGAGGGGTTGCCATTTAAGCACTGAATGCATAGAGTAAAGGCGTTAGGAAACAATGAGGCTAGAGATTGAACTTAAAACTTCCAAATGAGGCTACAGGTCTGTTTCAAGGGGTGGCTGGAGGGGGTTCTTTTCTGGCCTCTAAAAGCCACATCTGTAGCTGACCCCAGCTCCCCTAAGAGATTCAAGTTTTACCGAAGTAAAAACACCATCCAAAGACTGAACACACACCTTTCTTCCCAACGACCCTGCTTTCTCCTACTTTCTAACCCCTCACCTTCCATCCCGGGGACCCAGAGCCTCTACGGTTTGCATACAATGTCTGAACTACAAACTGTGTGGCTCTGGGCAAATCACTTAACTTTTCTGTGCCTTTGTATTCACATTTGTAAAAAAAGGCAATAGTAATACTTCATAGGGCTGTTGTGAGGATTACATAAATTAAACCTAAGGTTTTCAGGGGAGTGTCTAACACATAGCAATCGCTCTAGCAGTAGCCAACACTATCATTTGAATCTAAACATCCATCTACCTCAGCAATTCTCACGTGACCCCTCTCCTCCCTCAGGCCTTCTGAGACAGTGAAGACACTAAAATACTATTTATTGACCAACTATCATACGCCAGAGAATATATTTAAGCTCATTTATGACTTTAATTTCATTTATAAGAGCTCTATACGGGGCACCTGGATGACTCAGTCAGTTAAGCATCTGACTCGATTTCAGCTCAGGTCATGATCCCAGGGTTCATGAGTTTGAGCCCAGCGTTGGGCTCTGTGCTGCCACTCTTGACTCTACTTGAGATATTCTCTCTCTCTCTCTAAACAAATAAATGTTTTTAAAAAAAGTTCTATAAAGTAGACATGATTGTTTCCATCTTACAGATGAGGAAACTGAGGCTTGGCCTAAGAAACTTGTCTAAACCCAGAGCTAAAAAGGAGATTTAGCACTGACTGAAGTGCATGTGTTCCTTCCCTCGCTGAGCCAAACAGAGGAAGAGGTGGAGAGCTAGGGGAAGGGAAGGAGATCCCTTGGATAGAAGGATTCATCAGTCAAAATAAAACAACAGGGAGAAGGAGGGTGGGCATGAGACAGAAGATAGCACAAAGCAGACTGTGGGAGAGCAGTGCCATCCGAACGCCTCTAAAAGGTGAGTGTGTCTTATCTCTTAATTCTACGAGGACCCGTAGCTCTGCTACTTCACAGCCAGGAGAAGACAAATATCCCTTGTGAACATCTGTCTGAAGTTCATCTCTGCCATCTCCACACCCCGCCCCCTGCTGCACTTTCCTGGTGTCCCTCACAGAACCTTCTGCCCCTTCCAAGACCTTCCTTCCCACTGTAGACACATATCCATCTGGAGGTAACAGATCTCTGAGCCTCAAAACAAAGCAACCTGACCAACTGAAAGCTCTCTGCAGTGTCCCCAGCGAGGCACGTGCTGCCAGGCTCACCAAATCTCCAGCAGATAGGTCTGTCACCAGCCCCCTGGGGCAAGATCCCTTCCCCAACCCCAGATGTTTCTGGAGTCTCTTCCTCGACCCATCAGACAGCCTGTAAAGAGAGAAGAGGAGGTGATCTCAAGGATTCTTCCAACCAGAAAAACCAGATTCCAAATCTACTCTCTTCCCCGAGATGTCCCACACCTGCTCCTTTAAGTTCTGGAAAATTCCAAGTCGACTACAGTGTTGTCGTTATCAAAACATGCAGTCACCCTCCATTTTGTCACTTCAGTTAACCAGACCAGCTTTCACAGAAGATAGTTCACCTTACATATCCAAATAATTAAAACTGGGTAACTGGCAGCCATGTTTCAAATGCTCCACTTGTATATGGAGGACAAAGCAAAGGCCTTGTCCTGAAAGTACAATAAACAGAAAACCACAATAAAGCGAGGAGAGACTTTGTGCCCAAATAGGAAGTGAGAAGTTGGGAAGGTGCTGGAGAACCACCACATGCGTACAACCACCTGATGTGTGCTGATAATCAGAACACTTGTCCACGGGCTTTGGTCACTGTTCTTTGTAAGTTACGTAGGAGGGAAGAGTATTCTCTCCGAAGGGGAAAGGGAAGAGAGGAGACCAGGATGGGGCACCTACTCCACACCGGGCCCCGCGACAGGAGCCAGCATACCTGACCTCACAGAACCCTGGCCCCTGTCCTACGGGACGTCACTTCTGCTGGAGACTGAATCTGCTGATGTCCCGTAGGACTGAATGCTGGCGTCCCCCTCCACCCAGTTCCTATGTTGAAATCATAATCCCCCAGGGTGACAGTATTTGGAGGAGGAGCCTTTGCAAGGTGATTAGGACAGGAGGGTGGAGCTCTCCCAGGCAGGATTAGTGCCTCTTCACACACCCTTCAGCCTGCAAGAGCACAGCAAAAGGGCCGCCTGTGAGCCAGGAAGTGGGGCCTTGCCTGACACCCAATCTGCTGGCAACTTGATCTTGGACTCTTCTCACCTCCAGAGCTGTGAGAAATAAACTGCTGTCATTTAGAAGCTTCCTGTCTCTGGCTTTCTGGTGTAGCAGCCTGAATGGAGGAAGGTAAGCCCTAGTCCTTAGTTTTCAGACCAAGGAACCCAGCTTTGTAGAGTTAACGATGCTAAAGCCACTCAAAACCAGGCAGAAGCAAATTGGAAATTCTAGTTTCCGATTCTAAATCCACCTGTTATCGGGCCATGTATCCAGCCACAATGGCTTGAAGCGCTGACGCAACAGAAGAAAGAGCTCACGTGCAGCAAAACAATTAGAAAACCACGTAAGTGTGCTGAGCCATCGGTTACCTTTGCCACACAATACCCATTTACGCTCTTATAGGTGAAGAGAAGCCGTGCCGGGTGGGCGCATGCTGGCACTGCTGTCTCCACCTCCCCGGCTCAAGGGGTAGACAACGCAACCCTGCCTGGCCATCCGCACCCTGACTCCACTAGCCACAGGGCCAGCTTCAGGAGCAGCTGGACCCAGCTGTTGCAGTGAAACAGGTCCACTCTGCACACAGCTATCCCCACATGGCAGCAAAGATGGCCACCGGCCATTGCGAGCATACACCCTACCTACCAGCCTACCGACCCCAACAGATATTTTTAAGTTTTTTTTTTTTTTCTGCAAAGCTCCAGTCAAAGCCCCCGGCTAATTCTTATCTGTCCAGTTTTGATCAAACATTCTCCTTAGAACCAACAAGGTGGCCCAGATAAAATAGGGGATGCCTCCAAGTTTAATTTCAGGTAAACAGTTTGTTTTAAGTATATTTCACACAATATCTGGGACATAATGATACTAAGGAAAAAAATTATAACAGTTTACCTGAAGTTCAAGTAGAACCGGGGTCCTGTTTTGCTTCTTGTCATTTTAATTCTGATAACCTAAGAGCCGACCATTGTGGCCAAGAAGGGGAACAGTCGACGACTTCCGGCCACAGCTGGGTTGCATGCCGACCCCACAGCACGGGAGGAGAGGGGGGTCAATTTCATCTAAACCCCTAAATGAACTGAGATAAGGGTAGCCCTCCCGAGAAAGGGAGGTGCCCCTCCCAGGAGAGAGGGAATGGCTGTTTAGCAGCCAAGAACAACAGATGCCCACGAGAACCAGTGAGTGTCTCTAAGGAAAGGGAGCCATATGTTTTTGGCGGGGCTGAGGGGCCTGCAGGCCAGCTAAGTGGGAGAAAGGAAGCCAGAGCCGGCTCTTCCTCAACCTTCCAAGTCTGTGTTTTTACCCACACACATTTGCCAGATTGCTCTAAAAAAGCAACAGCTGTGGAAACTGACAGTTTACAGTGGTGATAAATCGCATTAGTAAAGCATTTCGATTAAAGCCGTATCTAACTAAAAAACAAGAAGTCATCTCCGAACAAATAAATTAGTAACTTCCATTGGCGGAGCCTTCAAGTGGAAGATTCCAGCGCTTACCTACTCCACTAGCCTGCTTTTCTTGTAGCAAGGGCCTCACACAGAGGTGTGGAGACAGTTCACCGTTTGGAGGAAGAGGCCTTTAATCAAGACACACACGGAAACCAAAATCTGAAACTAGGCACGGAGGTCATGTTATTCCTTTGGCCGGTGGGGAGGGAGGGGGGTTGGGGGGAGTTCTTAACTTAAATCCAAACTTGGTTTCTGATGTGCCTATGATTTCCCATTGTGTGTCAGGGAAGCGGGCATCCCGGACGCTTCCTGTGGGGTCTGCCTGTCCAGTTCCGCCAGCGGGGTGGCCAGGCCCCACGGGGCTGTGTTCTCTTTCCCAAGCCAATTCATCTACATCTGTAACATTTTAAAAAGAACTCACAGATAGGTCTTCTCCAACAGATTCTTTTCGCCCGGTTTAGAAAGTCATTCGCCTGCACAAAATGAATGGCCTGGAGAAATCACTGAACCTCTTTTTCTCCCAGGGGCAGGGCCAGCACAGCCCCCCAGACTGCAAGGGCCCAGGGCCCCACAATGGGCGTCAAGCCTTCAGCACCCCTCTCCCCCTTCTCCCAAGGAAATCACATCTTTTTCCAGATTCCTCACTGCAGCTTGATTTTCAGCTGATCCTTTACCCTGCTGGTTAGTAATTCAGGACTAATGAGGTGATTGCTTTCATTTATGGTAGCAGTCGGGAGTGGGGGTATGAAATGGCATTGCCCCTATTCTTGTTGAAAAAATAAATTACACCCATTGTTACTGGAGATCTTATTTTTCCCCCCAATCAAGCAAATTAGCAGCTTGGTTCATTTTCCCAGCATTCACTCCTGAGCAGACGGCAGCGCCCTGGAATGTGGCTTAGAGCTGTGTGGTCAGTACAATTGTTTGGGGCTGTTTGTGCCAACAATGAGAGGAGACGCCTGTCTCCGAAAGACGAGTGGCACTTGTCTTGCTTAGACCAAGGAGGCTGGGCTAGCTGCCCGCAGGCCGGGCTTCTGAGGAAGATGTACACCGCCATCTAGTGGAGATGAGGGCTCACTGCAGTGCAATCGTTTCCCAGCTTTTGCTTCCGGCCCGTGAGAAGGAGCAATAATGTTTCTTTTAAGTTACTAAAAATAAGAAGGACTCTTTGCATCTCCAGGAGCGAGTAAATGTTTGTTTCAATGGCTGTAATGAAAATACAACTCAATTCTTGTTTAATGTTTCTCTTATGGGAAGTTCTCTTTGGTCTTGATTTCCAGGTCCTAAATGGGACAGTCACTGCCTGCACAACGGGTATCCCTAAATCTGGGTAGTTCGCTTGTGTCCTAAGTACAGAGGGCAGAGAATATCAGCACTTTCAGACCACAGCCTCTTTCACCTCTGCCCCGTCTCCATCGCCTCTCATCTCCCCCACAGCAAGCCCAATTCCAAGGTCCTCCAGGTAGAGACGAAAAAGCTTGCTCATCAGGGGCATTGTAACTTCAGACAAGAAGCCAGAAACCACCAAATCCTAAGACTTTTTCTAATCTTAGTGATGAGGGGTGTTCCCACTCTGACCCCTGGCGACACATGAGTTTGTGCCTTTTCCCTTCCCACTCATTCTACCCCATATGAAGAGCATAGTTCTCTATTTTACTAAAGGAACCATGATTGTCTTGGGATTTGTGTACAGGAAGGAGAGAGGGGGAGAGCACAAATAAACCCCAATATGGAAGGCTTTGGGGTAGTGATTCTCAACCAGGGACAATTTTGCCCCCAGCAGATATTTGGTAATGTCTAGACACATGCTGGATGATCAGAACCCGGGGGCTACTAAAAATCCTACAATGCACAGGGCAGCGCCCCCCCCACCCCCAACACACACTATTATCCACCCCAGAATGTCAATAGGGCTTAGGAAGCCTGGTTTAGGGCAACAAAGATTGCCCTCGGTAATCGGGTTATGATAACACCGATTGATGGTCTTCAAATGAGCCACACTGCAGAGACTGAATAATTCCACCTCTTCCAAATCAGTATGTACCACCTTTAGACTCTTCCATTTTAAAACATAATTTAGCTGTCTTTTTTTTCCCCCTTCTGCCGCTGCTGGAAAGAGAAAGGGATTGGAATGGGGGAGGGGGAGGCGAGAGAAAAGGAGGATTAGAAACATGACCTGTTTCTCCTGGAGAAGCTGGGCACATTCCTCTCTCCGAGGTGCTTTGTGACCGAGCAGGGTACAATTAAAAGCACAATAATTTGCTTGTTATTCAAGTCAGGCATTAGTCCGGGTAATGGTGGAGAGATGGATTTCCTTGTTAGGAGCTAAGCACGGGATTAGCTGAATTCTCCATGGAGAAATCTTGATTTGTTCAAGGTCTTTCATGTTTTCTACAGAGAAGGGATTATGTCTTCTTAAAGAGGGGCCTTGCTTAAAAAGCTACAAAGTATAAGAAAAGGATTTAGGGCAGAGGGGCCTGTGGTTAAGTAGCTGAGGGGTACAGGGAATTTTAGAGCAGAGGATTATTTAAAGCCATAAAGTTCAAAAAATAATTGGTTTAGCACTACTGGGTCAGTGCCGGTGAGTACGCTGTAAAGGCAATTAAGCATGAGCTAATATTCATTTTACTTTGGCTAATTATTGCATGGATGGAGGGGGAGCATGCCCCCTCCCTAGCAATCAGGGAGTGTGTTGCTTTTGTTTCTTAGCCTTATCAGCACGCTGATTTGTTGGGGTGCCCAGAATCCAGGCATCACAGAGAACTTTTAGGCAAAATAGAAGAATCGTTCTCTCAAGGCAGATGAGTGCGTGTTCTGCTATCCCAGGGACCAGGTACAAGCCACTGTTGGTTTTAACTCCATCGATAGCATTAGCCAGAAGGACATGAACTTTAAAAAAAAAAAAAAAGGAAAGCTGATTTCACCAATGTCCTCGCTAAGCCTAGGTTGGCAGCTCACGATCAGGGCAACTTTGTCAACCAGGAACATTTGATGATGTCAGGAGACATTTCTGGTTGTCACACTGAGGAGGTGTTAGTGGCAGCTACGGATGGAGACCAGAGATGCTGCTCAATACCCTGCAATGCACAGGATGGGCCCCCACAACAAAGAACTATCAGATCCAAACGTCCCCAGTGCTGAGAGTAAGAAACCCCAGTCTAGACAGAGGCAATGGTCTCCCACTGGCTGGATGAAGGTTCTCACCATCTTCCCTCCCTCAAAGCCATAGCTGACAAGTGCTCAGAGGACCAGATTATGCTAAGCAACACTGGCCTTTTCAACACTCAGCCTTCTCACAATGGAGGAAATGAGGTGACGCCAATGGCGGCCTGCCCTAGCCAAGCAGTTGAGCTAAGGCCCCCCACAAGCTGTGGCTGTGCCTGCCTTAACCCTCCCATGCTTCGCACACCCCCAAGAAAGGAGAGAGCGGGCTCCTCTCCAATGTCCCCAGCTTCAGAGTTTCAAGGACCCTTATTCCTTTTCTGAGAGGACACATTCTTCCCTGTGTGAAGTGGGTTCTGGGAAGTCATTGTCCCTTGGCTTTAGAAAAAGAGCCCATGGCTGCAAGATACCATTTCCTCCCTGGTGAATGACAGTCCTCATCCTGAGGGAGGTTAACGCCCTGGACAGGAGCTAGTGAAAGCCAAGGGGCTGTGAATCAGGACGATTCCAAGGCCTGGCCATCAACTCCACAGGACAATCTCAAGGATGCACTTCCTCTCCATTTACACGAGCAAAGACAGAGGGCTAAAGAAGGGGAGAGAGGTGGCCAAGGAGGTCTCCTCAAATACGGCATGTGCACTGTCCTGGAAATTAAACTAAAGGTGGAACAAAGATGAATGTTTTTTTTAATACTGTATCTTTCTCCACCAAACATGAAAATAAATGGCCTACCAGCCCCAAAGTTTCTTGGGTATCATCGCTACAGAAAGTCTCAAGAAGGTGTCACCACGATGACCCATCCCACATACAATCAACACTCCATGCTGCACACGCTGCCAGGCTTTCAACCTCAGCCCTTCAGGAAATGTCCCTTCCACTCCAACTGTCCAGAAAGACTGATGACAGATGAAACGGATTCTCATCCCATCTGGTGTAGAGTATCATATACTGAATTCCCGTGGGCATCGCCAAAAGAATCTTGGCAGTACATCAAAGCACCCCTTCTGGTTAACAAAATGTTTCGTTCAGGGGCGCCTGGGTGGCTCAGTCGGGTGAGCATCTGACTCGACTTCGGCTCAGGTCATGATCTTGCAGTTCGTTGGTTCTAGCCCTGCATCGGGCTCTGTGCTGATGGTTGGGAGCCTGCTTGAGATTCTCTCTCTCTCCCTCTTTCTCTGCCCCTCCCCCACTCACTCACTCTCAAAATAAACAAACATTTAAATTATTTGCCATTCACATTTCGTGTGCTAAATGCTTGTAGTTTGGGAAGCCCCACACTTCATTTGTTGCTTCTAACAGCACGTGGCATGGGATGTGCTTTTACAAAAGCCAGCGTGCTCCCCTGCATTTCTGTGTTCGTATATAACCTCCGGTGATCTCATGGAGGACCAGATTCCTAGTTCCAGAGGGGGAGCTTACAGCAGGCTTTTTCTCCAGATGAAAGGGGTCTTTTCACAGACACGTGCATGCGCGCGCACACACACACACACACACACACACAAAATAGAGTTACATACACACAAAGGTCAAGTCACTTTCTGTCTATATTCTCAAGGTAGGTCCTGAAGGCCCTGTTTAGAGTCTGCCACTAGACCTGTGGGGAGGGATTCCCATCCATTGGAGATCCTGGGCCCCAGAGGCCTGAATCATCAGCTCTGTTAAATGTCTTCAAGTACTGACTCCACTTCACAGTGGCAACAGAAGAAAACCAGGACATACATACAGGTCAGTGTGGGGTGGGGGCAGGGAGACCCACATCAATGCACAAGCGGTTTCTCTCCCCATTCATTAGACAGGTCATCGGACGGGAGGAATTCAGGCTCACAGTGACACGTGCCCAAGATCTAAACCACTCAGCTTCAGTCTCAATGGCAACCACACAATCATACACTTGGGGCTTTTACCCAGCTGCTCCACACATCATCCGACCTGAGGCTCAAGTCTGTCTGTAGCAGCAGGCAGCTGCTGCCTGTCGGCAATACTGTCCACTCATTCGCTCACAAGCGTGCATCCTGCTTATGATGTGGGTGTCGAGCACCAGGGACAGAGCTGAAAGCAGCGGTGTCTACCTAGACAGAGAACCTGAAACACTTAAAATCCAAACATTCAGTATAGATCCAAGTGGAACACACAAGAACCACTGAGGCAACAGAGAGTCGGTGGGAAGCCAGGAGGAGGAAACAAGGCTCTGGATGAGCCTATGAACAGATGGGTATGTGGGGCACCTGCACGGCTCAGTCGGTTAAGCGTTCAACTCTTGGTTTCGGCCCAGTTTTGCGAGTTTGAACCCCATGGGGGCTCCGCACTGCCCATGCGGAGACTGTTTAGGATTCTCTCTCCCTGCCCCTCCCCTGCTTGTGCTGTCTCTTAAACTTAAAAAAAAAATAAGTAACAACAACAACAGATGGCTATGGACAGTCAGCATGGAAAGTAGAGGAAATTCCAACAGGCCCACGGAGCAGGGGCAGATTCTGGGGACTGGGAAGAGACTGGAACGTGGAGGTTAAACCACAAAGTAGAGAACGAAGATGCTAGAAGGGAGGTCCCGGGGTCGATTATGGTGATCTTGAATGGCCAGCTAAACCACTTAAGCTTTACTACGCAGCACGGATGTGCTATGGAAGGATTTCAGTATAAGACATAGGTTACATTGTAAGAAATAGAACCAGAATGAAAGACCAGGGACAAGTCTACTATTATAAATCCTGTACTGCTGGGGGAAGCAAAGTCCCAATATAAAATGGTGTACTGGTCTGCTCAGACCACCATAACTGAATACCACAGACTGGGTGGCTTAAACAACAGAAATTTACTCTCTCAAAGCTCTAGAGGCTTGAAGCCCAAACATCAAAGTGCCAGCAAGGCTAGTTACCTCAGAGTCTCTTTTCCTAGCGTGCAAATGCCCACCATCTTGTTGTGTCTTCACATGGCCTTACCACTATGTGTGCACAGAGGGAATGGCTGCTGGTGTCTCTTCATCTCCTTATCGAACCCCTAATCCAGGGGTGCCAGAGGGCTCAGTCAGTTTTAAGTGTCTGACTCTTGGTTTCTGCTCAGGTTGTGATCTCACAGTTCGTGGGATCGAGCCCCGCATTGGGCGCTGCACTGACAGCATGGAGCCTGCTTGAGATTCTCTCTCTGCTCCTCCTCTGCTCTCTCTCTCTCAAAACAAATTTTAAAAATAAATATAGGGGCACCTGGGTGGCTCAGTCAGTTAAGCATCCAACTTCAGCTCATGCCATGATCCCACAGTTCATGGGTTCAGCCCTGTGTCAGGCTCTGTGCTGACAGCTCAGAGCCTGGAGCCTGCTTTGGATTCTGTCACCTTCTGTCTCTGCCCTTCCCACTCTCATCCTCTCTCTCAAAAGTAAACATTTTTTAAAAACTAAAAAATAGTAAAAAAAAATAAGAATAAAAATAAAACCATCAGTCCTTTCAGACACACACCCCACCTTTAGGAGCTCATTTACCTTCATAACTGCTTTTAAATGCCCTCTCTCCAAATATAGTAACACTGAGGGCGATGGCTTCAACCTAAGGACTGGGGAGGGAACACAAACAGTCCTTAAAAATGTTATGAGCTTGGACTCAAGTAGTGACCATGGAAAAGCAAGGGAAGGGACAGGCAAAAGGCTTTGGAAGGACAGATGGAAAATATTTATGAAGGGTAGAGAGGCATCCAAAAATAATACTAACATGACCAATGCAAAAGCATGGGGTGGGCAATGGAGAGGCCTCTTCCAGAACAGAGCAGGCCCCTGCAGGACTTCATATGCCACTACCCTCCCCGGGCACCCCCACGGGGAGACTCCTGACTCTTCTAATGAAAGAACAACCCTTCTTTTACTATAGATGAATTGTTAGTACCAAATATAAGGAGTTTTTAGGGTTGTGCAAGACTATAACTATGGAAAATGGGATGAAATTAAATGAAGGGGATTGAGACTTCAGCAAAAAAAAAAACACTGTAATATTGAGCTCTGTGAGACAGGATAATATTCAGTTTCCCAAAGGAAGTAAGTGCTGCCACATTCAATCAGCGACCCAAAGCCAGTTTCAAAATTGCATAGAAGTATGTTCAGCGGACCACTGTCAGATACACCGAAGCCTCTCCCGTTCTCCTCGGATGACTGAGATACCAGAGACCGGATGTCACGGGACGGACCATCACACCATCTGACCTGCCCTGCGGGCATGGTAGCCCCTCATCATCTTAACTAACAGCTAATTCAACAAAAAACCTTAAGACTGTTCACCAGCTGGCTTAGAAAGTGTTGCCCAGAAGCAGACCCTGAAATGAGGGTTCGTGCACGTGTGGTTTAGTGCACACATGGTCCCAGGGGAGACGGAGAAGGGGGCGTGGAGGCAGGACAGAGCAGAGGCCACCACAAGGTGCATGCATGAAGGTAGAATCCATCAAGATCCCTGCAAGCACCAGGACATGCAAAGTGTACCTTGGAGCTGGGGTGGAGGAGCCGGGCCTTCCTACTCTCTCTCCCACTTGCCACTGCTTAAGGGCTGCACTTGAGTGATTTCCAGACCCTACAGTCCCTCCGACCATCCGGGCAAATTCTAGCTGTCCCACAGAAGGAGCTTCAGGAAGTTTCTGTCAGCAGTGAAAGCACATCAAGGCCAGCGGAAACACAAAAACCACAAAAAAAATCCAAGGGGATATGAACTATGAAATATGCCCTATTTCCATAATTCTCCTAAGATGTACACAAAGGGAAAAGTCATGGATGCACACGACAATTTAACGTGGTATGTGGCTGCAGTCCTTTTAAAAATGCTTATTTATTTTGAAAGAGTGCAAGCATGAGTGGGGGAGGGGCAGAAAGAGAGGGAGAGAGAGAATCCCAAGCAGGCTCCCTGCCCAGTGCAGAGCCCAATGCAGAACTTGAGCCCGTGACCATGAGATCATAACCTGAAGTGAAATCAAGGAGTGGATGCTCAAAGGACTGAGCCACCCAGGTTGCCGTGCTATTTAATGTGTTTTTTTTTTTTTTTTTTTTTTTTTTTTTTTTATTTCTAGGAGAGAGAGAGAGAGACAGCGTGAGCAGGGGAGGGTCAGAGAGAGAGGGAGTCACAGACTGAAACAGGCTCCAGGCTCTGAGCTGGCAGTCAGCACAGAGCCCGACGCGGGGCTCGAACCCACGAACCGCGAGATCATGACCCGAGCGAAAGTCGGACGCTCAACCAACTACGCCACCCGGGCGCCCCTGCCGTGCTATTTAAAATGGGTGTGTCTTGGGGGGTGCCTGGGTGGCTTAGTTGGTTAAGCATCCGACTTTGGCTTAAGTCATGATCGTGCAGTTCATGAGTTCGAGCCCCACAACTGGCTCTGTGCCGATGGCTCAGAGCCTGGAGCCTGCTTTGGATTCTGTGTCTCCCTCTCTCTCTGCCCCTCCCCTGCTCACACTCTCTCTCTCAAAAAGAAATAAACGTTAAACAAAACTAATAATAAAAAATAAAAATGAAATGGATGTGTCAGGGTGCCTGGGTGACTGTCATTAAGCATCTGACTCTTGGTTTAGGCTCAAGTCATGATCTCACGGTCATGAGGTTGAGCCCCACATGAGGCTCCACACTGGGCACAGAGCCTGCTTGAGATCCTCTCTCCCCTCTGCCCCTCCCGTGTTCATGCTCTCTCTTAAAATAAAAATAAATACAAGTTTTAAATGGATGTACCACCTAACACATTTCAAATAACAGAAACCTTGACTCAAACTGGATTCACCCTGAAGTAGTTGGAGTCTTCACCATAGTTTTAGGCACACCCACCTTCATTTTCCACCACTCTCCCTGGCTCTGCCTGTCTCCAAGTGCTGAACTTTCTCCTTTATTTGGCTTCAGCAGGACTTAAGAAAAAAAAAAAAAGAAAAAAAAGAAAAAAAATGGCTGCAGCTCTGCAGCTGTTCTAGAAGCAGAGGGATTCTTCTCTTTCCCCAACCAAAGAACAAGTACTGGGGTTCATTCCAACTGAATTAACTCAGATTCCTCGCTCCCTCAACAAATCACTGTGGCAAAGGGCATGGGGCTCCACGGAGTAGTTTAAACCAAACAGGGCTAATCAGAAGGAAAATCTCACTCAAACCGCATCTACTCTGCAAGGAGAAGTTCCACAAAGCAGGGCAAAACTGAAGACAACCTCAATATCCTTCACAGGGCATTGGTTTTACAAGTTAAAATATCATTCGGTGAACTGCTACACATCCACTGAAAACACGTAACAATAGAAAAGGATGTTCTAAATGTGCTTGACATGGAAAGAGTAGATTACAGAATTCTTGGAAAGATAGAAGCCCCTTCATTAATGGTAGTCATCTCTACGCCTTGACATCGGGTTTGGTTTTCATGATTTTCTTTTTAAACTTTTACTTGTGCTTATTCAGATTTTCCAAGAAGTTTTATAATAAAATGTATTTTTTAAGTTTATTTGAAAGAAAAGGGGGAAGAGAAAGAGGCGGGGGGAGGGGGGGAGAAAGAGAACACCAGTGGGGGAGGGGCAGAGAGAGAGGGGGGGACAGAGGACCCAAAGTCAGTTCTGCACCAACAGTCTGTCGGCACAGAGCCCTACGTGGGGCTCGAACTCACAAATTGTGAGATCATGACCTCAGCCCAAGGCGGCCACTTAATGGACTGAGTCCCCCACGCACCCCTGTGTTACTTTGTAAAGAGAAAAATATCCACTGCGTGACCTTCATGCTTTTTGTGAATCTGCAAATTCCTCAAAGAATTTGCCTTTCCGGTTAACGCTCCAAAATAGGCAGAGGTTTGGGGGCGGTTTTGTTTTTTTAATGAAACAAGTCGAAACAAAATCAAGTGACATGCCCAGGCTCTCACAGTAACCTTTTGCAGGAATCAATATGAAAATCAAGGTGCCTCGGTTTCTGGCGCAATTCTGTTCAAACTCTCACGCTCCATCCTGCCTCACCCCCTGGAGATCAGGGTTCTTTACACACTTACTCCCAACAAAATCAGTGCTGACAAAGGAACCTCTCCACTGGGCACCAGAAAGGCTCACTATTTCGAGGCACTGCCAGTACTGGTCACTGCGGAAGCAGACTACGGGCCCCTACTGCAGACGACTATTAGTGACATGCAGTACATGAAATACTCCCAGAAGCCCCCAGAAGTGGTGCCTGGCCACCAGCTGGTGCCAGTCCTGTTGGAACATGAAGCCTTGCTCCATTTCCACTGGTCATTTTATACGTCTTTAATTATCTGTGCCTGTGTGACAGAGAATTGATTCAACTGTCAGGGAGCAGGAACTCTCTCTGCCACCTGGCCCAAAGACATGCTGGGCTGTCTTGCTGATCACTCTATCAAGAGCAGCATCAATGCTTCCCTTGGAAAAACAGCATTAAGGGAAAGATCAAAATGCCAGATCTATGCCCTTAGTGAATCACACCAGATGGGATTCAGACAAATAACTGTCACACCCCCACCCTCATTACCAGCACCAAATCTCTCAAAGCCACTAGGGATCATTTCATTTTATCCTTCATGCATTTTCCATGAAGCAAGAGCCTTACTCTAAATTTCAACCATTATTTCAGATTGCCCAGGCCATACAGAATCTCAGAATTCTGAAAACTAACAAAACACTTAAGGTCCTTTTATTAAGGGCACTGTGGTTCCAACATCAGCAGGCTTCTTGAAGGACATTTTCTTGATCTGTGGCTGCACTCAGTGCTGTCAATTTTTCTTTATATGTGGTGACATTGAGTGCTGGACTCACAGAAGATCATGTCTCTGCTTCTTTAACCTTTGGGTCATGTGACTAATTCTGGCCAATTCAGTGTAACGCTGATGCATGTCATGCCTGAGCCAAACCACTTGACAGGGGAGACCCTCCAACTACCCCCACGTGCACCCTCGACCTAGGAAATACATGTTGAGACAGGCGTGTCACAAGGTTACCATCGAGCTAATCCTTGGAAGAGTGTCCCAGACCCACAGCCAATATTAACTGAATGAAAAATAAATGTGTTTTAAAGATACTTAAACCCTGTGTTGATGGTTACAATAACACTTTGACTAACACAAGTATTTAATAGGAGTCAGTGCTGGGCACTTCACATGCATTAACTCCCTTATTCCTCAACACAACCTGATAAGATACAGTCTATTATGATTCCACTTCCTGGAAGAAACAAAGAAGTAACCGGTCCAAAATCACACAGCAACTAAGCCATGGAGCCAGGATTACACCCCAGAATTTGCACTCATAGCCGCCATGTTGCTCCCATGGGATGGAGTTTGAAGAAAAATGACATTAAAAAGCCAAAGGTGAGTTACATAATAAAGAGTGGAGTCAAAAGGAGGAGAGAAGAAGGCAGTAAGGAAGCCTTAAGGTAGAGAGGTAAGGCAATCAACAATTATAAGTAGACACCTTTGGAGAAGCCTCCAAGGTAATGCTCAGCAATTTATACCAGGAGAAGAGTCACAGGTTAGAAACCACAAATGAACAAATAAACAAGCAGTTGTCTTAACTAAATGACATTTGTGTAAATGGAGCATATCACAATCAACACAAGTATAGGAAAATTTTGCCTAATTTCGTGCTAATTATAATCACCTATGTTGCTATTGAGTAGGACACTGAGCAATTTTGCCCTCAAAATACAATCCTCAATTGCCCTCAATGACAATCCAGATGTCAACTTCACAGAACCCCAACAAAAATGTCTACACCATGCTTGGTTTAGAATACCAGATTTTGTGTTCTGCTGGAGAGTAAATCAAAGAATCCAAAAGAAATAACATTGAGCCAGAATTAAGGAGCATCTTATGATACAAACACCTACATTGCCCCTTTTAAGACATTTTCAGAATGTGAGTTTAGACATCTCCAGAAGTTAATAAGCAACACGAATAAGATCTAAATCCAAAATTTCAAGTAGTAAACATGAAAAGTGATTCTTCGGTAAATTAAAATTCACATTTTCTACTAAAGTTGACAAGTATCTACATATATACACACTTACGTATTTTATTATGCTTTGAGGAAATCCAACTGGAAGAATCAAGACAAACGTACCGTCTTAATATTTCCAAAGCCTAACTCCTCCTAAGTACTGACAATGAAAATACGTATTTCCATTTGACCCAAAACTATGGGTTTGCTTTAGAATTTATGGAATTGTCACAGTTTCAGAATCTACCTGCCTTTCCCTTCTGCATTTCATTCCTGGTTTCAATTCCCCTCTTTTTCTAGCCTGTAGCATTCATGGTTTTTCAGATAGAGTCAGGGCTGAATTTCAGCAGAGGACAGAGCCCCCCACCAGTTTAGGGGGTACCATCTGCAAACCTTAGTAAACTGGACCTCAACTCATGTAAAAAATGTCCAAGGAATCAACCAATAAAATCTTAAAGGGGAGCAAGAGGGAGTGTCACCAATGAGACAATTACAGAAGATCATGCCGATCGGACATAAAAATCTAAAATGATTCTAAACTTCATGGCTCACATGTTTTTTTAAAGCAACTGAAAGCCATTACATTTTGGAATGGGAAGAGATGCAATAAAGAATTATCCATCCACCCTCCTTCCCCATACATGAGTCTGTCTCTGGTTTGACTTCTCAGGAGTCCCAACACCTAGCAAAACCTCTTCCCCCCAATTCTTTTCTTATCCAGATCCATATCCTGCGTATCCTTCAGAGCCCAGATCAAGTGCCAATATCCCTATGAAGCCCCCATGAAAGCTCAACCCATTTGGATCTTTCTTCCTCTAAGTATCCATCCTTCTGATCTTTTATCACACCCTTAGGACAGGGTTGGTTTGCCATCGTTTCTCTGCACTTTGTCTTGTTCTTCCACCTAGATAGTATCCTTTGCAACTGTCTCTTAAACACATGTGTCCCCCGGCATAGCTGTTGTGATACAGATGACCTAGCAGAGGCTCTATGTAAATTTTTAAGAAAGTTATGTGTAATGAAATACTGAAAATAGAATGACAAAAGTAGAAATGTAAGGATTAAAGCCCACTGTCTTCAAAATAAGTGAATACAAGGCTTAATTGTGGCCAAACCAACCCCAGTGACCTGGTTCATCATCTAACAGCCCATAAGTAAATAATTTTTAGATATCCTTTCCTTCTCCAAGGGGACAAAAGTTTACAGCTTAGGCGTTGACAGTAACCTACTGACATTCTCTAGAGCAATGTGGCCTGAGAAAAGCAGCTCAAAAATCATGCCAAGGTTGGATTTCTTCCAGGGAGGCCACTATGGGAGCAGGGCTCCACTGCTGTAGGAATATGGATTTTCTAGAACCCATGGTTACAGTAGTAGTAGCTTTTGTGCATTATGCAACAATCACTGCTGAGCAGGTCGGACAAAAATTCTGAAAACCTAACATTAATACACATTCATGAGAAATTTTGAAATTCAATTTAGCTATGTTATTGACAAGAAATCACTGAAAACAAGCTGACTAGCCCATGCGAGGGGAATAGGTGAGTTAAATGCAGCTCACACTGTTGATGCCTTTCTTCCTTCCCCTCCCATCTTCTATAGCAGCCACACTGCTTGGACAGAATTCCTCCCATTCCCTAAAATAAGCCAGTCCACATCATCTCATCCCCCAACCCCTTGCTAAAATGATTCTATCAACCGTGGGCCAAACTTTGCTCATCAGTTAGAGGTATTCTCTGGCTACCATGACTGGTTTAGTTCACTCCAAAGTGAAAATCACTTTTGTTTAATGGGGAGATGATCTCTGCCTATAAAACCCAGTATCACAGATTGAATTGCATCCCCTCCAAATTACTATGTTGAAGCTGTAGCCCCCTGTGTCATTGTATTTGAAGATGGGACTTTCAGGAGGTAGTGAGGTTTACATGAAGTAATGAAGGGGAGGCCGTCATGATAGGGTGGACACACTTATAAGAACAGACACCAGATAGCTTGCTTGCCCTTTTCCCGCCCCGCCGTCCCTACACACACACACACACACACACACACACACACACACACAGCAAAGCCATGTGAGGTGACAGCAAGATGACAGCCATCTGCCACGCAAGGAGAAAGCTCTCACCAGATACTGACCCTGATGGCACTTTGATCTTGGTTTTCCAGTCTCTAGAACTGTAAGAGCTAAATTCCTGTTGTTGAAGCCACTCACTCTGCACCACTTTACAGAACCCAAGCTAACAGAAACCTGGGCAAGCAGGGGTGAAGCCTGAAGCGGAGCAGCCATCTTTATCCCCTGAAGAAAGACAGCCTGGGGATGGAAACTTCCGGAGAAGGGCAGACCCTCTGAGAGAAAGAAATGGTAAGGATGCCCATGATATCACACCTAATCCCACTTGAAGTGTGGGTTTCTTTCACTTGCAAATAAAAAACCTCTTAACATGCACAAGGTTAAGGTTTAAAAGACCAAGGAAACCTAAAAATAATGAATTTTAGGGATAGTGAGAGGGATGGGCTTTTGCTCTTATTTTAAATGAGTTAACTTTCATTAAAGTCTTTAAAAAAGGTCAAGTAGGGGCACCTGGGTGGCTTAGTCAGTTAAGCGTCCGACTTTCGCTTAGGTCATGATCTAGCGGTTCGTGGGTTCGGGCCCCGCATCAGGCTCTGTGCTGACTGCCAGCTCAGAGCCTGGAGCCTGTTTCAGTCTGTGACTCCCTCTCTCTCTGACCCTCCCCTGCTCACGCTGTCTCTCTTTCTCTCCCAGAAATAAATAAAACATTAAAAAAATTAAAAAATAAATAAAAAAGGTCAAGTATAGGGGTGCCTGGGGGGCTCAGTCGGTTAAGCATCCGGCTTCGGCTCAGGTCATGATCTCGTGGTTTGTGGGTTCGAGCCCCACATCAGGCTCTGTGCTGACAGAGGCTCAGAGCCTGGAGCCGGTTTCAGATTCTGTATCTCTCTCTCTGACCCTCCCCTGCTCATGCTGTCTCTCTCTCTCTCAGAAATAAATAAAACATTAAAAAAAAAAAAGGTCAATTATATGTATTATCTCATTTAACCTCCATTTTACAAGGAGGAACTAACTACAATTTTAATGTTGTTTGTTCCATAATTTAAAACTTGCACAATAACTGAGCTGTTAAAAAGATTCACTTGCTTGCTCCTGGAAACCATCCGCCTACAGAATATAACAATACAAAGGTTTGTTGATATGAAAGAATCACTCTATACACCATAGGAAGGGCAGACAGACAGGCACTTATTCAAACAAATTTACAAAGGAAAGGCAGCTCCAACTGCTCCCAACCTAAGTATCATTGAATCTTGCCCTCTGTTACAGTTTCAATATGGGTTATAGAAAAGTGGCCACAATACCAGGAATATGGTAAAGATTCATGAAGTATTTGTTAAATTTTATGAACAACCATACGGTTTATCCCTTGCAAAGAAATTACATTCCTTTAATAGTGTTTATTCAAATGCTTCTTTTGAATAGTTATGGTTTGAACATTCCAATATGGAAATGCTAAATATTACACTTACCTGAATCCAGAGCAAACCAGCATCTCATAACTTTATCTGGAAGTCTGTTATCTTTTAAAACATTCTGCTAGACAGATGGCTTCCATTTGTTACTCCCATTCTCCACCCTTTCTACCCTGTGACCCAAACGGACAACACTGATAAGCTTCCAACTGGGTCTGGCCAACGGAGAGACCAGTCAGGAAAATGAGGTTGGAATATTTACCTCCCTGTCTCTTCCTCTGGAAGGCCACCACAGGCTGGTTGCCAGCCACTTCCAGACAGCCTACCCCATCTCCAGACTCAGAGTATTTCCATTGAGGGATGGGGGGAGATCAGTTAGTAGCAAAAGACCCCCCACAAGTATTCCATTGTTTCTAATCCCAGCATACCACACCATCACCTAGGATTCTGATCTACACATTTATAAAGATTCTATCAAATTCACTACAAATTATCCAACTATAGTAGGACATTTGATTTTTTTCAGGACTGACGGTCACAAACGTGGTACCCAATTGATTTTATAATGCAACTTGAGATCAGGAAGGATATAGATGCTCTTTAAAAAAAAATCCAAAAGTTATGCAGTTGTGAGAGATGTGTCTCACATTTTGACTTAATAGCAAGGTGTTAAATCTTACACTAAAAATTTTTTCCGATCTCCATAGAAACTTAAAAGAAGGGGAAAAATATAAGTCTTCACACCCAGTTGAAAAGCACTCGGACTTCTTTGCTTTCTTCCATGACTCTCAATATGGATGTCTCACCCTTACCCCCAAAGCACAAATGAGGAGGAAGAGAACTTCGGTGATTTACACCCTACTCTGTAAGTCAAAGGAGGAGGAGGGATCTGAGAAAAGCCCACCTTTGGAACAGAAGAAAGGTGGTAACTTCTCAGAGAAAAGAAAGCATTAGCAGAACCCAGCTCTGAACCTCACAGGCACAGGATATGAGGAAGCAAATGGTGTTCACAATCAAACTCCCACTCTCCATGTGGAGAGGCCGGATACAAAACCATTATGGACAGTTACACAGCTTTTCTAACATCCAACTCCCAGGACCACCCCACACTGTACTACTGAACAGAAAGGCCATATCAGAAATAACTCTGCTGCATCTGAGTCAGATCCCACATCCTCACACAGTACCTCAGAATGATTACCTAGACCAAGTGTCATGCTCTGCTTTCCCACCTCAACCTTCTTCTACTGTATTCCATCACAAACATGAAGTTGTTCAACCTTTCAGGGGGTTGGGGGTACATGCATTCCCTCAGCTCACTTCTGAGTAGCCAACGTCCTTTGTGTGAGTAACAAGCAGAAATTGGGCCGGGAGAAGACTAGCTTCAAAAGCTGTTGGGGTATGTGTGCAGTTATCATTTAAATGGTTCACCACCATAGGGGTGCCTGGGTGGCTCAGTCGGTAAAGTGCCCAACTTTGGCTCAGGTCATGGTGTCACAGATCGCTGACTTGGAGCCCCACGTTGGGCTCTGTGCTGACAGCTCAGACCCTGGAGCCTGCTTTGGATTCTGTCTCTCTCTCTCTGCCCCACCCCTGGTCACACTTGTGCTGTCTCAAAAATGAATAAATAAATAAAAATAAGAAACCTGAATTGTCCACCACCACAACAACAAAAAAAATCTGGATCTCTAGTCATAAAAATTCCAAAGATCTAGCAACACTGGTTTCACATCCCTAAAAAGCCGCAATCACTGGGCCTTTAGACCAGGACTTCCACCACCTGCTTCACTGACCTATGTTAATTCATGGCTTCTAGAACCATCTGAGCCAAGCCTGAAAACTCCCTTCTCCTTGCCCAGGGAAGAACTATAATCACTTGTCAGGGAATAAAACAACCTTCAAGGCTCACTCTGAGGAGTCCTGAAATTTTCAGGCCCTTGTGAATGAGTGACAACCTTCTTGATCCTCAGAAGTTGCATCAGCTTTACTCTAATAACATGAACGGTAACTTCCCTGGATTATGGAAGGAGTTCTAAAGGAAACAATAAACTCCATTCTATCTCCATTTTGAAAGGTCAAGTTCGCATAGAGCCATTGGGTGAAAATCCCTTTACATTTTAGGTGGGTTTTTTTGGGTTTTTTTTTTAATGTTTTATTTATTTCTAGGAGAGAGAGAGAGAGAGAAAGAGAGAGACACCATGAGCAGGGGAGGGTCAGAGAGAGAGAGGGAGTCACAGACTGAAACAGGCTCCAGGCTCTGAGCTGGCCGTCAGCACAGAGCCCGATGCGGGGCTCAAACCCACGAACCATGAGATCATGACCTAAGTGAAAGTCAGACGCTTAACCGACTAAGCCACCCAGGTGCCCCTACATTTTAGGTTTTACTGGGCACTAAAGGCAGACTGGGTCTCTCTGACTGCCCAAGCCCCTCCTCCAGCCCACTCCCAATCCCATCCTGCTAAATGCTGAGAAAATGTGCTCTCACCCTTAGTTCAGCCCCTTTGCCTTGAGAGGTCCACATCTGCCCCATTTTCACCTGCCTTTAGAGCTTTGTGCCTAGCTCATCTGGACCTCTGGTGGGAATAGAAGAGGAAAATACAGGGGCTTTTCATCCAACAAAGGGAGAGCCACCTTTATTAAGCTGTGTCAATAATGCTACCATGATGAAGAGGAAGAAGAGAGCCCTGATGGGCCTTGGTTAAATTCTCAGCCCAGTAGCCTCCAGAAGTAGAAAGGAAATCTTTTAGCATTTCCATCAGGCTGACATGAAGCACTGTTGCTTTGAGGCAGAGGTCTAAAGCAAGGTAGAGCACTGGAATGGGAAAATGTCAACTTGGCACTAAGAACTGAAAAGCAGTTGAAAGGCACTTGAGGAGTTCAGGGGCTCGGTTTCTTAAATATCGTGGATGGCGAGAGTTGGGCAGGACTTGAAATCTCAATATAACCTCTATTCGGAGATGAGAAAATGGAGCCCAGAGCCATTAAATGGTCTGGCCAGGGACGCCTGTCTTGTTAACCTCTAGCTCCTCAGCCTTCCACCCAGGAAGGCTGGCACATGACAGCTGGTTGATTAGCTGGGCAGTTGGCTGAATGAAAATATGGCAGAACCTGCACTGAAACTCAAGATAAGAGTTCACAGCTAGTGTTTCCCAACCCCAGTGATCACCAGCAATACCTAAAGCTTTCTTGATAGATGCCTGGACCACACGCCAGGCCTCTTGAATCCGAATCCTCAGATGTTAACAACCTCCCCGCCCCCATTCATTCCAGTGATCACCCAGGTTTAGGAACCACTACTGCCCTGAACAATGCTACCTCTTCCCACCGAACACACCTCCAACAGTATGGCACTTGTTCCCCCATGTCGAATTGCAACCTACAGTGCCACATCCCCTTTCAGAGTTAGGAAGTCAATGGTATCCCAAGTCACCACTGAAAGTTTTTCTAAAGAAGATCAGTTGCCATTTTTAACCCAAATTGGGTTAAGGGGTCAATGTCGACTTGGAAAAATATGTAAAGCATGATACATCAAACTTAACAAAACCATCATCACCCAAACTGCAAAGAGGCACCACGTGGGCTGCATAGAAGGAGTCTTGGCAGACATCCTGGTTTCATGGGGCTGCTATGGCCAAGGACTCAGAAAGTAACATCACTGAATGAAGCCTTATTAATATGAGAAAGAGGGGATTTTTTTTTCATTCCAATGATAACCAAGTTTTACTTCAGTAACAAGTCTGGTGTTTTATTTCTCCCTCCCCTCCCCACCAGAATCTGTCTCACATAAAGTCTAGCATCCATCAGGGTCTTATTCAGACCTAGCTGGGATCTCCTGTCAGCATGAAAATCAGGTAAACACAGGTCACAGCAAGTCAGAGGGTAACATGTGAACCAGGCACCACTCTCAAAGGTTCGTTCCAAAGATGAACACATTTGTGTTCCCAAGGTTCTTTCAGCTCCCAACATAGGATGTGCTATGAATCCCATCCTATTCATAACTCCTTTGGTTTTCATTTGCACAGCCTCACTTGTTTACTTTTAAAACTTTTTAACATTTTTGATACATACACACACACACACACACACACACACACACACACACACACACACACAGAAAGAGGGATAGAAGGGATCCGAAGCAGGCTCAGTGCTGTGATCACAGAGCCAGACATGGATATGGGGCTCGAACTCAGGAACTGGGAGATCGTGACCCGAGCCAAACTCGGGAGTCGGAAGCCTAACCAAATGAGCCAAAGATACTCTCATTCTTGATGCAGATGAATCTCTTAGTCACTTCAAAGTTCAAGGAAAAGAGAGATTTGGAGCACAGATGGTGTTTTCATTTCTTCTGACTATCTGTGTCTTTGGGAGAACAGGCAGGTTCTAGGAAGTCAATGACCAGATACAGAAATGCAATTTAACAGCTCAATTTAATCTTCTGCATGTTGCTTATAGTGATACGATAACGGGCTCCAAGCAAAAGTGGGAAGAATGCTCTTCATGGATTTAAGCATTTGCTTCTGTCCCCGGCAGAATGGAGAGGGCAACTGTGCACGTGTGGCTGTGGAGCGCTACAAGGTCTAATGAAGAACCTAATAAGCAGCATAGCGCCTTGTGCTTAGTAAGGATTCAAACTCATTTGCTGGCTGGATAGACTTTTTCTTGAGAGAGCACGAACATGCTGGAGAGGGGCAGAGGGAGACAAAGAGAAACATAAGCAGGCTCCACCCCCACTGCAAAGCCCAACATGGGGCTCAACATGGGGCTGCATCTCAGGACCATGACATCATGACCTGAGCCAAAATCAAGAATCAGAGGCCTGCCTGAGCCACCCAGAAAACCCTCATTTACTTTAAATTTATGTAGTAAACCGTGGGACCTCTCACTGCCCCCACCCCCCAAATCTACTTTCCTGCACTTCAATAAAAGGGGCACAGAAATCCAAACAAAACCAGGCACCTGGGTGGCTCAGTCGGTTAAGCATCTGACTTCAGCTCAGGTCATGATCTCGTAGTTCATGGGTTTGAGCCCCCATGTCAGATTCTGTGCTGACAGCTCAGAGCCTGGACCTGCTTCATATATTGTGTCTCCCTCTCTCTCTCTGCCCCTTTAAACAAACAAACAAACAAAAAAAAACAACTTGAAAGGGGGTTGGGGTTTCAGAGGAAGAGCTGCCCAGCAGCCTGAAGAAATCCAAACAAAACCTCTGTTCACTGCTTAAGCCTCAATCTCTAAACTCCTTATAATTAGTGTTTTCCAAAAGGCAAGTGTTTTTCTGGAGATCTAATGTAGAGGGTGTTGATATTGTTAAGACTGTGTCATCTATTTGATATTTGCTGAGAGTGGATCTTAAGTATTTTCAGCACAAAGTAGACTATGTGAGGGAAAGTTAATTAGCTGGACTGTGGTCATCCGTTCATAATGCATATGCATATCCAGTGATCACCTTAGATGCCGTAGATATATGCAGTTTTTGGTCAATTATATTTCAAAGCTGGGCGGGGGGGTTGGGGACAGAAAGGCAAACCTTCTAACAGTAAGAGAGGACTCTGTCCTACAGGCATCAATAATGACTCCCCTTCCTGGCTTCTCTGTCTCAAGGCCTCAGCCCACTCCCAGAACTCTACAAGTCCAAGCACAAGTTTTTAAATTATCCAGCCCTCTCAGCATCTGAAACACAGGAAAGAAAAAATGAGGGAAGGGGAGAGACTATGGTGGTAAGAATGTGCTAAAGCAGAAACACAAACCAATAAACACAAGTAAGTTCAGAGTCGAGGCCACCACGGAGTCTTAAACCAGGCCTGTTGTGTTTTGATCTTGCAGAAGCACATATGGTCTTCTATTAGCGGGTCTCAGAGCAGTGGGCAACGTTACCGTACCATATGTCCTGATCACAACAACGGGGCTGATTTATGTTAGTGAACGCAAGGGTTTTTTCTTTGTATTTCATCTCCTTGTTATTTCAAGAGAAATGGAAGGGTAGATTTATTCTGCCATTACAGAGAAACTTCCTGGGGTTTGTTTGTTTAAAGTTGATAGTTTCCAGTAGGGTGAAGCAGATCAGTTGTGGTTTTACAAAAATTTGGGGAAAGCTAGGAGTTCCTCTGCTCCGGTCCCCCTAAAATGAGCGCAGATTTACCCTCATCCATACCCCCACCTGCAGCTCGTTCTAGAGCCATGGACAAAGAGCCAAGACAAGAATATCAGAATAGTCACTCTAAGTTTAATGTTTACCTGCGGCCTCTCCTGTTTCCTTTAGTTCTTTATGCACCATGAGGTTTCACTCTGGCCAGGGGTGAATAACTCAAGCTAATCAGGGAAACCCCAGCAATGTCAAAGAAACAGGAAGTCATCTCAGAGACCTTCATCTTCACAGCAAAGCCTAAGATCTTGCCTCTCCCCACCCCTAAACCCTGGATCAGTAATCAATTGCCAAGTGTGTCAAAAGGAAGATGAAAGCAGGGGTTTCAATGCTGGCCCAGAGAAAGAGAGGGGACCATTGCTGGTGTCATGTGCAAATAAGGTATCAAGAGCTGCTTCCATATGTCCGTAGGGCTCAGTCCCCTCTGGTCCTTTGTCCTGGTTATCTCTATGCCTCGATCCCACTAGATGTCATTTGCCATTTCTGAACCCCAACCAGCCAGCACCCTCCTGCAGCACAACAGACTAGAACTTCACCTGCCCTTCCCCCATACATGTCCAGTCCTCTGCTATCCCATCTGTTTCCTCTAATCAACACACATGAAATAGGCAGAAAGCATTCTAATGATTAAACCAATTGACCCTGGTGTATGAGTCACTAACAGGTATTCTACACCTAGTCTATTAGATTGTTGGTAAGAAGAATAAATTTCTTTTCTTTCAATTTTTTTTTTTTACATTTATTTGAGAAACAGTGAGGCGCAGTGCAAGCGGAGGAGGGGCTGAGAGAAGGAGACAGAATCAGAAGCAGGCTACAGGCTCTGAGCAAACATTCAGCACAGAGCCTGATGTGGGTCTTGAACCCATGAACTATGAGAAAATGACCTGAGCTGAAGTTGAATGATTAACCAACTGAGCCATCTAGGTGCCCCTGAATGAATTTCTTTTAAAAGGGTGGGAGGCACGTGGGTAGCTTAGTCAGTTGAGCATCTGACTCTTGATTTCAGCTCAGGTCATGATCTCAGTGGGAAGATCGAGGCCCAGGTCAGGCTCTGTATTGAGTGCAGGGCGTGCTTCAGATTCTCTCTCCCCATCTCTGCCCCTTCCCCATTCAACTTCTCTCAAAATATTTAAAATAAAAAATTTCTAATTGACAGAAATGCAAAATATGAGACAAAGAGAAGGAATCTTTTGAGGTATAGTGAAGAAGCACTTTTTTAAATTTTTTTAATGATTTATTTTTGACAGAGACAGCGTGAGCAGGGGAGGGTGAGAGAGAGGGGGAGACACAGAATCTGAAACAGGCTTCAGACTCTGAGCTGTCAGCACAGAGCCCAAACCCATGAACCGTGAGATCATGACCTGAGCCAAAGTAGGACGCTTAACCGACTGAGCCACCCAGGCGCCCCAAAGTACATTATCTCCACCTCCTGTATGTATCCCATTCACTTTCCTCTCTGCATCACTCAACTTTCCTAAAAGATGAGGAATAGGATGGAGGTCTGAATTAGCCATAAATTCAAGGGCAATGACTCTGTGTTTGGAGGAAACCTTAAATGTTTAGCTAACAAATATCTTTGCCTTTCAATATAAAATAGAATTATCTTTCTCTCATCTACCTCTTTAAAATGGAAGTGATCTAAGATATCAAATTCAACTTTTTTATATAACAAGAATCCTGAAAAGCAAAATTAGATGTTTGAAAACCTGTGCTGTAGAGAGGTTACAAGTACAGCTTTAGATTCAAGCTGACTTGAATCTAAATTCAATTAACATTCAACTTTGGGCTTTGCCATTGACTTCCTGTGTGATTTGGGGTAGTTACTAGCCCTATTTTGGTTTTCATATGTAAATTGGGGTTATTCAGACCTAGGTCAGCTACTGTTAAAAGGATTCAATGAGATCCACAGACACTTAGCAAAGCACCTGCTTACCATGTTCTATCAATTGGTTGCCACTGGGGTGGGGATAGTGGTTACTGACAAAGCCCCTTCCCACCATATTCAACACCAGTTCATAGAGGTGTCCCATCTCACCTTTCTCCCTCACCACAGTCCCATTCACAAGGTGCATCTTCAGTACTGAAACTGAGTAGAAAGCACAGTGGGTACAATTAAGTCATTCACCAAGTGTCTATTAGGCACTTACTATGTTCCACAGAGTATCTCAAACTCTGGAGGTAAAGCTGTTGAAGAAAACCCATCAAGTCCTGTTGGAGGTTACATTCTAGAGGGAGAAAGGCAAATGCCAACTAGCCAATGAAAACTTCGTATGACACCACACCATTTGAGCTATTAAACAAAGATAACGAACAAGTGGAGAGTTATAGGGGTGACCTAATATAGAATCATCAATGAACTCATCCCTGAAGAAGCAGAGAATTGAATCAGAAACTGTCAAGCAAGAGAGGATCCACAGAGAGTATTCAAGGCAATAAGTATGAAAACCCAAAGACAGGCACAAGCTGTAGTATTTGAAGCACAGAAAAGTCAGTATTGGCAAAAACACAGAGATTATTGGCATACACAGAGAATGTATGGCATGGGAGTTTAGGAGAGCATAAAATTAGGGACAGAGGTTAGGGTAAATAGTTCAAATTTTATTCGGATTATGATAGGGAAGCATCACAATGTGTTAAATAGCTTCCAGAAAAGAGACTTGTTTGGGGCATATTATGTGATGGAGCCAATGAGGTTATTCTAACTCCTGTGTAATCATTTCATGCTCATATAGCATGTGAGATTGTCAAAGCACTAGGTACTTCTGAGATTGATGTTGTATCCAAGGGATGGGTTTTCCTCAATGATGAAAAAAAATGACTTGCTTCTAACTTCAGAGTAGAAAATTATATCAAACCTATTGATTTATTCAATGGGAAAAGGCTATAAAGATTTCAAGTAGTGAGGTGGGCAATCTTGCCTTGAGTCCTACATGTTTTCTCAACCAAAAAAGGTAGAAAATCTCATCTTTAATGGTCAAAGACAATTTCCCTTTGTATTAGAATTCAAACACCACAGTTACTAGGGTTCATACTAATCTCCAGGAAGTAAAATTTTATAAGGATTGATCTGATCATCAATAACCCAGGAATGGTTATTATACTAGTACTGTATCATTCCATGTCTCACCAGGAAAACAGAAACCACTCTCGGTATTTCAAAGAGGGAATTTAACACAGGAAATGGGAAGAGATGATGGAAGGGGGAGGAAAGGCCAACAGGTGAGTTAGAGAAATTGCCAAGTATTTGCAGGAAGCTGCTCCCATCCCCAAGACTAGGGCATCAGAAAGGAAGTCCATGATCTTCACACCATTGCCAGTATACCCATTGGCGGGAGGGTTAGAACCATAGCTGTGGTTTCTTTGCAAAAATTGTGGACCCTAAAGTTGTCTACAGCAGTCATTGCTGCCACTAGACCCACAATCAACAAGGGCTTTGTTGCAGGAGTACCCACTGCCTGGCAGGATGCCTAGAGTCTAGAACCTTCTACCACCACTAGTGCCTCTACTGTACTTCCAAAACAGAAAATATCTCCTTCCCTTCTCCTGCCTTCACATCTCCACCAGTGCCTCCCATTTGCAGAGGAAGCCGTGTGGCAAAGGAATTTTAATATTTCAGTTTGCAGACTTCAACGCCCCCCCCCCAGCAATACACAAAGCATGGAGAAAGGAGAATAAACCAGTAATCAACATGGAGATAAATAGCACCCCTCATCTTGGTCCTCACTGTTAGAGAAGTCCTAGGAAGTGACAGTAAATCAAGGCTGCCTGAAGACGTTCTGAAAAGCATTTGAAACAAAAGAAGTGGAGAAAAAGGGGGGGGGGGGCACCTGGGTAGCTCAGTCAGTTGAGCATTTGACTCTTGGTTTTGGCTCGGATCATGATCCCAGGGTTGAGGGATCAAGCCCCACATTGGGATCTGTGCTGAGCATAGAGCCTGCTTAAAATTCTCTCTCTCCCTTTGCCCCTCTCTCCCACTTGCATTCTCATGTTCTCATGTTCTCTCTCTCTCTCTCTCTCTCAAATTAAAAACAAGAGCACCTGGGTGGCTCAATTGAGAGTCTGACTCTGGCTCAGGTCATGATCTCATAGTTCATGGGTTCAAGCCCACAGCCTGGAGTCTGCTTTGACAGACTTTGCGCACTTGCGCGCTCACACGCTCTTTCTCAAACATTAAAAATGTTTAATTAAAAATTAAGAAAAGAGAATGTCAAAATTCAGAAAATGGAAGAAAAGCTCATGAGACAATCAACAACTTTAGTACTTTTTAAATTTAATGTTATTTACACCCAATGTGGGGCTCGAACTCACAACCCCAAGCTCAAGAGCCACATGCTCTATTGACTGACCAGCCAGGAGTCCCTTCAGTGCTCCCTTTGCATTCCATCTCCTTCTCAAGCTACCTTCCTATGCCAATCAAGCTGTACAAGAAGCCAACCAAGTCTCATGCACTCTAAAGTATAAATGATTGATAGCAGTTTCAAGAACAGCTAGGATAGTAGACAGGAGAAATTTATAAGTAGCATCAACAAAAGTCATTTTCTAAAATAATGCTTAAGATGTTCTACATCCCAGAATAGAAAATCTTGTCCTCCAGTTCATATAATCTAAAGGGAGACACCATTCAAATAAGTAAAATGCCATGTGGCAAATACATATAACAGGTGAATCAAAAGCAGTAGTAGCACAGTGCAAACTTTAAGTAGTTTCTCAAACTCAGCATCACTGGCACATTAAGCCAGATAATTCTTTGCTGTAGAGGGCTACCCTGTGTATTGTATGATGTTTACCTGCATTCCTGGCCAGTAGCACCCAAGTTTGTGAAACCACAAATGTCTCCAGCCATTACCAAATGTTTCCCAAGAGGCAGGATCCCAAGCGTCTTAAACCTGAGTGGAGAGTTAGAGAAGATGAAGGAATTGTCCAGTGGAAGAGGATGGGAGGGACTCCAGCCAGAAAAGCCAATCACGTGCCAAGGCATGAATGCATAAACCAGCAATGGGGCTGGAGCACTGGGCATGGGGAGGAACCTGGAGACAAAGCTGGGAGGCAGAAAGTATGTTCTATGCCAAGGTGAAACTTTGAACTTTAATCTTTAGATCAGGGGAATCATTAAAAGATTTTGAGGAAGGCAGAGATTTATTCGAACTTGCATTTTGGAAGCATTTCTTTGGTGACTGCGTAGTAAGAGAATAAGGGGGGAGGAGGTGCAAAGGAAGGAACACGGCTAACTGGTTGCCATCATGCTGACAAGGTAAGAAGACTGATATGATGGCCATAAAGGCAGGAAGAGAGATACTCAGGGAGTCTCCATAGAATTTAGTGACTAAACATGAAAGAAAAAGGAGTATAAGAATTATAGGCTTGAAACAGTGTGGAAATGGAGCCGGTTGAACCTGGGTCTTACTTCAGATGTGTGGGGTTTAAGTTCTCTGCAGACATCCAGGTCACAGTGTCTAGTAGGTCAGGCGCCTGGATGGATCAGTCAGTTGGTTAAGCATCCAAGCCTTGATTTCAGCTCAGGTCGTGATCCCAGGGTCATGGAATAGAGCCCTGCATCAGGGCTCTCTCTCCCTCTGCCCCTCCCCGGCTCTCATACATGTGCTTTCTCTCAAAAAAAAAAAAAATGTCTAGTAACTATACACATGCACACATATATACATATGAATGCTTGCTGCTGAGGAAAGGGATCTGGGCCAGATGTTTTTTGAAATCTTCAGAATAGGCAGCAACTGATACGCCCATGACTTGCCACCATGTAGGGAGGGAGGCAGGAGTAAAGACCTAAGGACACACTTCAGGGCAACATTACCATTTGGGAAAGAGAAATCTGAAAAGAAAACCTTAGGGCGCCTGGTTGGCTCAGTTGGTTGGACGTTGGACTCTTGATCTCTGCTTGGGTCATGATCTCACAGTTTGTCAGTTTGAGCCCCACATCAGACTCTGTGCTGACAGTGAGGAGCCTGCTTGGGATTCTGTCTCTCCCTCTGTCCCTCTCCAGTTCTCTATAAGAAACACTAAAAAATCTTTTAAAATAAATAAGTATGTTAAAAAAGAAAAAGAAAACCTTAAAGTGATCCTGTAAGCAAGCAGAAAGAAATAAGAGCTCGTAGAATTGCAGCACTTAAGACAAAGTTTGAGAAAGAGGTTAATGGTGCAGAGAAAGCAAGTTAAGGGCTAAAAACAGACTTTCGGGGACACCTGGATGGCTCAGTTGGTTAAGCATCTAATTCTTGATTTTGGTGCAGGTCATGATCTCAGGGTCATGTGATCGAGCCCCAAGTTGGGCGCTGTGCTGAGCATGGTGCCTGCTTAAGATTCTCTCTCTCCCTCTCCCCCTTCCCCATTCATGCTCACCGTCTCAAACAAAAACAAACAAAAACCTCAGACTTTTGGACACTTGATAAGTAGTCCCAGTAACCTTCTCTAAGGTGATGTCCAAGAGGGGAAATCCAAGAATCTGACTACAAGCAGCAATAGATGAAACACAATGGTAGAACATGCAACTGTATTCTACACAGACAACTTTTCCAAAAACCAAATTGCTATCATTGCCATGGAGAGATTGAGCACGTCTATAGGTAGAGGGAATGGACCCAGAAGAGCAACGATTAATATTCGTCAGTTCTGAGGAAAAGAGTGTAAATGAACCATGTAGTGAGTGGGAGGACTGATCTGAAATGAAGCAAGGACATGTGTGATAGATTAGGGTTTGAAGTAGATGTGTTCAGGCAAGAGAACATTCGTGCCACCTCAGAGGAATAGAAGGCCAGACCACCTAAGAATTAGTTCAAATGAGATCCTTTGAGAGAAAAAGCTGGATTTGGCATTCCAGGGAGGAGTGAGCATTTCAGAGAACTGCCATAGGAAATTGGACAGAAATCACAAATACAGAATGTTGGCCAGGTGACTTGGAGGACCCAACTCAGATCTGAACCCACTCTTCAGAGGGTCCACTTTATAGGGATGTGGAATTTTTCTGGACTGCACCCAGCCCCTCAAGTTAGGAGTAGATGGAGTTTGGGTGAGGCCTGACTGCACCATCCAACAGATGTGGTAGAAACGATGCTATAAAAGCTGCTAGGTCACACCTGTAGACACCACCAGCTTCTACTTCTGGTCCTTGCAATGTTCATTCGTGGAGCCCTGAGCCACCATATAAAGAAGCTCAACTACCTGCCGGAGAGGAGGTGGAGAGGAGGAAGACAACACAGAAAGAGGAGCCCAGCTAAGCCCTGCCTTCAACCAGCTACAGCCACCAAGGAGCCGGCCATGGGAGCAAAGCCAACTTGGACCCACTACTGAAAGAATGGGGAAAAGGAAAAAATATTACCTGGCTTCAATTTATTGCTAATCATTTCTGGCTGTTACTGTTTAAAAAAAAAAAAAAAAACAGGATTCAAGGAGGAAAATTGTTCACTACAAGTCACCTCAGCTGCCACTGTGATGCCTGGTGACACGTAATTAGACAACAATTGACATGTAATTAGACAACAATTGACAGATTAGTTTAATAATATTCATTAACAACTAATGAAACTGTTTCCTACGGAAAGCAGGTCGAGGATTTTCAACAAATTCTGCCCGTCCCCTCCAGCCTGCGGTCTCCTCCCCTATCAGCCTTTCGCCTAAATGAGTGAGGGGAGGAGGGAGGATGGTAAATGGGTCGCAAAACAGGGTGC
This sequence comes from Hyaena hyaena, assembly GCF_003009895.1. Classification (NCBI taxonomy): domain Eukaryota; kingdom Metazoa; phylum Chordata; class Mammalia; order Carnivora; family Hyaenidae; genus Hyaena; species Hyaena hyaena. The sequence goes on along the minus strand of NW_024080840.1, from coordinate 2,163,282 downwards.
ATGGGGTGAGCCGGCTGAGGAGACAAAGAACAAGAGACAAAATCAGAGTGGTGGAAAGAGGTGCCTGGGGCAGGGGAGGGTCCAGGGAGAAGAAGGTAGGTGAGGAGCTTAACCACCCCCCACCAACTGTCTCAGGCCATCTAACCGCTGTAAAAAAAATGAAATTTCCATTTGCCTCAGGGAGGAAATGGTTAAGAGAGAGGGGGAAAAATCAGTGCTTCCTTTAAGGCATTGTTTTTTTTTTTTTTAAGAAAAAAGAATTATCCTAAGTAAGAATTTTAACGATATGCAGAAATCATAGCTGTCTTTGCTGAATCGCTGTAGGACTGACCCCCCTTGACAGTTCTTAAATTATTCAGCTATCAAGGGCCTGCTAAACATTAAATTAAGCATCGTCTCTCCCCTGTCCTAAACCATTAAGTTATGCAAATGCACAGATAATGGGGCATATGACAGCTGGAGGCATTAATCACGCAGCTCTGTCTCTGGGCTGTTGTTATGTAGAAACTGCATCTGCCAACAGACCGAACAGCCACAATTAGATCTCACTTAATGGAATGAGGAGACACTACCTAGCCCTCCACACTCGTGTTAGGTTGTAGACCCGGGAGTGAATAAGGCACTTGGGAGATCCGCCCGCTCTCATTCCCCCTCCCCTCTGCTCTCTTTGTAATACCTGCTCCTCCAATTGAAATGAAAAATTACCTGTAATTGTTATCATTTGCAAACAAAACCTGTCAGAAGACAAACCTGCTGTTTACAATGGATGTTTTTGTTCCTCCTCCTCAGGAAGATTCTTTCGGGAATTTCCTTCATTTGTTGTTGTTTTAATTTTTTTTTTTTTTAAACAAATTCTGTCTTTGAAAGGAGGCTGGAGCTTGGGAGTGGGAAGGAGCAAACAGACTCCCCAGTCCAGCCTCTTGAAGGCTTGCCGCCTTGAAGATGCTGACTGACTCACCCCCCAGAGGCTGTTTTCTGGAAAGCTCTGTGGCTTCAGCCAGCACCTACTCATAAGGTATAGGCAGACAGCATCTCAGCTACGCTCCACCAGGATCTCCCCCAGGAAGCCTTGAGTGAGATGCACTGAGAGACAACTCATCATCTTCCCAAGAACTGTTATTTCACTTCCTCGTGATTTAAACACTCACTTCACAGCTTAATGTGTGGTTGTTTTTTTATCCAAATTGACCACCGTGTAAATGCTGAACTTTTCTTTAGTTTTAGGATGCAAAGACAACAGGAATGTCTTTGTAGGAATATATATGATTTGCTAACAGTTGCCATCTGTCTCCTAAGTTGGCATAGCTTTTTAATACCACAACGCTGATTTCCAAATGGTTTGTCAAGAACTCCATGGTTCCACACAGTCCTTCTGGGTAAGTAGGAGCCACAACTTGGGAGGGGAGACTCATGCCCCCCACCCTCCCCACCCCCAAACAGCAAGAGCACCACTTTTAACTATTTCACATACAGAGCTTTGTGTTAAGGGGGAATAAAGGTTCTTCTGTTTCAAATCAATAGTTTGAGAAACCACTGTTCTAAAATCAAGTCCAGGAGACATACAGACTTGGTCCCTCGCAACAGTCATTCAATCTCCAATCTGTCGTTTGCCAAAAATAGAATCATCTAAGTTGCTAACAATCAATGGCACTGTTTTCCCTCCTTCCCTCCAAAGTCCTCCAACACTTTGAAGAAGTCTACGTATATTTATGAGCAAGAAACCGAAAGTGGCAAGTAGGGGGGTTGATCTGCCAATAATGGAAGCCAGCCTGCCCTGTCCCTCCGCCATTAAACTCAGGAACCACCATTTCGGGCCATTTACCTCCAAGCTGGGTGAGAGCAGAAAGGCAGTGTTCCAGTTGCGGGAAATCCACAATTACTAGTGAGGGCAAGACCCGTGCAGGTTTCTCTGGAAAGATTCAGTGAAGTCAACGTGAGCACCGAGGATACATCATGCTCCTTCCCAAGCCTTCCGTTCCAGGCCTGCCCTGTTCTGTACGGTCTTCGCCTAAACCTTCCCACAGTTCTTCATTCTTGGGCCATTCCCAAGCCTGGAGGGACCCAACCACATGGTGTCAGGTCCTGCCTGCCTTATCTGGAGCACTGGTCTTCCGAGTTCTGTTTCACCCTTCCTCAGCCCAACTTTCTACAGACCCAGAGTTCCTCAACTGCAAATCGATGGAAGCTTAAAAATCCCGTGTGCATTTGACCAGTTCCTCTTCATCTCAGCTTTGGTGCCATTACCCTGGAAAGTTCTCCTGAAGCTTCTTCCACTGTCCCACTGAGCACTGCTCATACCCACTTCTGTGCTCCTAGCCCCTTGCTACCTGACTGTAGCTTTCACATGAAGTACACACATACCTGCATGTCTGTCTCCATCAACAAATTCGTGACCCAGCTGAGGGCAGGTTTCAGCCCTACTCTTTCTTACCTCTGTTGCTCATGCTTCTCAAAGTTCCTCAATCAGGAATCACAGAGATCCTTTTTTAAAGAGCAGATTAATTCAGGGGTGCCTGGGTGGCTCAGGCAGTTAAGTGTCCTACTTCGGCTCCGGTCATGATCTCACAGTTTGTGGATTCAAGCTCCATGTCAGGCTCTGTGTTGACAGCTCAAAGCCTGGAGCCTGCTTTGGATTCCATGTCTTCCCTCACCCTCTGCCATGCCCCTGCTCACACTCTCTCTCTCTCTCTCAAAAAAGAATAAAAACGTTAAAAAAAAAAATTTTTTTTTAAGCAGACTAACTCACCCAAGTCTGGGGTGGGGCCTGAGACTCTGCATTTCTAACAGGCTCCCAGGAACGCCACCACTGTCAATCAGTGAACCACACACCAAGTAGGCAGGCCCTGAACAGCTTTCAGAAAACCACTGTCATAACCTCCATGCCAAGAACACAAGGCTAGAACGATTATCCACTTCACCCTGGCAGTCATTATGTGACCTGCTGCTACCAAGGCTCCTGTCTAACAGACCCACAATAGGAAGGACCTCATATAATTAGGCTACCGTTACTACAAACAACCCAGGCACATGGACCAATGGATAATTAGCCCCCCTATTCATCTCAAGGCTTTTCTGGCCAACCTCAATAGGAAGCAGACTCCTCCCCAGATCCAGTCTCCCAACCCTGCCTCTGCCAACAGGACTATCAACTGTCTTCTCCCTCTGGGAACTGTCACGATTGTTAAAATTGGGTAGTGGTTTTCCGACAAACAAAACAACAAACTATTCACCTAACCCTGTCCTTCTTTATTGTCCATCTTCCTACCAAAGGGTAAGGTCCATGAGTTCATGTCTATTTCCAAGGGCCCCAACACCTAATCAGTCAGTGCAGCACAGTGCCCTGCATTTCATCGTCAGAGAGCAAGTGGAGAAAATGAGCCACTGGAGCACAGGCCTTCTACAAGTTTCAGGGTGCCCACCCCTTCTTGGCATGGAGGCCTTTGAAACACCCTTGTTCTTCTTGTAATAAACACGGATAGACCCAGAGCCAAAAAGGGAGAGATCCAATTGAAAACATCATATCTGCACCCTGGAGCAGAGGTAGATATTTATCAGGAGACCATTCGGTAGCTTTCAATGTCAGTTTGTTTGTTTGTTTTTTTAAATGTTGGAGACTTCTGGAAAAGCGAATTTCCGTGGAAGGAAAAAAAAACCAAAACTATTCCTGATCTTTATTTTTAAATTTATTTATCTTTATTTTTATTCTGTACTTCCTGTGCTATTAACAGGTGTTCTAAGATAGAATAAAACTTTCCATTTTTGTCCCAGGGCTTCGATCTTCTAGGGAAGCTGCTTAACAAAGCACCCACCACGAAGCTTGGCATGGGGGAGAGGGGCATAAATTCACAAGATGTGGATGTTTCACTAAGGCAGCTTTAGTGAAATACTTAACATCACAGTAGAGGATATTTGCATTTTCTGGCAGGAAGAACTGGGCCTACCTTAAAATATTGAAGGTTTTATTATTCTCCTTAAACATTAAGTTACACAAATATCAAAAACTGTTTAGTTCAAAATTGAGAAGTTAGGAGGGACAAATACAGGCTCATCTACCCTCCATTCTGTATTTCTAGTAGTCCATTTTTTCAAAAATATTTTCAGAGTAACGGTCACGAACCAAATTCTGTATTCCTAGTACTTTTTTTTTTCCAGAAATATTTTCAGAGTAACAGTCAAGAACCCAATTCATACCAGCTTAAGCTAAAATGTAAAGTGAAGTGGCTCGTATAATGGTCAGATTCACAGAAATACATCATCAGGAACAGCTTGATCCAGGTTTTTTTTTTTTTTTTTTACAAGGGTCAGAAGTGCTATCTGTGACTCACATATGCTTCAGCACAGACAGTATGAAATCATGTATATGTTGGTTAAGCTTTAATCCTAGAGACAATGTGCAGTCCTAATAAAAACACTGCATAAAGGGGCACCTAGGTGGCTCAGTTGGTTAAGTGTCTGAATTCAGCTCAGGTCATGACTTCACAGTTTATGGGTTCAAGCCCCATGTCAGGCTCTGTGCTGACAGCTAGTATTTAAGTTACATGTGTTAGCTAAGTATTTTTAATATGTTCCTATCCCTTTGAAGAATAGCATATGTCATTTCTGGCTTTTACCCCTATGGATGGACCCCCAGCACTTCCCTAACCAATCCTGTGTCAGGCCATGGGTTTGGGAGATTTCTGATTATCTGAGGTGGACCTTAAGGTAAAAGAGGGTCACGTCTAGGATACCATCATCTCTACACCCAGTGAATATTCCATGCAGAGACTTTGAGGAGGCCACTCTGCAGAGTTTGGACCCCACCCAAGTTTGGTTGTATTGTCAAGACTGAAGGAAAAAACACTGGCGTGGGTTTTTACGATGTTGAGCGAGTGAGGCAGGGGAGCAGGTTCACGCAGGAAAGGGACATGTGTGATTTGGATCTCCCCTGCACCAAAGGAAGGAATAGAGGCCTTCTAGTCAGCTTACTCACGTGTGGGGCAGAAGGGGAAAAGGAAAGAATGAGGCTTAAAAGTTGTCAACAAACATCAAAAAAATGAAGTCATAGTTTTTACTACAGGCCTAAAAGAATAGGAATTTTGGAATTCATAATTTAATAAAACAAATTGATCTATTTGGGTCCTATTTGCACTTAAACTTCTTGCCTATTTGTGTATATGATAGAATTTGTATCAGACTGCTTTCCTTATAACTAAGAAACAAAGGTCTAGGGATACCTGGTTAGCTCAGTTGGTTGAGCATCTGACTCTGGATATCAACATACGTCATGATCTCACAGTTCATGGGATCAAGCCCCATGTGAGGCTTTGCACTGACAGTGTGGAGCCTGCTTGGGAATCTCTCCCTCCTTCTCTGCCCCTCCTCAGCTGGCACACATTCACTTTTGCTCTCAAAATAAACAAACATTAAAATAAAAAGGAGTCCTCAACTAGTCAAGACTACCCACCTTTAACCTTTTGTTGGTTACAATTGTTAGTCAAAAACCACCTAAAGGAATGTCTATCAGTAGATGAATGGATAGGGGCACCTGGATGGCTCTATCAGTTGAGTGACTGACTCAATTTCTGCTCAGGTCCTGATCCCAGGGTCGTAAGTTTGAGCCCTGAGTCAGGCTCTGCACTGAACGTGGAGCCTGCTTGGGAATCTTTCACTCACCACTCACTCACCCTCTCCTCCTCTCCTCTTCTTGCACACTCTTTCAAATAAATAAAACAAAGATGGATGAATGGATCGAGATGCAGTATGTGTGTACACACACACACACACACACAGGAAGATTACTCTGTCACAAAAAAAAGAATGAAGTCTTGCCATTTGCAAAACATGGGATGCATCTAGAGAGAATTGCACTAAGTGAAATAAGTCCAAGAGAGAAATACCATATGATTTCACTTACATGTGAATAAAAAAAAAACTTAAAAGCAGAAACTGACTCAAATACAGAGAATTGATGGCTGCCTCAGGGGGTGGGGGATGGGCAAAATGGGTGAAGGTGAGTGGGAGATACAGACTCTTAGTTACGGAATGAGTGAGTCATAGGATGAAGTACAGCACAGGGAATATAGTCCACGGCGCTGTAAGCACTGTATGGAGGCAGGAGCCATACTCATGAGCACAGCATAATGTACAGAGTTGTCAAATCACTATGTTCTACACTTGAAGCTAATATAACCCTGTCAACTATACTTCAATTTTAAAAAAGAAAACCCATCTAAGGGTTTCACATGGTAGGTAGATTTAGAAGACCTCTGCTTTTCTTGATCTTCTATCCACTCAAACAGACCTTAAGTTGTGACAGAAAGGTCAACATACTTGTCCACAGTGACCCTAACCAGGGGACAGGCCTCTGTTCTTATGAACCCAGCCATGCATGGATCACATGCCTCAAATAGAACGAACCTCAGATGGTCCAAGCTTGGTTCCCCTCTCCTGGCCTGAGGACCAGTTTCCTCCACTGAAACCACATGGCCTCTGGGTGAAGAACAGGTGTATAAAAACAGATGGTCCATCTCTGCCCTTCCTCCATCGTAGAGAAGACAGGTCCTCTCCTCCTATCATGATCCTTTCCCAACTTGAAACTCAAGGCACATCCAACAATCCTTTTTATTCAGCCATAAAAAGCAATCAAGTCCTGATACATGCTACAACATGCACAAACCTTGCAAACATGTTGCTAGTTGAAAGAGGCTAAGCATCAAAAACCCACATGCTTTGTGATTCCCTTTATAGGAGATATCTAAAATAGGTGAATCCAGACACAGGAAGCCAATGGGTGGTTGCCAAGCACTGAAGTGAAGAGGAACAGGGGAGTGACCGCTGAAGGGTACGATGTTTTTCAGGGTGATGAAATGCTCTGGAATTAGTGTCATCGTTACACTTATTTTTATTTTTTTTTAATGTTTATTTTTGAGAGACAGAGCATGAGTGGGGGAGGGGCAGAGATGCTGACAGCTCAGAGCCTGGCACACGGCTTGAACTCATGAGCCAGGAGATCATGACTGGAGCCAAAGTCAGATACTTAACCAACTGAGCCACCCATGCGCCCCTATGAATATTCTTATGTTAACCTTATGAATAACCTAAAATCAATGAATTATATCAATGGTGAATTTTACAGTATGTAAATTCTACCTCAAACTAAGATAAAAATTATCTGCCTCTTTAAAAAAAAGAAAGTGACCTTATTGCTAGAATTACCTCTGGTAGAGAGGACTTTGGGCCACATGGGTTGGGTCCCTTCTCCTTTGACATCTAGGATGACCCAGTAAGACTTCAGATGCCACAAATGAATTGGTACTTTAATTATGCAATGGCAGGGTTCCCGTGTTCTGGTTTCTCTTAAGGCTTTCTTCCCTCAAATCACAATCCCCGATCCTGGTCTTTTGCTGGTGACCATTCCTCAGGAAGTCTGGAAATACTGGATGGATTTAACACGTTAAAAACCTTCCTTCTGCAGGATTTGGGGGTGGGGGTCTCATCATGCTAATGAACTTTATGAATCCCTAAGAGGAAATTGGTATACTACTTCTCACATCTATTTGACTACAGAAAGACTTGGGTTTTTCCCCCCTCCCCAAAGAAGTATCTTCTGAAATTTAATTCTATGGAAAGTGGTTTATAAAAACACTGATCTCCAGAACTATCAGACTCTTCATTTCTTTGGATGAGCTCCATCCATAAACAGGTCTCATTAAAATAAGGACACTTGTATTTAGTTAACTCTAAGATCGGGATTTCAGCTTCATTCTTTACTATGTGACCTTAAGCAAGTTCCTTGGTTGAGAAGCAGTTTTCCATCCATCCAATGGGACAGTACCTACTCCCAAGAATTCTCTCATTTGAAAAATCCAATGAGAACAAATGTAAAATGCCTACCACACTACTTGGCACATAGCTGGTACTTAAGAAATGTGCATCCTCCCTAACAAATAGATCCTAAATCCTGTGCATAAGTAGGCATAGATCTAACACCCACAACACTGGTAAGGAGCTGTTTCTACCACTGACTTTCAATATCTGCCAAGTGCATGAATGCATCCTCAGTACCCTTTTGGCTCCACACACTGGAGCCACACAAATCCAGGGCAGACGGTCCATGACAATATGATGTTCACAAGTGGATAGAATTCTGTAGCTCACAACTCCTACCAGAATTTTCACTAAGTCCCCCCCCCACAAAACACATCTCTGTGCCTTGCCCTTTAAAGATCCAAGTGTTCAAGATCTTTGCTTAAGGACACTGATGGATGACACAGTTGTTTTCCTACTGAGGACAGATGGATGATCCCACTGCAGAAAGCCTTAAAGCAGAAAGAACAGTCTGTCCACAAGGGAAAAAAAAACAAAAACCCAGCACTTGGGCTTTGGAACCAGACCACCTGGGTTTGAATCACACTCAGTCACACGTGACCATAAGCAGGTACTTGACCTCCTCATGCCTCAGTTTCTTATCTGAGCACTGACCCTTAGGGTTGTGGAAAGGATTAAAATTAGTAGATGAGATGTGCTCAGAGAAATGTTTAGATCACAGTAACTACTCAATAAATACTGTCAGGGCACCTGAGTAGCTTAGTCAGTTAAGAATCCAACTCGATTTTGACTCAGGTCATGATGTCACAGCTCATGAGATCAAGCCCTGAGTTGGGCTCCACGCCAACAGCAAGGAACCTTCTTGGGATTCTCTCTGTCCCTCCTTCACACTTACTCTCAAAATAAGCATAAAAAATACTGACTGATATTTATAGTAATTTAAATATTATTAATGCTTCATCATAAACCCTTCAGCCCTGTTCAACCCGTCTCACTTAACTGTGCTCTGCTATCATGGTTGAAACCAAAGATTCAGCAATAGTGAGTCTATTGAAGAAACTATATTCATAGAGCAAGTGTGAAAATTTCTTTTTATTGGTATTAAAAGGGAATTTTCAGGCTGTAATACCGGCTCTTTATTCCTCAAAGGGAAGTAGTTACTGTAATGATATACTTTGAGCCACACAGCTAGTTAGCACCTTCTCTCTTCATTGGAGAACCATGAAATCTATTATGTTCCCTTAGGAGGGCAGTATTCAATGAGAAATTGCTACATTTGTAAAGAACACATTGACCATGATGAAAGATTTTCTCCAAATCTACACAGTGATGACAAAACTGGACGTGACTAAAAGGTTTGGGACAGACCAGTTCTCAGGGACAAAATCTAGAAACAAATGTCATGATACCCATAAAAATGCATTGATGGGTCACAGGACACCGAGCTAAGCCTTTTAACTCCTTTAACTAGCATTCCAGCAGAGATGGGTGGGTTCATACTGCTTCAAGCAGTTTTTTTTTTTCTTTTTAATGTTTTATTTATTTCTAGGAAAGAGAGAGAGACAGGGCAAGCAGGGGAGGGTCAGAGAGAGAGGGAGTCACAGACTGAAACAGTCTCCAGGCTCTGAGCTGGCAGTCAGCACAGAGCCTGACCCGGGGCTCGAACCCACGAACCGCGAGATCATGACCTAAGCGAAAGTCGGACGCTCAACTGACTAAGCCACCCAGGCGCCCCTGCTTCAAGCAGTTTTTAAAGGTTTTCAGCACAACCCTTTCTCAATCAAAATCTTAGATGAACTCAAATATGTAAATGAAGACAAAACATTGCTGAGTCACTCTGGGTTGAAAACCATAGGATGGCAGTTCCTTTCACCCAGCAGTGATTCCTGAGCTCTTCAAAGAATTTTCCAGACTCCATGAGCTTAACAGGAGGTCTCACGAGCCCCCTCCTCCAATAAACTCAGATCCTAACTCTAAGAATCAGGGAAAGGAAGGGAGAGGAGCGTCTTGTAAATCAAGAGACTGAAATGATCCCCCTCTAAAGGGACTTGCTAAAATTATTGGGTCATACCAAGTTCTAAAGTGCATTGGAGTAAATAACGTTCATTTTTTCCCCTTCATCTAAGCGGGCTCTTGAGGAATAGCAAATCAGCTCAAGGCAAGTTTAAGCAACTCTACTTTTCTCAGGGCACCTGAGTGGCTTAATCAGTTAAGCTCTGGACTCTTGATCTCGGCTCAGGTCATGATCTCAGTCATGAGACCGAACCCTGTGTGGGGCTCCACACTGACAGCATGGAGCCTTGGAGATTCTGCACGGACAGGATGGAGCTTGGGATTCTCTCTCCCCCTCCCTTCTGTCTCCCTCCCCCCCCCCAAAAAAATGTTTTTAAAAACTTGCTTTCTCTACAGATCTCATTTGTAGTTTAAGTAAGCAAGCCTACGTACTCCCTAATGACCTCATCCTAGACCAGGGTTTCTCAACCTCAGCACTAATAGCATTTCAGCCTGGATTACGGTTTGGGGAGCAGGGTAGGGGTGCTGAGGCAGGGATAGTGGTGTCCTGTGCATCCTGAGATGTGCTGCAGCAACCCTGGTCTCTCAAAGTAGGTGCCAGTAGCAACCTCCACATTGTAACAAACTAAAATACCCCCAAAAGTTGTCAAATGTCCCTTGGGGAGAAAAAACGGTCCCCATTTGAGAACCCTGTTCCAGACTCACCCCCCTTCCAGACCATTTCCCATAGCAGCAGGAGAAATCTAAGACAATCTAACCAAGGGCCTCCCTGGCCGCTTGATGAGCTCTGCTGAGCTGCTGCTGCAGGCAGACACTTCCGTAGCTCCTCGCAGCCTTCAGGGGGCGCCCTCTGACCACAGGCCCTTGGTGAGCTGAGTCCACCTCCATGGGCGTTTTGACCTCCTGCAGCCTTCACAACCCCCCACCATCACGTAATGCCTAAAGATTTGCTCATACTCTTGACCCTTGATGTTTGCTTTCCCCTATGTCTACAATCCCTTTTCTCAATGCATCTGTCTCCCTGAGAGCTTTTTTTTTTTTAAGCCATCAGACAAAACTCCATCCACGTGCCAAGTTGCAGAAGTTAGAGGCTAGACACAATTCCTATCAAGACTTTGTACAAATTGCAATTATCGGTTTACTCATCTGCTTCTCCTAGAGACCAGAATTCCCTGTGGAGTTTCTACATATTCAGCACCCACCACACATGATAGAATTTAGTAGGCTCATGTTTTCCCACACTTCTTCAAAATCAAAATTTTGAGGGCTACAATACTAGGTTAAATGCCACGAGAGGGGGGGAGAAAGCAGAGAAACATAATCCGCAAAGGAATATTCAGCAGGAAAAAATGAAGACACTGGAATTTCTCACATATTGTAAAGACATCAAGACAGCATTGATATACTTTGGAGGACTAAGGAATCAACTAATTTCAGTTCTACGGATTTTTGAGATTCCTGGAGAAAAATCACCCGGGTTGAAACTAATTTTGAACCTTCTCTCCAAAAGCTTTGTACCAACCGAAGGCTATGTATTAGGTTAAATCTACGCTGGCTTCTCTAAAATTGTGTGCAGACAAATTGCAAACATCACACCATCCAGTGGTCACTGAGTCTGCTTTTAACAGGCTGATTGATTTTTATAATGTTCCAGGCAATTTCAAGTTGTCAGTAAGAACTAATTCTGTCTCGTTACTGCCTTCACTCTTGGCAGCTCTGTGACCACTTATTGGGTTTTTCGTCTTCATGTTCATTTTCTTCTTCTAATTCTCAAGTCTTTTTTCCCCTCTCCAGCCCCATTCAAAGGTCTGAAGTTACAATCATAGGATGCCCTCAGCACAATTATGGGTGCCAACCTTGGCTCTTCTCATGGGCTCCAAAGCTGAACCCTGGAGCTCCGTATCCCATGAAACCTTTTGCCAAACCCAAAGCCATTAGTGCCTGCGATGCTGTATTGCTTCATCAACGCAGCGATGCTATAGTTGATGCCCTCTCTCAAGCTGATATTAAACCAACTTGTCAATCCGTAATTGGGGAATTCCACACTCTCATTTCATGCAGCTTGGCCATAGAATCTGACTGGCGCTTAGATGATCTTTCTACATGTATTTCCATACAATCTAAAACACTAATAATTTATGAACTGTTTCACTCAGAACCCCTCTGGTAAGGCCTCATCACCATGAGGTCTCACCAAGACCATTTTACAGTAGCAGGATTATTAAGTATATTCCTAATAGGGTTTAGATATTCAGAATGAAACTCTTGCCATTAAACACAAATGCAGGCAATTATTCCCTTATTATCATACATGCTTCTTAGACAGTGGAAGCCACCATAAGACCTGTACTCCAAAAAGCGCTAGTGACACAGCATGCCAAATATTATAAATAAAATACTCTGCCTTCTCCCTAGCTGGGGACATCTAGGTTTTATGAAAAAAAGGACAGATCTTTCCACAACAAAATACATCATACCTTACACAACAGGATTGTCAAAAACCGAACATTCTTTAGGTAGAACCAGTAAGATGAATAAAATATGCTTGTGCCCTTTAAGAACTCAAAAATCAATGGAGGCCCTTAAAACTGAGACAGTGCCATAAAAACAGTGTAGACCCTAGGGGTCCATGGAGAAAAGAGCACTGGTCACCTTGGAGCTGAGCACCAGGGAGAGTCGAGAGCAGTGTCTGGATGGGAGGTCCCAGAGAAGGATGAAAGGTATCCAGAGAGAACAGCCCAGACAAGGTAAGGCTTCAGGTTCTTTCTAGAATGGCCTAGGTACAGCCAAAAATGCCAGGGAGCACCAGCAGGCTTCAGGAAAAGACAGGATGGCTATAGATAGGGCTATAGAGGCAGACATTGGGAAGAGCCTGGATTATCCTATACACATCAGAAGTTTTAAATCGATGATGGATCTGCTTTAGAAATCAACCAAGATGGCCTCAGCTTGACTAAATGTCTTCCTAAGCACCTGACCTCCCTTGTTTTAGAGCATTTTCCTTAGAAAACTTGTGAATTCTTTCTCTGCCCCTTTTGAAGTGTACATACATCTTGGTAAAAGCCTCTTGACAGTTTCACAGCCCAGGACTGTCTTAAAGACTTGGGAACCATCTCTTGAAATGTGATCAAAAGAGATGTACCGTCATCACCCGGTTTCTAAGATGGGCGTAGTTGAGGACAGTTGAGTGCAGACTGAATTGTGGCCTCTCTCCTCTACTGCAATAGGCTTGAATAAAATCTTCCTTGCCTTTTAGCTTTTTCCAGGTTAGCTTTTGCCTTGACAAAATATTGTTTCTTCTTGGACCCTGCATCCCACTTCAGCTAACCCCTCCCCCATTTCTCTTCCCTTTTACAGCAAAACTCCTTCACAGACTTGAGCATATCCTATCCCCCAGTCCACTCCACTCTGACTTCTGTACCCACCACTCCACCAAAACTGCCCAGTTGACCTCATCGATGACCTCTTATCAGGACTTTGTTAAATTAACATTTGTTAAGTGGAGCACAGGGTGCCCATTGGGGAGTCACGGTTCGACAGACCTTAGGAGAAATTTAGATCACCAAGTTGATTACTCACAGATCCCAGTGGAGGGATACGGTACACCTTGTGGGCACACTGGTAAGTCAAGGCAGAATGCAGACAGAGGCAGGGTTTGGGGCACGTGGGTCTTTATTAGGGTCTGTGGGTAGAATGCTTTGAGGTTTCTGGGCTATGACTGGATTGGTCAATTCAAACCAAAAGAGTAGAGGCTTGGTAAGCTCTACAGGAGTCTTATCCAAGGGGAACACAAGGGGTAATGGGAGGCAGGGGAAGGCTCTTGATCACAATTGCTGTTGGGGAATTTCAACCATCAACTTATATTTTCTTGTAATTCTGTGGGTTTGCATGAGGGGCTAGTGTCAGTTTAAGATCCTGTGGGCCACTTAGCCAAACAAATGGATGCCAAGGCAGGTAGGTTCTCAGCACCTCCCTTGCTAAACCCAAGGGTCACTTCTCAGTCCTCATCCTGCTTGACCAAGCAGCAGCAGGTGACTCAGCTGATCACTCCACCCTTCTGGAAATACCTTCAGCTTCCAGCTCTTCACACTCTTCCTCTTTCCTCTAGCTGCTCCTTCTCAAGTTTCTAGTCACCTCCTGACCTGTAACTTTGGAACCAAACCTCTTCTCTTCAGATGCTCACCCCTAAAGGGCTTTTTATGTAATTGCTGAACATCTCCAACTGTATGTTTTCAGCCTCTACCTCGTCCTTGAACTCCAGATGTGCATTCCAATGGCTTATAAACAAGTGATTAGTAAACATCTCTGCTTGCATGTTTAACAAGCACGTCAACTTAGCTTGTCCAGGACTGAGCTCCCGTTTCCCCCTCACGTTCTTCCCCATCATAAAGTTGTTTGGTTAAGAAAAAACAAATGTGTGCACATGCACACACACACACCTAGAATCATCCTTGATTCCACTTTGTCATGTAACTACTTCCAATTTGTCATGATGTTCTGCACATACTTTCAAAATACAACCAGAATCCAGTCCATTCTCACTTCTCCTCCTGCAACCACCCTGGTCAGAGCAGTCACCTCCTACCTGGATGATCGCAGGGACCCGCTAGCAGTCTCCCCTTCCTGCACCACCCCCCACTCTACGGCCATCACAGTGAGCACATGAGGAGACAGGACTCCCCAGCTCACAACTTCCCTGGGGTGTCCTATGTAGCACAGAGCACAGCCACATCGCCGCAGGCATCTAGGAGGAATCCCATGGCTGGCCCCCCACTCTAGCTATTATGTTATTGGCAAGACTTCTGGTCAACAGTAGGCTATTAGCAGATAAGGTTTTGGAGAGTCCAGAATTATATACCGATTTCCAAGTGCACAGGGGGTGGGGTTGGTGCCCTTAACACCCCCACCCCTGGTAGCTCAATGGTCAACTGTACTTTTGATCAAAAACGGTGATGCACATTGCACAGGGAAGGAGCAAGGCAAGCAGGAGTGCCTGGATCACAGATCATTTCTTCTTAGCTTGCTAGTCCCCAGCCCGTGACAGGTGAGCCTCAGCGTGACCTACTCTGATGCCAGTTCCTATTTTCTTCCCCAACGAGACCAATCTCAAGCCTGCTATGCTGACTTCTGCCTCCTCTGCGTCTGAATGTCAGGAGCTCACATGGAGGAGGAAGGGATAAAGCCCAGGAGAGGCACAAGCAGGTGGAACTCCACATTCGTCCTGACATCTGATTGAAGCACAAGTGAAAAGAGCCTTATGCTGTCCTCACCAAGTTCTAAATATGATGGACTGTGCTATACACACAACCCTTGAATGAGAACTTGAGATAAGTTGATTTGGAGACTCTCTCTCTGAAAAATGGTCTCGACCTGAGAGTGCAGGTTTTTCCGCACCATTTTTAGTATCTATTTTTGCAAGCCATTTTTCAAAAGTCACCGCCAGCATTAAGCCTAGAGCGTTCATTTCCAAACTTGAACATTTTTATGCAAACTTTTCATCTTCCTGGGCTAGATAAGCCCAAGAAGAAACATTTCATTTCTTATATGGGCTGCATGGCAAAGGCTTGCCCCATGAGAACACAAGCGCAATGAGAGCAGGGATTTCTGCCTGGTTTGTTCATTCAGGGACCTCAGTGCCTAACCCAGTGTGTCTACGTCAAAAGAATTCAATAGATAGATTAGGGTCACAGGATGACAGTCCTTGTGCTGTAGGACAGGTCTGGCATCACTTTCCCCTTGAGGATTCAGGTATTGATGGAGCTTCCTTCAAGATCAGAGGCATGCCCTGATGAGAAATAGGGATGTGCAGGAGGAAAGCATGTGAACCCAAACTATCTATTCAGCCTTAAGTGGAAACTCTCAAGAGACATGCACAAAGGAGCTGGTGGGAGGCTCAGAGTAACAGCTCTCCTCAGGAAGAGCTGCGTCATGCTAGGAAGTCACTTAACAGTAATAACAAACGCTTAGACAAACGCCAGGCTCTAATCAAGTGCTTTGTGTAAATTACCTCACTTAATCCTCAGAACAGGCTGTCAGGCAGATACTGTTATCATGTCCCTTTAACAGACTGAAAAACCGAGGCACTGTGTTCCATTAACTGCCCAACTTCACCTACCCAGGTTGGGTCAGAACCAGAATTTAAAACAGGGAGTCCTATTTAAGTATCTGGGTTCCTGACATCACCACTGTGGCCACTTTGGCCTTCCAGACCTCCAGAATCCCGGTTTCCTGTCTAAAGGAGGGTAGGGAGACAATGGATCAGTAGCCTTCCAAACCTCAACCATAGGACTGTAATTTTTGAGTTGATTTATTTTAAGAGAGCACAAGCATAAGTAGGGGAGGGGCAGAGAAAAGGAGAGACAGAGTCCCAAACAGGCTCAGCTCCATCACCATCAGTGCAGAGCCGGATGTGGAGCCCCAAGACACAAAATGGGAGATTGCGACCTGAGCAGAGATCAAGAATCGGATGTGTAACCAACTGAGCCACCCAGGCGCCCCAGAACTGTTTTCTTAGAAGAAATCCCACTTGACTGGCCAAAGTCATAGACACAGGAAGTAGCATGGTGGTTACTAAGGGCTGGGGCGGGGGGAAGAATTTTTGTTTAATGAGGTTAGAGTTTCAGTTTCTGCAAGATCAAAAAGTTCTTAAGATGTGTTTCACAACAACGTGAATCGTGAATGCACTTAACACTACTGAGCCTTAAAGCACTGAAGATGGTAAATTTTATGTGATGGGTTTTTACCACAATAAAAAAAAAGTCTTACCTAGAAGCTCAATAAGTAAAACAGAAGTGTTGCCGCCACCTGATGCAGCAGACCAAGAGCCTAAGACGCCAGCCTCTTGGCCACTCTTCCCAGACTCTCCACAAGAACAGAGCCCCTGGACTCTACGTAATGCCTAGTTCATCATTGTTTGTGAAGCCAAGGCAGTCCGCTCAACCACTACCCGAGCTTGGAAGGCCACTTCTATTCCCACCTTAATTACGTGGGAGGCTCTACCTCTAGTCCATGGTCACTCCTGCAGGTGCTAGCTCTGTTCTGGGGACCTAACAAGTGTCCAGGACTCTGAGATGGAATGGTGGAAGGAGTAGCTCAGAAGAGACCCCTCCCTAGAGAAGCATTAATGACAGCCCATCCTTCCCTACCCACTGTGCACAATATGGTTCTGAGCCTAAGGAGGAGATGTGGGCTGCCATCACCACTCCATAGCAAGAGAACCAAAGAACTCCAAAACCAAAGGAGGAGATGTGGGCTGCCATCACCACTCCATAGCAAGAGAACCAAAGAACTCCAAAACCAAAGTGAGGGAGGGAGTCACCAAGTGTTTTTTCATTAAAAAAACAAAAAACAAAAAACATAAATATATATATATATATATATATATATATACATATCTCCTAACTAAAAGACAGAACAGTTACCATCTTTAACTGCAAAGTTCTTTGCATCTTCCTTGGGTCCTCCAGTGACCTTGACCTACCTCCACTACCTCCATCACATGTACATTGCCCGGTACCTGAAACATACGTCAGCACTCGCATTCTCTTCTGACCCGGTTTAGATGGAACTGACTGACAAGTGGCACAGATCAGGAAGAACAGGCATTTGAAAGGGAAACCCACGCTTCCTGGTTTAGATCTGCACCAACGCTTTTGCCCACCCCAGGAAAGTATTTGGTTACTCATACAGAGTAACCCATTTCTCTTTGTTTGGCAACATGGTGATTATACTCACAAGAGGGAATAAATAAGATAAAGGGCCTAGCACACGCTGGATTTCTCATTTGGCGAGCAGAATGAGAAATCATTTGAACACATCCCTGTGGAAAAAATAATCAATTTTTCATAGACTTGTTATAGGTTTCATAAAATATATCGTGCACATATTTTTTAAAGAAAATGGCTTTTTAATGATATTTAAAATATATGGCACAGCAAGAATTGTTTAAAACGTGTTTCTGAGGCCTCAAGTTTGGTTCTCCCTGTTAAAATATAGATGATTTGGATAAGTCTGTCTTCTTGGGATAAATGCGGGAGCTAGCTCATCTTATTATAAAGCTCATAGGAAGGAACTGGGTATTTAGGCAATTAAGTAATTGGTATAAATCCTCCCAAGATATTCGATCCCCTGAACTTCACAACCAGTTAGCAGTTGCCTGTTGACCTGTGTGCATTGAATAACTACTCTTAACCCAGGGGACAGCAAAACATGGTGCACAGAGGAAAAAGTTCACAACAGAGAAGAGGAAGCAGAACTGAATCCAACCCAAGTGTGAACACATTTCCTGGGCTATTGGAGCAGGTGTGGGAATGTAGGGATACATGATGCAGGTGGTCTGGGTGTTCAGTCCCTGATCTGGGCAGAGTAACTTCGTTTTTATGAGCAAATGGCTTGATTTTCCATATAGGTGAGCATGCTTTTCATGGGAATACATGTCCATCCTAAGTGGAAGACTATGGCCCTAGACCTGTGCCCAGCCTCGTAGAAGCACTTAATGTAGGTCTACAAAGCACAGTAAGAATTAGAGAACAACTTTATCACCACAACTGGGGAGAGCATCTTCAAAGCCATGGTTAAGAAGTCATGATGACCTTGTCCATTGAGCACGGGCTGACTCATATATACCCGTTCTAGAAGACCAAGAGGTTTTCTTCACTCTGCCAAGATGTGCCTGACATATATCTGGCAACACACACACACACACTAAACGGACGGATGGATGAATGGTCTTTTAAAGCTACCTGAAGCAGATCCAATATACAAAAATAAGTTTGGGAAAAAAAAAAACAACTTTTTTTTTAATCAGGTAGCAAGTTAAACATTACACTATTTTTGTGTCTAACATCTCCCTTCAAGAAGCTATGAAGACATTCAACATCACTTATGTCAAAATTGACACTCCAAGTTTAAAGCTTCAGGAGTTTACAAAAAGAAAGTCACTCCAGGACCGAGTTGACTGATAAACGTGGAGCAGGGGGTGTTGAAGGCACTGAAAGATGGTGGGCTTTAGATCGCTAAAGGGGTGGAGGGGGCATTTTGAAGAAGGACAACACAAGCCAGGATCTAGCAGCAGAAACCAGCCTCCAGTTTGCCCATGGCTAGGCCAGCGCCCGCCCTGCCCAGGCCACAGGAAATAGGGCTCGTTACAGGGTGGAGGCTGGTTACAGAGGAAAGGCTAACAAGCTGCCGGAGTCGTTGGTTTGTTACCTCAGGGGATCATTTTAGGATCTCGAGGAGGAGTGACAGGGGGTTCCAACAGGAAGGAGAGAACTCACCCCGGGACCGCTTCAAAGAACACACTCCCCTTGACACCGATCCGTGATTTCATTCGCACTCAGCTTGTCAATATCCCGTCTCAGTGGTTCCCGACTTACGGGCCACAGAGTTATGGCCGAGGTCCCCGCAGTCAAATAAGCGCTGCCTGGAGAATGGCTGGCTCCCAGAACATTGCCGCTATCTTGTTATAAACGCCCGAAACGGTGGGAGACATAAAATGCAAATTCACTCAAAAGCAACAGTAACCAGAGTCGCCCCAGGCGCTGGCCCCGCCGTCACCGGCACCGAGCTCCCTGTTCACTCATACTTCAGCCTCCGTGAAAATGCCCTCAAAAATAAATAATAAAACGCCCCTCAAGCGTTTCTAAGAGTTTGCAGTTGCACCTGTACCTGCGAACGAGTTCATGCTCTCCAGACAGCCACTAGGGGCCGCTGCGCCTGCTCGGCTCCTCCTTCTTGCGCCCCCTGCAGGGCGGAAGCTGCGGGAAGGTTCATGGAGAGCAGGGAAAATGCAGCATTCTTTGGAGCCACCACTCCCAAAGCGGGCATATCTGTGCCACGCTTACTATTTTACCAAGGAACTTTAATGTTTATTTTTGAGAAAGAGAGAGAATGATCAGGGGGGAGGGGGACAGAGAGGAGACAGAAAATCCAAGCTGTCAGCGCAGAGCCTCGCAGCTCAGTCTCACAAACCAGAAGATGATGACCTGAGCAAACGACGGATGCTTATCAGACTGAGCCACCCAGGTGCCCCACCAAGGAATTTTTTTTCTTTTAAACAAAAAGAATACTTCCAGGCTTTCCTTACAGCCCCTAAACCATAAATGAAAACCGTATTTGAACAGGAATCCAATAGAGGTGGGTCAAGACGACAAACACCAGGGACAGAACCCATTCTGTGCTCATCATGGTCTCCCACACTGCTGTCTAAAAGCATATCCTTAGGGCGCCTGGGTGGCTCAGTCGGTTCAGCGACGCTCAGGTCATGATCTGGTTCGTGAGTTCAAGCCCCGCAACCAGCTCAGTGCTGACAGCTCAGAGCCTGGAGCCTGCTTTGGATTCTTGTCTCCTTCTCTCTCTGCTCCTCCGCTGCTCACAAAGGAAGGAAGGTAGATCCCAGACTCTCCCCCTTCCCAGAGGTGGATTTGAGGCTTGCCATCCTGTCTCCTCCTGTGGCTACCCCTCGAATAAACCCCTTCCTCACTACCTACTCAATGTCTCAATGATTGGTTTTTGCTGTATGCGTGGACAAACATGGGCTCGGTTATACAATCAGAAGACACTAGGTATGAAGTGGTCCCATTTCAAAATGGAAGGTGGTAGAGGAGGAAGCAAAGAGGTACACATGGTGTATGTCAGGAACACCACCTATGTAGTACTGACAACTTTCCCCCATTCTCATTCCTCAAGCGGAGTGGGCTCTTACCACACAGATCCATTTTAGAACTTACCTGGGAGACAAAGACAAGTGCTAGAGTCCTCAGCTGGCCAAATTGTCTCCAAATGCTTCAGACCTGGACCGTGGGATGGGGGGAAGTCTGGCCGAAGTAGGATGTAAGCATCCAGTGCTCTGTCAAGTGCCGTCTAACCCCTCCACGGAGTCTGCCGATAGACCCGTGACCAAGATCTAGAACTCCAGTGAGGTTTGGGAATCGGGCTGGTGGGTCTTTTGCCTGTTTCTGTGCTGCCTATGAGGGGAGAATAAGAAGCCTGGTCGAATGTTGCAGATGTAAGAAAACACCAGGGAAAGATGTCCCAGAAATTGTCCCAGCGGTTACCTCTGCAAAGTTAGACCAGGTACTAATGGAATTTGTTAATATGAACACGTATTATATTCATGCTTTTAACAGCTCTAACTCTTACACTCAGGAACTTGGGTGAGGCGAGTGTGGGGCAGTTTAAGCAAGCGTCAGCTCTCAGGGTTGTGCCAGCTTAGTCAGCAAACGCCCCGTGAGGGGCCTCTTAAATTTAGCACCCTAGTCACCCTACTGGCCTCACCTCAGTCCTGGCTTTTCCAGGTAACTCTGAATTGTGAATCTCATTTATTTTTTTTAAAGTTTATTTATTTTTGAGACTATGTGAGAGCATGAGTGCACAAGCAGGGGAGAGGCAGGGAGAGGGAGACACAGAATCTAAAGCAGGCTCCAGGCTCTGGGCTGATAGCACAGAGCCCGACGTGGGGCTCAAGCCCACGAACCTCAAGATCATGACCTGAACCAAAGTCAGACACTCAACCAACTGAGCCACCCAGGTGACCCCTGAAATCCCATTTAAATTCAAGCTGGTGCCATCTGCCACACACACCACATACAGAGTAGGCTGTCCTTGCAAGCGTATTTTCACACACCTATTTCACTGATTCTTTACAACAATCTTGGAAGAAAACAAGACAACTATTATAATTCCCATTCTTCAGATGCAAAACTAGAAAGGTTAAGACACCCATGCAAGGGTACACTCCTAAGTGGTGGAGAACTCAGCCCAGTTCAGCGGACTCCAGTGATTTGCACGGCCTAGGGTTTCCATGACACCAGGCACACAAAAAAAGTGATACTGTTCTTACATCAAAGAGAAGTGAATCTCTGAAGCAAAACCTAACCCAAATATTCACATCTTCCATCAAATAAGGCCATGCATCTCACTCACTCCCTTAGCAACCACAGCAGGCAGAAGCTCACAGAAGAGGAAGGCACCCTCCAGCCAAGATGGCCGCCCCATCAGGAGCAGCCTTTCATGAAGAGCCTACAAACAGGTCCGTGGCTGCTGGTTAAGACCAGGTGTAAGCCATAGAAACTCTCTGGAAGCCTGGGGGAAGTGGCACACTGCCCAGAAGAGCTTAACCTGAGAGAACCTGAGTTAGCAAAAGCTAACAGGAATGCCAGCCACAAATGGAAGTCACCACTTGCAGCATTCCTCCTTGACATGAGCAAAAGGGATAATACAGCACCAGAAGCCATTCACCTAGAAGCTCAGCCAGGTGACCTGGTGACCTGGAAGTTTGCTTAGGGACATCGTTCAGGCAGCCCCTGAATGCCCCATCCATCCTGCCCTGTTTTAGGGTATTGAAAGACCCCACCACCACACTTGATAAAGATGAAGTCTATCCCTCCCCCTGCCCTCTGAGGATTGGTTTTTCTCTGTTCCCAATGGTACACTTTTAAAACTGAAGTAAAAAAAAAAAAAAAAAAAAAAAAAAAAAAAAAAAAAAAAAAAAAAAAAAAAAAAAAAAAAAAAAAAAAAAAAAAAAAAAAAAAACCTAAGAAATCGGAAAGACAGTCTGGCTCGTTAAATGGTGTTTTTTTGGGTTTTTTTGCATTCACGGAGGCTCTATCGTACCTGGCCGAATTCTTCCTGCTCCTTTAAGAAGAAAATGGACTTGTTCCTGTCTAGCCTAGGTTTCAGGTATCCTGTTTAGCCAAGTCTTTGCCTCCCTCTTCTGTTGTAAAGAGAAATAACATGCACCAAATCCAAGTTCCGTATCTGAGAAAACTCTTACAAGGAAAGGCTACCTAGGATGTTTACATAAGCCGTGTAAAGTCGCTTTAAAGGGAGTGTGGTGTTACAGCATTATCCATATAACTCTCAGGTTAATACTTCCCAGAAAAAATAAACCTTAAATCAGATAAAATCAGGGTAAACTGCACGCCACCTGAGTAACTAAACAAAATCAATGGGCGGATTCCTTGGTTACTGGACTAAAAGATTCAAGATTGATTTTTCTCCCCCTTTTAGTAAAATACCAAACTCCCTAACACCCCGAAGTTAGGACTGGAGGCTTTTGTCTTGCAAAAATTTATGTGGCAAAGGCATAGCAATTTATCTAAAAACTTTCAACAGCTATACAGAAGTCTGAATTTGCATGATCTCATCAGGCAAGGATTTTTTAAAAAATTAACCTCAAAATGGGGGGAAGGGGGCGGAAACTCAAGCTTCCTGCTGAGTATCAGAAATCTCAGTTTTGTTTTTTTTTTTTTTTGCAAATTCAGTTATATCCTAAAATAATCAATTATGACCTCTTGCAATATTCAGGGACACGCAGGGAATTGTGAATTTTCTAAAGGGCTTCATGCATTCCCGAAGACCATGGAAGAGTCCTTTAAGGGAGTTTTTCTATCTGAGGAAGACATACAAGGAGTTATGCTTCTTTTCCCTCTCAGGATAGGAAACTGAGAATTTAAAGTAACTTACCTGAAATGACAGGTTAGGTGAGAGGCAGAGCCAGAGTCTTAGACAACAGAACCTGAAAGCTTGTGCTCCTGAGGCCAACACTGCCTCTTCTTCTTTAAGTTTATTTACTTATTCTGACAGAGAGCGAGGAAGTGGGAGAGAGGCAGAGAGGGAGAAATTCCCAAGCAGGCTCCATACCACCAGCACAGAGCCTGACGTGGGCTTGAACCCATGAACCTCAAGATCACAGCCAAAGCCAAAGTCAGAGACTCAAACGACTAGGCCACCCAATAGCCCCAACACCACCTCTTTTAAAAGCTCCTCCCTCACCACAAGAAAGCACACCTGAGACCCATTCCCATAAGAATCACCTGGGAAGCTTATTCACCATAGCTTCCCGAGCTCCCTACCCTAGAGATTCTGACTCTGGAAGTCCATGCGAGACCTAGAAGTTGTGCATTCAACAAATGATCCAGGTGATTCTTATCCTCAGAAAGTTATGGGAATGGTCTCCGACCAGGTGTCAGCAAGGTAAAGGGCCAGAGAGTATTTTGGGCCTCGCTGAACATATGGTCACGGTCACAACTATTCGGTTGTCATAGTAATGCAGAAGTAGCCAGAGAAATTTCAGAAATGATTGGCCTGGCTGTGGTCCAATATTTTACTTACGAACCACAGGTGGCTGGCTCTAGTTTGCCAGTCCTTATCTTAGATGTTCATGGTGCCATTAAAAAGACCCATTAATGCTTGCTATTTGTCACCTTACTAAGGTCATTTCTCAATCTGGCCACTGATCCAGTGAAAATCTCCCCAGCACCAAGAAGCATCACCTACGTCAAGAGATATAGTCAAAGTTGTGTCTTCCCTCCCTCTTCAGGGAGCAGCACTTCTAATGTCAGATGCAGGTTTGTGACCAACTCTGTCATTGCAACTCATGACATAGGTGAGGACGAACTTAGGTCAGGCACCCACTGATAAGCAAAGCTTTCATTCTCGCCTGTTGGTAAGTGTGGTAAGATGGCCGCCAGCCCTCTGAATACACACCTTCTTCCAATTATCCAATTACACACGGATTTAAGTGCCACTTGGCAGCAATTTTGCAGATGCAATTAATACCCCACATCATTTAATCGATACCTTAAAATAAGGAAATCATCCCAGGCGCCTGGGTGGCTCAGTCGGCTAAGCATCCTGACTCTTGGTTTCAGCTCAGGTCATGATCTCACAGTTAGTGGGTTCGAGCCCTGCATGGGGCTCTGCTCTGATGGTGCAGAACCTGCTTGGGATTCTGACTTTCCTTCTCTGTGCCCTTCCCCTGCTTGTGCAAAGCTCTCTCTCTCAAAATGAATAAGTAAACATTTAAAAAAAGATGCCTACTGCAATGACGTTTATCCAAGATCAACTCACAGGCTTATTTCAACCAAGATCAACTCACAGGCTTATTTCAACACACCTGTCATATGCAAAGCATCAAACCAAGTATTGGGGGGTGTATGGGAGATCACGGATGAAAAGATAAACAAGGAGTTTACATCTTGGATGAGTGAGGGACAGATGTTTGAAAAATTAACTGTCAGGGAGGCATTATAACTGAAAGGTAAGAAAACTGCACAGGGGCTTGTAAAGAACAGTTAACATTCCCAACAAAAAAAAAAGATGAAATTTACCTGAGAGGCCACCTTCTAAGCCAGAGAAAAAGAAGTGCACAGTAGTTTAAAGAGCTAGAATGAAGTTGTAAGTGTAAAATGTTAAGAGAAGGTGGAGGGCTTTGGACTATGTTCTTTGTGTAATGGGTCCCAAAGGCCCCCAACTCTCTTCCTGCACCCTTGTTATCAGCAGCTCTGACCACCAAGTAATCTTTCAGGGCATCTATCCATTGTGTTCCCCTCCTGCATCAGGATGACTAATACTTAGCTGAATCTCGAGGAATGTGTCATGTGCCTGTTGTCCTCTGAGGATGCCCCCCCAAAGGCTTGAAAAGTCACTTAACCACTAGTGTGAAGGCCACTGTCACCTGATACAGCTTACAATAGCCAACACCCTCTTTTCTTTTTTTTTAATTTTTTTTTGTTTTATTTATTTCTAGGAGAGAGAAACAGCGTGAGCATGGGAGGGTCAGAGAGAGAGGGAGGCACAGAATCTGAAACAAGCTCCAGGCTCTGAGCTGGCAGTCAGCACAGAGCACAAGCGGGGCTCAAACCCACAAACCGCGAGATCATGACCTAAGCGAAAGTCAGACGCTTAACCGACTAAGCCACCCAGGCGCCCCACAATAGCCAACGCCCTCTTAAGATTTTCCCCCAGTGCAAGATACAGAGGTGGGAGGGCAGGCGGAAATGAGGGTGTGCGGCTTCATACAGTGGAATTTCTATTGGCACCGGCTCCCAAGCAACCTTTTAACAGAGATGTTTAATTGATCTTTATTGAGCAGAACCTTCCCTTCTGCTTATAAAAGAAATGATGGCTCTTTCCCCGGTTCTGTCTGGAAGACTTAATAGCCCCAGTTTCCTCTTGTAGCAGAGGTACTTAACGACCAGGAGACCATCATAAATAGAGTTCATTGTCCGAAATACAAGCCATGTTCTAATCAGCCCCCACACTGAGATCACTTTGGTGGCGTCTGTGGATTTTTGAAAGGGCTTCTTCCCAACTGACAAGTTGCACTGTGCTTGCCATTCAGGGTCTGCTGACAAATTAACAAATGCCTTCAGCAAAAGTATCTATGGTCCCTTGCCAAAGCCCCTTGAGGATGCCATAACATTGGATCCCCTCATGCAATAGCTCCTAGATGAGGCCCAAGAGCTGAGCCATAATCATTCGCACGCAGTGTGCACAGATACACAACGTGTGTGAAGATATGAAGACGATCATTGCTACACTGTCAGGATTCAGAGAGAATTCCAGGAGTCAGACAAACAGCCACTGCTAGGTGAGCTATGAAGAGTGAGAGGAGAGGGAATGCTCTCTACGTTACTTTGGTTCATTTCCAAAGGGCTTTATTGATGTTAGCATCACCCCTGGAAACAATCTCCCAACAAGTAAGTATTAATACTTCCATTTTAGCCAGGAAATTTTGTATTAAAGGTTCCTAGTAGTATGATATGTAAGGAATAAACTAGAGGCTACTACGTGATGCCATAGAAAGCCATTATTATTATTCAAGGATTTGTTCTAGGGTTATAGATTTTCTCGCTCTTTTTTTTCCTCTCCTCCCTCTGGCTGACCTCACCCACCTGTCACCAGCCCATCCCTCCCCATCCTCCAAGTGGCCATCTTGATGTTAGGCACCATGGCCATAATTCCTAAACCAAATTTTGGAAACTGTTTTAGAAAAAACACAAGTGTTCTTGAATGGACAAGAGAACGGAATTTTTGAAATCAAAACTGTCCTCCAAAATTGAAGGTGTACAATCACTCTAACAATGAGGCTCTGACATATCCCTCAAACGGCTAGCAAGAAGTTTGGGAAGGAAAGCACCTGGCATTCATTGACCCAGGAGCGACATCAAGGCAGTCATAAAACCTGGGCCTAAGGTTTCACCTCAAACATAAGGCATTCCACCTGAGATGTTGGCCTTCCCCTCAGTGTGATTAAGATCTAACTAAGGCTTGGGGCCCCTGGGTGGCTCAGCCAGTTAAGTGTCCAACTTCGGCTCAGGTCATGATCTCGCAGTATGTGAATTCGAGCCCCGTGTCAGGCTCTGTGCTGACAGCTCAGAGTCTGGAGCCTGCTTCGGATTCTGTGTCTCCCCCTCTCTCTGCCCTTCCCCCACCCATGCTCTGTCTCTGTCTCTCAATAGTAAATAAACATTAAAAAATGTTTAAGATATAACTAAGGTTTAACATTAGTTTAAGTTATACAACATAATAATTTGATATATGTGTATTTGTGAAATGACCACCACACCAAGTCTCATTTACATCCATCACCTCAGGGTGCCTGGCCAGCTCAGTAGGAGGAGAGTGCAGCCCTTAATCTCAGGGTCATGAGTTCAAGCCCCACACTGGGTATAGAGATTGCTTAAATAAATAAATAAACTCAAAAAAATATCATCACCTCACATGGGTGCAATTTTCTTGTGAGGAGCACTTTTAAGATCTACTTTCTTAGCGATTTCTAAAGAAACAATACAGTATGAGCTATAGTCACCAGGCTGTACATCACATCCCCATGACCAGTTTTAATTTTTTTTAATGTTTACTTTGGAGAGAGAGCACAGAGGAGAGGGAGAGAGAGAGAGGGAGGCACAGAATCCAAAGCAGTCCTCAGGCTCCGAGCTGTCAGCAGAGCCCGACATGGAGCTCGAACCTATGAATCACGAGATCATGACCTGAGCCGAAGTCGGATGCTTAACCGGCTGAGCCACCCAGGTGCCCCTCCAGGACTTATTTTAAACTGGATACTGATACCTTTTGACCTCCTTCACTCACATAACCCACCCCCCGCCTCTGAAAACCACCAGTCTGTTCTCTGTCTGTAGGAGTCCAGATTTTCTTAGATTCTGCATATAAATGTAAACATACAGTATTTTTCTTTCTCTGCTTATGTCACTTAGCATAAAGCTCTCAAGGTCTGTCCTGGCTTTTTCAGTTGGCATCACAGTTAAACACTCAGGACCATGTGGGTGTTATTACCAGGTCCTTGTCAGGTGTTATGGGCTAAATAGTGTCACCCCAAAATTCATATGAAGCCCTCACCCCAGTACTTTAGAATGGAACTGTATTCAGACACAGGGCCTTTAAGGCAGTAATTAAGTTGAAATTAGGCCACTAGTCCAATCTGACTGGTGTCCTTATAAAAAGAGATTAGGACCCAGGGATGCCCACAGAGAAAAGGCCAAGTGAAAATGTAAGGAGGTGGTTGTCTGATAGCCAAGGTGGGGGGTCTGGAAAGATCCTCACAGCCATCAGAAGAAAACAATCCCTCTGGCACCTTGATCTTGGACTTCCAGCCTCTAGAACAGAGCAAAAATAAATCTCTATTGTTTATACTACCCCAGACTATCGTGTTTTGTTATGGAAACTCAAACTGATACAGTGCCCAAAAAGTGAACATGGAAAGAAGTGGAACAGCTGGTACATGACAAGCACTGAACACAAGGCACTATTACTCTCGGCGCCATTTTACAGATGAAGAAACTGAGGCACAGAGAGGTTCAGTGACTTCTCTAAGGCCATACGTCTGGCGTGTGGAAAAATTGGAATGTGAAGCCAATTGCGGGTCTGGGAGTTTTGGTTTTCCTCAAATTTCTGCCTGTGGGGAACCTGGGTGGCTCAGTTGGTTAAGCATCTGACTCCCGATATTGGTTCAGGTCATGATCTCACGGTTTATGGGTTCGAGCCCCACACTGGGCTCTGGGCTGACAGTGTAGAGCCAGCTTGGAACTCTCTCTATCCCACGGTCTCTCTCTGCCCCTCCCCCGCTCTCATGCTCTCTCTCTCTCTCTCTCTCTCTCAAAATAAATAAGTAAATAAACCTAAAAAAAATATCTGCCTGTAACCAATTGATCATCTATAAAACCTTCCAAAACGGGTCTAGGAGGCAGCATGGCAGGCAAATGTGAGGATACTGTGCACCCTCTTGCGAGGCTGGGAAGCCGCTGGAGAGGCCAGGAAAGCTGGTCCCTCTTAAAGGCCCGTGGGATGGAAGGAAGACACACATGGGCCTGATGCACTGAGGGCCCGGAGGCAGGAAGCTTTTCCCCACAATGGCCGTCATCCTGAGCCACAGCCCTGCCAGCAGGGGGCCTTGGGTTGTTGCAGGCCTGTGGGCCCCGACGGGCACATATGCCTGATGTGGAGTCAGAAATGGCTCCCTCCCTCTCCAGCAGCTATTCCTCCAGAACAAGCAGGGAAAAGACACCAGACTGACAGGCAGGGAGATTGCCTTCATTCTCCAGGCCTTTGAGCTAAGTCCTCATTTGTTGGGAGCGGGGGCGGTTGCCAGGTACACTGTAGGATGTCTATCAGCCCCCCTGTCCCCTACCAACACCACCCACTCATGACAACCAAAAATGTCTCTGGATGTTGTCAAATATCCCCAAGGGACAAAATCACCCACCCCACTCCCACGTTGAGAAGAACTTCTTTATCCTCCAAGAAAAATAGAAAATGGTACTTCCTCAAGACACTTATTTGCATCTGTCAGAAAGCTGTCATAATAATATGTGCAAATGTTCTACATCAGCGTTGTTGTAGAGTGCACAACCTGCCCAAATGCACATGGCAGTCCTTCTCTTTCCCTCTCGAGACTCAAAGGAGAAAGAGGCTAATCGGCCCCACACTTGATCATTCCTTTCCATTTCCCATACTTCTAAGCTGCTATAAGGAACCCAAAGGCTGACGATACTGTCAAAATTCGAGCTTCCTGACCTAAACTTGGGGTTGGGTTTGGGATTGACCTCTCTCCACCCTGAGGTAAAGATTAAGAAAATAAAACCCATACTAATCCTTCTGATTTTCTGGTGCAGCCATTAATGTGACAGGCATAAGGTGCTAATAACGCTTTTTCTCCCTCGTTGCTGAAGCAATAGATAAAACAATTTTATAGCTGTGTTCCCCTACCCCTAAAGCAGGAAGTATTAATTAGGAAATAAAGCAGTGACAGGGTGTGCAATAATGGGCTATTAATGCCTGCCGTGGGTGTCCGGCATGGTCTGAAGCCAAAGGCCAGGCAATTTCCACCGCCCAGTAAGCGCACTAATAGCCAATTAAAATCTGTCCTAAATCGGCTCCTTTCTCTTGCTCGTGAGTTTTTTCCATTTAAAAAGTCGTGAAGTTTCCAAGTAAGCAGAGGCTTGTTTTAATGCATGCTCCTTCTCTCTTGCAATAAAAGGTGAATCCTCCCACGGGGGAGGCGGGGAAGAAATGAAAGAAAGAACAGGAATGACAGGGGCTGACCTTCTGACTCTGAAAAGCGACCTTTGACCCCATCTGCTGGAGGCAAGAGACCCCTGGCGTGGGCTTATTTACTCCACCAATTTCTTCACTGCGCATCCATCCTGGCTGGAGGCCGGAAGGCTCCCGTTCTGTAGGAACGTTTGTTTTAGAGAATCCTGAGTTCTGCTCTCACCTCCTCTTCTAAGGGTACTTGTGCCCTGGTAAGTGACACAGCCTGGGTGTTTACCAGGTGCCCGTGCTGTTATCTCATTCAATCCCCATAACAGCCCCTGGGAGATTATGATGATCTCCATGCTGCTGATGGAGAAACGGGCACAGAGGATTAAATAATTTACCCGCGAACACACAGCCAGAGGGTGTGAAAGCCAGTTTTTATTTTTATTTTTTTTTAATGTTTATTTTTGAGAGAGAGAGAGAGAAAGAGAATGCGAGCAGGGGAGGGGCAGAGAGAGAGGGAGACACAGAATCGGAAGCAGGCTCCAGGCTCTGAGCTGTCAGCACAGAGCTCGATGCAGGGCTTGAACCCACGGGCCGTGAGAGCATGATCTGAGCCGAAGTCAGAGGCTAAACCGACTAAACCACCCAGGTGCTTCTAGTTTTTAAACCCAGACTCTCTGCCTCCAATTCCAGGTGCTGGGAACAGGACTCACAGCCCACAGGTCTCTTTTGCTCTCCTTGACCTGACGGCACAGGCCGCTTGCCTGTGAGGGAAACAGGTTTTAGAATCCCTACGGGGGCGCCTGGGTGGCTCAGTCGGTTTAGCGACGGACTTCGGCTCAGGTCATGATCTCACGGTTCGTGAGTTTGAAGCCCGTGTTGGGTTCTGTGCTGACAGCTCAGAGCCTGGAGCCTGCTTGGGATTCTGTGCCTCCCCCTCTCTCTGCCCTCCCTACTGATGCTCTCTCTCTCTCTCTCTCTCTCTCTCTCTCTCTCAAACATCACAGAAGCTCCTTCAGCAGCAGACCTCTGGCTCCACCAGGAAGTGGGGACAAAGGCAAGAGCTGCAGCCTTGCTGTTCACGGTCCGTGATCCGGCAGCGTGACCGTCACCTGGGAGCTTGCTGGAAACAGGTGCAGTCCCCACACGAGAACCACTGAATCAGATCCTGCACTTTAACTACATCTACAGGACATGCGTACACATGTTAAAGTGTGAGAAGCACCGAGCTAGAGGCCAAGTAGCCCATCCCTAGG
Organism: Hyaena hyaena; assembly: GCF_003009895.1. Classification (NCBI taxonomy): domain Eukaryota; kingdom Metazoa; phylum Chordata; class Mammalia; order Carnivora; family Hyaenidae; genus Hyaena; species Hyaena hyaena. Next base: position 2,131,927 of record NW_024080840.1, on the reverse strand, counting down.
GTCAAGTTCTCGGCAACTAATTAAAAGGAAGAAAGGAGTCATTCCACGCCTGTTCTGCCTCCGTCACCTGGATGTCACACAAGCTCATTTAATCCCCACCCCCCCAGAACTGCAAATGATACTGAGGGTCAGAGCGGTCCGGCACCCAGGCTTCCGCCAGAGAAAGTGACCAAGGCACACAGGAGACCAGAGCCCCCATCGGGCCCCTTGGCACAGGGCCGCAGCACAGCAGCCCAAGCCGTGGGTCAGGACGACAGGTTCACACCACTCTGTACAACGCAAAGGGAAGAAGTAAATTCTTATCGTGGAGACTCTGAATTTTGAGGTTTAAGGAAGAAAATCTTTTTTCTGGGCTGGCTAAAATAGTACTACCAGGGAGTAAAAGAGACGTATCTCCAGGCCCCTTCTGGACTGAGAACTTAATGCCTATTTATTGAGAACCTCTTGGTGCATTTGCTCAGTAGTACATCAAAATGGACTTGTTCTCTGTGCCCTAAAAGCTTATGATCTAAAAAGGCCACAGAAATGGGGGAGACGTAAAAAATGCCAGAACAATGCAACAGCCTTAATCAGCCCATCTTTGCTTTTCTTCGCTTATAAGCCTCTGGCTTTAAATTTAATATAGTGTCATGTCTTCATTTTTTCTTGAAGTTTTCTTAAAAGACCATATAAAGATTTTCTTCCATGGTAAGACTTTTATATTGTATTTTTCTTAAAACGGAGTATGGTACATTTACCCTTCATCAGATGATTGCTTATAACTCACCTTGCTTTATTAAGAACACTGCTAGAGGCTTCTATGCCCCTAGTAATAAAAATGTATTTTCAGGCCCATTCAAACCAATGAAAATCGGAGTTTGCAGAGCACAAGATAATGAAAATTCTCTAGATCGGTGTCTTTTACTACTTTTAATCTGTTAACAGACCCTGAGTGTCTCAGATGAAAGGTACTCTAGCGTGAATTGCTATCGTTAATAGCATTCCGTACAGGTAACTCTTGATTATTCCAATTTCTCACAAATTTGGACACTTTTACTACCTCTATAACATCTCTGGGGGTGTGAAAGAAAAGAGACCTGTACAATTTATTTCTCAAAATATACACAGAAATATAATTGCACATACAGAGAGGGAACCTTATAAATAATGTATGAGGAGCGATAGAATGTCAGTCCTAGGACTCCTCATTTGAAATGACAGCACCGGTCTCAAAACTGCGCCCTCCCCAAAAGTGATGGGGAATTTTTAAGGACCACCAAGCCAGGGATGGAGAATTCTAGGAATCTGAGAGGTCTGGAAAATGAAGGTTCCTGACGACCTCTTTGAGGGAGGCAACGCTTGTCTTCCAAAATTGCAAAAATGCCCCCCCTCCGATCTACTTGTACCCTCAGCCTTGGCGAGGTGACTTTACAGCCTCTCCCATGGAGAGGTGGGCTCAGTTTCCCCACCCTGGAATCTGGGGTCACTGCTTCGCAGGCCGCGGCCCACAGGATGTAGCAGGGATGACGTGTGCTAGTTCAGAGCCAGGCCTCAAGGCACAGGGTCTACGCTGCCTCCTGGAAACCTGCCACCACCGTGAGCACAAGGTCGGCCAAGGAGGGGGTGAGAGACACACGGCCCAGCCCCACCGACGGTCCTGACCTGCCCCCACAGGTGTACGAGCAATCCCAGCCACGATAAACTGGGTTTTAAGGAAGAACTAATGACGTATACATATGCTGTATAAACTGCTCTGCAAACAGGGGCGCCTGGGGGGCTCGGTCGGTTGGGCGTCCCACTTCAGCTCAGGTCACGATGTCATAGTTTGTGAGTTCAAGCCCCACGTCAGGCTCTGTGCAGAGCCTGCTTTGGATCCTCTGTCTCTCTCTCTCTCTCTGCCCCTCCTCTGCTCACATGCTTTCTCTCTCTCAAAAAAAAACCAAAACCAAAAACAAAAAAACCCACACATTTAAACTGCTCTGCAAACATAAGATACTACTTTTTTAAAGCATTTTACCGTTGTTATAAATCCCTGCATGGACATCTTGAAAGCAGCGCTCTGGTCAAAGACTATTGAGAATAAAATATACGAGCAGAGCCAGCATCATGTACTATTTTTCTAACTTAGGAGACAATTGTCTGAAGAAAAACAGATTTGGATGAAAAAAAGAACCCAAAGAACAAGAAGGCGGAGGCAACAGGTCGGTATAATGACGACTCTGCCTGAAGGATAAAATGGAAAATATATGTTTGGTTCTTCGTATAGTTTGGGTCACAAAAGCATGATTTGATTTGTACATACTTGGAAGGAAACAAAGCATTAAGATTAGCATTAGATTGCTAAAAAAAAAAAAAAAAAGATTACCTGTTGCTGGTGGCTCGGCCAGGTAAGCGGCAGACGCTTGATTCCGCTCAGGTCATGGTCTCATGGTTTGTGAGCTCGAGCCCCGAGCTGGGCTCTGCACTGACGGTGCAGAGCCTGCCCGGGATTCTCTCTCTCCCCTTCTCTCTGCCCTTCCCCCACTCATGCTTGAGCCCCCCCCCTCAAATAAATAAATAAACTTAAAAATAAACAGAGTATCTGTTGGTTTGCGTCCTGGCCGCGGCCACACGGAGGCCAGGGAAGACAGAGGACAGGGGCAGGCCACTGCCCATGGGCGCAGGTGGCGGTCTTAACAGGTAAGGGAACTTACGAGGCTTGTCTTGGGTGGCCGCGGGGCGGAGCGTCTCTGCCAGAATCTTCAGAGTTTATGAGAAGCCTTAATAGGGTTCAGAGGGTCTCAGCGACACATTATTCTCTCAAGGCCTCATCCCAGAAAGCAGCTGTGGGAATGGCTGGCCGGAGGTGGTGGGGGCGAGGAGGCTCCGCTGGCCCAGACCCAGCTTGGGGGTCAACTGGAGGTCATGACCTCTCAATGACCTCCTCCAGCAATATCAACAAGAACAAGGAAAGACCCCAGAAAGAACAGCCTCAGGCAGGAATCACTCTCCCCCGTTTTAAGGAATGCTGGGGCCACCCAAGCAGGTAGGTAGGTACACAAGTCTCATTAGGGCTTAGAAGTAGGAAGCGTTTGCGGTCTAGCCTGGGGCTGGTGCTGACTTCCCCCCACCCCACCCCCGAGGGACAAGGGTAGCAGAAACCTGGATGGGGTCAAAAGAGAAAATGAAGAGGGGCGCCTGGGTGGCTCAGTCGGTTAAGCGTCGGACTCTTGGTTTCGGCTCAGGTCATGATCTCACAGTTCATGGCATGGGTTTGAGCTCCGCATCAGGCTCCATACTGACTTTGGATTCAGCACAGAGCCTGCTTGGGAGTCCCTCTCTCTGTGCCTTCCCTGCTCACTTGCTCTCTCTCTCTCTCTCTCAAAATAAATAAAAAATAAACTTAAAAAATTTTTTAAAAGAGACAACAAAGAAAGGCAAGGCTGGGTGTGCAGTGATATGTGGATCCAAGCACACATGTCTCAGAACTGAAGCACAGCCCACCTGCTGTGTCTCCCGTAGCCCTTGACCCCCATCCACCTGTGCACAGACTCAGGGCTGGCTCACTCCGCTGCCCAGTCACCTCCACCTACCCGTGCTGTTCACAGTTCCTTGCCTGCAATGAATCCATCTCACAGGACCTAACAGCTGCCAGGGAGGGGTGAGGCCACCAGGAGGCAGGAGAGAGAGCCAGATGTCAACAAGGACCACGTGGGCCACGAAGAAGCCACTCGCAGTGGCCTGACCGTGGACTGATGAAGTGGGGTTCGGTTCTCAAGAGCCAGAGACCGCAGGTGTCAAAAAAGGAGAAGAGAAGGGGGATCGTGAGGATACAGTCAAGTCCCACCAGATGGACATTTAATTCACATACTTTATGTAAATGCCATTAGACCTGCGCCAAAAAAAAACGAGAATAAAATGACCATTTCAAACACGTCAGTGATTGTACCTCTCACTGCGCTGAATGAGCTCACAGCCAGAGTGACAGGGACATGGGAGTGAGTCTGTCATCCTCTCAGGAAGCCTCGGGGCTCAGAGGCGCGGGGGCCCGTCACACCGAAGTGTCTCCCCTGTTGACCGTCTCTGTCCCCTCCCCCACCCCACTCGCATGACCGCACTCTCCCGGACGCCCGGTGATGTCTACGTGGACGGGCTCAAAGCCGTGTTCCCAAGCCTCACCTATGTGACGGGTAAGCCAAGTCACCATCTCACAGTGTCACACAGTGTCTCTATCGTGACGGTCTCTTCCTTCCTCCGTGTCTGTGCTGGCCAACCTTCCCCAGGCTTTCCTCTCTCCCCCTGCCCTGTCGTCTCCCGACACCTCGTCTGGCGGCTCTCTGCCCCCCTCCCGCTGTGCTGTCCCTCGGAGGAGCTCACCCACTCCCCTGGCTTCGATTACCGTGGAAACCCGCCTCCATCCAACCCCACCCGCTGCAGCTTTCCAGCCATGGACGTGACCGCCAGTCGAAGAGCTCCACTTAAGCGCCTCACGCAGGCACCTTGAACTTGTCCGTATTACTCCGTGTCCACTCAGGAAAATAGCCCCCCGGGCGCCTGCGCGGCTCAGTCGGTTAAGCGTCCGACTCTTTTTTTTTTTTTAAATCTTTATTTATTTTTGAGAGTGAGACAGAGAGAGACAGAGAGTGAGCAGAGAGGCAGACACAGAATCTGAAACAGGCTCCAGGCTCTGAGCTGTCTGCACAGAGCCCGACGTGGGGCTCGAACCCACAAACAGAAGCGTCCGACTCTTGATCTCAGCCCAGGTCCTGACCTCTGGGTTCGTGAGTTCAAGCCCCGTGTTGGGCTCGGCACTGGGCCTGAAGCTGAAGAGAGGGGAGCCGATGGGAAGGGAGGGGAATTGGTGTTGCCAGGGTCAGAGCCAGGCAGTCCCGCAGGACCCGGAAGTGCAGGACCCGGAAGTGCAGGACCCGGAAGTGCAGCGGGAACAGCGGCCTGGGGGGCAGGGACTCAGAGGCCCAGCTGCAGGCGTCCGAGGAGAGAACAGGGCCCGAGGGAGAGACACGGTGGCTCCAACCTTCCTCGCACCCTGCGAACCCCTGCTGTCCGGCTGTCGACCAACGACCCTACCTGGAGAAGTTGGCGAGCCAGTCAGAGACAGGGGTTGCAGAGGCAGCCCCGGCCCGAGCAGAGCCGTGAAAGGCAGGCAGCAAACAAGCAAACGACAGCACACTACCCGCTTCTCTCGACGTCCCCCATCCCAGTGAGCGGGACCATCTTCCGCTCATCACTTCCTCACACTTGACCTTCCCTTCCCCTCGCCTCCCACATGCAGTGGGAGCCCGTCTGTCCCCCTCTCCTCCCCACAGCCGCCGCCGTCACCCACCGTGTCGGATCTCCAGACGCCCCCCTCTGATCAGGACTTTTCTCGAACGCACAATCTTACATCACTCTCCTGCTTAACGTCCTACAATGCCTGCGCTTAGGATCAAGTCCAAATTCCATGGCAAGACTTCATTGCCTCGTCTTCCCTCTGTGACAAAACTCCTCCACCGCCAGGTCCTGAACCTCATGTCCCTGAGTTCCCTGGGGTGGCTTGAGTCCAGGTCTTCACACGTGCAGAATACCGTGTTCTTCATGGAAGACTGCCCGCCCCCCGCCCCCTCCCTACTTACCCCTGTTGCGTGGGCCTCCGTGGAAGTTCTGGAAAGCTTTCGCTAGCCCTCTTATTTGTGTTCCTTGCACCTGACGCTCCCCCAGGTTGGGGGGCGGGCGGTTACCAGATTTAACAAATAAGCTATGCAGATTTCACCAGACTTCTTCTATTTTATCTGGCAGCCCGACCCGGTTTTGCCCTTGTTCCAGAGTAGGACAGCCACAGGTAAACACTGTCATTTCCCTACCAGGCTCCAAATCCCTTCAGGATAATGACCGTGTCAACGCTGTTCCCCATTTCAGTAAATGAATAGGTAAGTGTGAGCGCCTTGGATGGATGGATGGATGATTTGGGCGTGGGTGTTTTAGTCACAATTCTGAAGGACTGGGAGTGCTTGGGTGGCTCAGTTGCTTAAGTCTGTGACTTTGGCTCAGGTCATGATCTCACAGGCTCGTGGGTTCAAGCCTCATTTCGGGCTCTCTGCTGTCGGCATAGAGCCCACTCACTTCAGATCATCTATTCCCGTCTCAGTCTGCCCTTCCCTTCTCATCCTCCATCTTCTCTCTCAAAATAAATACATGAGTTTTAAAATTTCTAAAGTTCTGGACTTCAGCCCTAATGAGGAAAGACACTTCAGACACAAGAAGGAGACCAAGTTGGAGGGGGTCAGTTCTGGGCCAGGCTTTCAGGCCAGGAGAGGAAACTGTAGACCAAAGGGGGATGACAAGAAGGTGTAACTAGAAATGACGATTTCATGCTTTCAAAGCCCGCACAGAACCGACAGACCAACACCATCTGGTTTGGGGACTGCTCTGGCCCAGTTCTGAGAGGCCTTCACAGAGCTATAAAGCTCATTTGTACTTCTGCAGAGGCAAAAACGGCTGAAGAGGCCAGAAGGGTGGTACCAAGGATGATAAAATGTCTTCTGCTTTTTGCCTCGGGATGTTTTTCTTTTTTCTTCTTTTTAAATGTTTTATTTATTTCGAGGAGAGAGACAGAGACAGCGTGAGCAGGGGAGGGTCAGAGAGAGAGGGAGATACAGACTCTGAAATAAGCTTCAGGCTCTGAGCTGGCAGTCAGCACAAAGCCCGACGTGGGGCTCGAACCCACGAACCGCGAGATCATGACCTAAGAGAAAGTCGGACGCTTAACCGACTAAGCCACCCAGGCGCCCCCCCCCCCCCTTGGATGTTTTTCTAATAGAAAGCTCAAATCTTGCTATTTGCAGACCTGGTATACAAGGGCCAGGTAGGTAACAAATATGACCCCAAAAATGGGCAAGGTGGAAGAAAGGCAAATTCAAGCCTTTCTCACCATCTAACAAGCAGCATCTACTGGTTCTGGACGATTGTCCCCACACCAGGAGGCAGGCTGGAATGTTTTACCCCTTCAAGAAAAGACAAGAATCAAGAATGCGCCTTCTCGTGATTTTTTAATGTGGCCATTAATTTCATAATAACTAGGAGATGGTTCCAACAAAACACAACTGAATTTCTCACTCTGTATGGGCTTGCAAAACTGAACAACGCAATCAACATGTATCTCCAGGCTGAGCGGCCCTCACCCTGCAAACCTCCGACAGATGTTGATTCAACTTCCAGACGCCTCTAGTAGAGAATCAATGCCTAAGACACTCTGCAGAATCTAGGGATGCATCTGCTCATTTGTTCCGGAGTGAAATCTTACCCATATCAATCAGGCATGCATGTAGATTATTTTCCCAGGGCTATCAGTATAGTCATCTCGCTGTTTAGTTACCATTTACTGGATATCACATGTGGAAGGTTTGGTGCTCCCTCGACAGTGGGAAGAGGCTGGGAAGAACACGATACACATCAGGGTTGAAATCCAGCAAGTACGCTCTGCGGCGATACCAGTTGTTTACCTACTTATCTACTTCCATCCTACATAGTTCACTGTCACCATCCAAACCGCAGCCCTGCGAGCCCTCAGAGCCCTGCAGGAAAGGGAGTGCCCAGGCACCACAGTGGGCAGTGCAGGGCGCTCAGCCCACCTCCTGTGGTGGTGGCCATCCGTAGTCAGCTGATGCTTTCCCGCGGTCGCCCTCGTGTGGCCACTTATGGGAACTGCAGCATCATCCACCAACTCTTTCCGAGAGAAAATGATTAATGTCCCCTTTGCCAAATGCCCAAATGGCTCTTGTCTCTCCCTTATCTCTTTTCTTGGTTAACTCCTGCTCTCCTGTTCCAATATCAACTCAAACGTCACTTCCCACTTCCCAGACTGGACCACATCCCCCTGACACAGAGTCTCACTGGTCTGTTCCTTTACTTCCTTTTTTATTTTTTATTTTTTTTTAATATTTTTATTTATTTCTAGGAGAGAGAGAGAGACAGCGTGAACAGGGGAGGGTCAGAGAGAGAGGGAGTCACAGACTGAAACAGGCTCCAGGCTCTGAGCTGGCAGTCAGCACAGAGCCCGACGCAGGGCTCGAACCCACGAACCGCGAGATCACGACCTGAGCGAAAGTCGGACGCTTAACCGACTAAGCCACCCAGGCGCCCCTCCTTTTTCTGTTTTTTTTTAAATATTTTTATTTGTTTCTAGGAGAGAGAGAGAGAGAGACAGAGTGAGCAGAGGAGGGTCAGAGAGAGAGGGAGATACAGACTCCGAAATAGGCTCCAGGCTCGGAGCTGGCAGTCAGCACAGAGCCCGACGCGGAGCTTGAACCCACGAACCGCGAGATCATGACCTAAGCGAAAGTCGGACGCTTAACCGACTAAGCCACCCAGGCGCCCCTGTTCCTTTACTTCCTATCTTGTATCCAATTATTTGTTTATTGTCTGCTCCCCCACACACACACCTACTAGGCTGTGGGTTCTATGAAGGCAACAGAAAGCAGAATTTATTTGGCAAACTGCGCAGGCTTCTATATGGTTCAGTGGGGTTGGTCACCCACCCAACTTCAAGGATGAGCCCTAATATTTGGTTCAAGAATCAGAACCTGACTAGGACAGCCCCAGCAGATGGAGCCTGGACGCTCTCACCAGAAAGGCAGAAATACAGACCTATCATCATTCCCTGGTCAACCTAAGTACTAAGAGCCGATGTCTGGAAGTGCCATTGCCACAATGGTTATCAAGAAGCAAAGCAGGAAGATCAAGGAGCTCCTGGGTGGCTCAGTTAGTTAAGCGGCTGACTTTGACTCTTAGGTCATGATCTCATGTCTAATGGGTTCAAGCCCTGCATAGGGCTCTGCTGACGGTTCAGAGCCTGGAGCCTGCTTCGGATTCTGTGTCTCCCTCTCTCTGCCCCTACCCAACTAGCACTGTGTGTCTCTCAAAAACAAAGAAACATTAGGGGCGCCTGGGTGGCTTAGTCGGTTAAGCGTCCGACTTTCGCTTAGGTCATGATCTTGCGGTTCGTGGGTTCGAGCCCCGCGTCGGGCTCTGTGCTGACTGCCAGCTCAGAGCCTGGAGCCTGTTTCAGTCTGTGACTCCCTCTCTCTCTGACCCTCCCCTGCTCACGCTGTCTCTCTCTCTCTCCTAGAAATAAATAAAAATATTTTTAAAAAATAAAAATAAAAGTAAAGAAACATTAAAAAATTTTTCTTTTAAAAAGCAGGAAGGTCCAAAGGTCCTAGAAAGGTGAACCCAAAGTCTACACCTCATGGGCCTCTGGAGCAAACCAGATCTGGATGAGGCCTGCCCTTGAATGTTTCAGTTATATTAACCAATGGATTCCTTCCCTAGTTGTTATTGGGGTTTTTTTTTGTTTGTTTGTTTGTTTTTTGCCAGTTTAGATCAAGTTTTCTCTCTATTGTGACCAACAAAATCCTAAATGATATAATACCTTGATTATTTTCCTTGCCCCCATATCTGCAATAACTTTGCTCATGGAAGACACTGAATCACATATTGGCTGACCAATGTGCTACCTGGAGATTCAAAACGGCTTAATGGGGGAAATGAGTGGGTGATAGTCAGCTGGAGCCGTAATGTGAGCATATTTCTTTAGAAAATGTGTAATATTACCCTAGACTTATTATTTTTTTTAAAGCTATTTATTGTATGAGAGAGTGCAAGTAGGGGAGGGGCAGATAAAGGGAGAGAGAGAATCCCAAGCAGACACAAGCTATCAGCATAGAGCCCAATGTAGGGCTCGAACTCATGAACAATGAGATTATGACCTCAGATGAAACCAAGAATTGGATGCTTAACCAAATGAGCCACCCAGGTACCTTGCCCTAGATTTAAATGCATCAAAAATTCAGAAATCTTCCCCCAGTGTATTTTATAGCAGAAATTGTTGCTGCCTGATGTTATTAACCTGCTTACCTGTCATTTCCGAAGAACTCCTGAGGATTTCTGCTTCAACCCCTGGACTTTCACCCTAAAGAAAGTGCGTTAATTTTTTTTAAATGTTTTTATTTATTCCTGAGAGAGAGACAGACAGCATGAGCAGGGGAGGGTCAGAGAGAGAAGGAGACACAGAATCTGAAGAAGGCTCCAGGCTCTGTGCTGCACAGAGCCTGACCCGGGGCTCGAACCCACGAACCGTGAGATCATGACCTGAGCCAAAGTTGACGCTTAACCGACTGAGCCACCCAGGTGCCCCAAGAAAGTGTGTTAAAGTGGGGGAAGGGAGCAGGAAAAACTATTTAGCCAGCAGTGGCCTTCTACTCTGCTGAGTAAGATCATTATTTTACCCCCCAGAATGACCTATAACCTCTTAAGTTTCTTACATTTCAGCTTCAAGTTTTATTTCTCAGGCATTTAAGATGCTTCCGGCTTTTTACCTGACTGGATGGAGGCCAAGATTTTATTTTTCTCTTGTGGGCTCTTCTGCTAGGCCAGAAACATCAGAAGCAACCTTAACTTTAGGTTGTTATATGATATCTTTCAAAGTGTAATCAGGCTGTGTGGTTCACGATCTGGCTGTTAAAGGTCTGTGTTGTCCAAGTGCTGTATGTCTAGGAACATTGAGAAATTAACAAACTTGACTGGACAGGGAAGTAAAATTCCACAAGTTGGCCCCTATATCCTGATCAGGAGATTTTTTTTACCCCTTCCTCCCGGTTCCCCAAAAGCACACTTACCCATACTAGTCACGTTCCCAAAATACATTTGTTACTGTCAGGGCTCCTGGGGCATATATCCCCAGCTGTTGGCTTTTGACTTCCCAATGTACTTTTTTTTACACACCTTTGCTTATATTTTAGTTTTTTTGTTTTTTGCTTTTTGGGGTTTTTTTTTCCCTTTGCGAGAGAGACGAGTAGATCGTAAAAAACTGGTGGAAAATCAGCAATAAATCACTTTACCTTTTCCATCATGAAGGGCAGAATAGTCAAAATATCTCTCCACAAACTACTTATTAACTACAAAGGGACAAATAATAACTTGGCAGCGGAGAAACTTCATGGGCACCACCTGAAGCAAGACACCAGTGAGGCAGACAGACAGCAGGTGCCTCTGGCAAGGACACACGGAGGACATTGTATCACTTCTGCCAAAACAATCACGAGGAAACAGGACAAGCTCAAGCTGACACCATCATTTCACACTGCCTGCCGCTTACGCTCTCCACACTCAATAGCGTGAAGAACAAAGAGCCCCAAGAACCGTTTCATATTTAACTGAAACAGACATGAGAACTAAGTACAATGCATGACTGGGGACTTGTTCTTAGGCTAAAAGAAATAGCTATGAAGAATGGGACCAGAATAATTGGCAAAATTTGAATATGGACTGTAGATGAGCCAACAGTATCAATGTTACATTTCTGACTTAGATCATCGTGCTGTGCTTATAGAGGAGAATGTTGCTGTTCTTAAGAAATCACCACCATCTGATTTATCCAAGGGATACAGGTGTGCTGTTTCTAAGGCGCACAAGCACCCCAATGTTTATAGCAGCACTATCGACAAGAGCCAAAGTATGGAAAGAGCCCAAATGTCCATCGATGGGTGAATGGATAAAGAAGATGCGATATATATACACAATGAAGTATTACTTGGCAATGAAAAAGAATGAAATCTTGCCATTTGCAGCTACATGGATGGAACTAGAAGGTATCATGGTAAGTGAAATAGAGAAAGACAACTATCATAGGACTTCACTCACATGAGAACTTTAAGATACAAAACAGATGAACATAATGGAAGGGAAGCAAAAGCAATATAAAATCAGGGAGGGAGACAAAACATAAGACACTCTTAAATATGGAGAACAAACAGAGGGTTGCTGAAGGGGCTGTGGGGGGGATGGGCTAATGGGCAAGGACCATTAAGGAATCTACTCCTGAAATCATTGTTGCGCTATATGCTAACTAACTTGGATGGAAATTAAAAAATAAATAAATTATATTAAAAAAGGGAAATCATCACCATGTGGAGGTAAAGGGGCACAATGTCTCCAGCTTATCCTCAAATGGTTCAGGGGGAAAAATGTATACATGGAGAAAGAGTGGGTGCCAAAGCAAATGAAGCTGTTAATAATTGATAAATCTAAGTAACAAGAGTTCTTTGTACTAATCTTGCATCTTCGCTGTGTTAGAAATTATACCTATCTACACCTATACATTTACAACTATATAGATATATACAATAAATCACCAAAGTCAAAATAAATTCATCACCCAGTGCATCACCCTAAAATCCAGCCTACTTTTCAGGCACCATTAGGCAATCTGTATAGAAACGATACGACACCCACAGCGACTAGGTCAGCAGTGTCATGAATTATGGCCCTTTCTACATTTCTATTAACATAAACTATGTGTCATTTGAATAAAATGCATGGGACTTTCCTTAAACTTAGTGCTGATTACTTACATGTTTAAACACTCAAAGTACAAATTCTATACTTGGGGCCAGTGGGACCCAAGGCTGTCAATATTCTCATGCACTAATTACTATAACCTGATTGCAGAACTTTTGTACACATAGTTTTTCTAATATGCCCAGTTACCCATTTTTCTAGAAAATCCAATTTACATCTCTGGGATGTCAAATTCCACAAATACCATGCTGTTGTTTTTGTCACATCAAATAAACTATCTTATCCTTTACCCTCTTAAAAACAAATTCAATAAACCTTTGCTCACTGCTGGCTTTTCTACCTCTTCCCCCAAATCTCTTTGATCAAGCTTTTCCATCCACTCTGGAATAATCCGGAGGTAATTAGAACTTCTTACCTTCTTTAGGCCCAAAAGGAGCCAATTTATCACAAACTGTCATGGATTCCGATTCTAAATTACCAAGAGTCCAATTACCAACAGAGGCAAGGAATCTTCTTTCCAATTAAAGTGATTGATTTCTTCCCAAACCCAGTAGCATTTCACTTCTTAATTATGTTCTTTCTGATCAAGTGTGAGAAAATTCTTCCTCATTTTATGTTCCTTCCAAAGGACTCGTTACAACAAACATTAATCATGAAGTGATACAAGGCCAGGCCAGCTAATGCCTTCGGCAGAAATGAACATCTAATCTATCAGTGGGTCTTGTCCATTTCATGGGTCTTAATGGCTCTTTCACCTCCAAATAGGGGAAAAAAGAATAATTATTTGTTACGTCACATAGTTCACCAAAGGGCTTATCAAACCTTCCAGGGTCAGCTAAATTGGGATGAAGCAGCATTGGATCTTTAGATAAACATAATAGTAGTGGAGGAACGAAGACCTACACACAGAACACAAATTTTGTTTCTTGCGCAAAGAACAGAACCCACAGTGTTGGGGACCAAACGGTGTGTGGAGGTGACATGGAAACAATTTTGGATCTTCTCACTCAAATGGCATTAGAATGACTGACGTATTGGCAGGAATTTTGAAGGAGAAAAACAAAGCTTCAAGTTCAGTTTGGAGCAAGTAGAATTTGGAGTATCCGGAGGAAGGTGAGGCCATGCCGTACAGATTCCCCAAGGGCTAAAAGACATTTGTTTTATCTGCTTTGCGTTTAGTCTTAGAGAAAAGACCAGCCGGTTCTGGCTCCTGTGGCCTGGTGCCCCAGGAGCCTGCATCCTTCTCTCCCCTTCCATCTCTCTCCCTGTGCTCATCAGGTTAGCACCAGTTCATTCACCTGAGACGTACAAAGATCAAGGTTTTCCCTGGACGAACATCTCCCAGCGATCTGAGTCCCAACAAGTCGCTACCCTTTGCACGCGTACAAATGCCGTGGGGACCCTTTCCCAAACGCGTTCACAGATTTATAAGGATGAGTCTTGGTGCACCTGGATGGCTCAGTCAGTTAAGTGTCTGACTTTGGCTCAGGTTATGATCTCGCGGTTTGTGGGTTCAAGCCCCGCATCGGGCTCTGTGCTGACTGCCAGCTCAGAGCCTGGAGCCTGTTTCAGAGTCTGTGACTCCCTCTCTCTCTCTGACCCTCCCCTGCTCACGCTTTCTGTCTCTCTCTCTCTCTCTCTCAGGAAAAAAAAAAAGGATGAGTCTGGGAGCCCTCCAAGATTTTAAATTTCCCCCTTCAACCACAGAGTCCTACCTATTGGATCAGTCTAGTGGAAAATGAAATTATATTGTATACTAAACTTGAAGAAAAAATCCATATATGCAAGATTGTACCTTTGCCTTTACTCCAAGTCAGTCTGCAAAACTCAGGAAGACCAACATGACCTTCTTTAAGACTTTTCATTCCTTACACAGAGCAGTGTCCAGCACCTCCTAAGAGGAAGGAGGCCAGTGCTGGAAGTGGAGAGTTGGGGCTCCTTCCATAGCACCCTAAGGGGAAAGGCAGATAAGCAGATGCCTCAGTAGAGACTGCAGGGTGAAGGGCCACCCTTATAAGAACAAAGGAGCATTGTTCCAAAGGAGGCACAAATAAGGCTCGAACTCCAGGCCATTGCGTATGTGTCACAGCATGGGCGAATGCACGGACCATTCTAAAAACCGTAATTCTAAGAAAGACCAGGCCAGGCTACATGCTGCATAGCTGTGACACCAGACTGAGAACCCTGGGTTATTTCCGTATCAAGGAATGTGAGGGGGACGTAATCCTCCAGCTGGCTGTGCAGAGGTGGGGACCGGGAGAGCGTAGGCTGCAGAAATAATCCGCCAAGGGCAGGCATTAGAGCAGGCCGGGGCAATAGGAATGGATAGAAGTGGTCATTTAAGGGGCACCTGGGGGACTCTTTGCAGTCTCGCGGTTCGTGAGTTCAAGCCCCACACTGGGCTCTCTGCTGTCAACATGTTGGTGCAGAACCCACTTTGGATCTTCTGTCTTCTTCTCCTCTGCCCCTCCCCCGCGCGCACTCTCTCAAGAAATAAACATTAAAAAAAAAAGGAAACGGCAATGTGAGACTCAGGGTTGGTACGAACCACAGGGATTTACCACCATCATCAAAGTGTGAAAACGGTGCGGCAGACTGAGCACTATTCCATGTGAACGCTTGGGCGGACTCCACGGACTGGCTGGTTCTCACTCTTTAAACATCTGTTATAGCTATTATTCATATCCTGCACTGAGCTCTTTTTAAGCTCTCAAACACCTCTGGGACGCGCAGGGAGTTATTTCAATCCTTTTTACAGCTGCAGGAACGAAGACAAGGGAAGCGCAGCCCTGACCAGGGAACCCAAGTGACCCAAATGATTGGTGCAGAGCTGGGATAAGAGATTAGGAGTCCCTACTACACAGGCCAACGAAACAGATCGCTCAGCACTGTCCTGCTGGCATGTTTCCGGCCTCCAAGCGACAGAGTTCATAGACCTTTATACCATGAGCTGTGCTTGAAGGTGGATTCCTGACAACGTCCATTCCAGAAGCCAATGGAAAGCCACCACAGGGCACAGAATCATTAAAAAAAAAAAAAAAAGGATCTTACACCTACCTTTGGTGGAACTAAATTACCTTTATCCGATGCTACTTTCAGACTAAAGGTTTTCCATCATAAATTCTTTAACAGAACAATGCACCTAAAAAGCAGGTAAAGTGGGGGAATCTGGGGGCACCTGGGTGGCTTAGTCGGTTAAGCGTCCGACTTTTGCTTAGGTCATGATCTCGCGGTTCGTGGGTTCAAGCCCCCCGTCGGGCTCTGTGCTGACCGCCAGCTCAGAGCCTGGAGACTGTTTCAGAGTCTATGACTCCCTCTCTCTCTGACCCTCCCCTGCTCACGCTGTCTCTCTCTCTCTCTTTCCTAGAAATAAATAAAAACATTAAAAAAAAAAAAGTGGGGGAGTCTGGCTGGCTCTCTGGGTTGGAAGTTCGAGCCCCAAGCTGAGTGTAGCGATTACATTAAAAAAATCAATAAATAAAAAGCAGGTAAAGAAATTCATTGACAAAGGTTTCGGTGTTTTAAGACTTTAATGTCCTCCACACAGTCATGAGAAAATACTGACAACAGATAAACAACAGGGGAAAAGACTCTTCAGCACATAACTTTCGGAACTCACAGCATCACTGGTCCAATACCCTAAAGAGAATTGTCAAGTGAACAAAGGAGAAGGGGGTTTAACAGAACTTTAATTTAACAGCCTCACTGAAAAATAAAGAGCAAAGCAACCAAACGACCTTCTCTTCTCCCCACTTAAAGGAACGTAAAAGGGAACTTCGAAATCTTGCGAAGCAGTTTTTTTTAAAAGGGAAGAGAGAGGGGAGGGACACACCGTTGCAAGCGTAACGCATACTACGCGAGGTCAAGGATTCTAACAAATTCTCTATGCATCACCAGGAACCATATTATTAGAAAAATATTGCAAAGAGATATAAACTATTGGGTATGAAAAACACACCCTGCTGTAGAAACACACAGTATGTCACTTTTATCTCTTTACAAGAGTAACAGTATAAAGATCCCCAGTTTGCCTTTTAGCCCAGAACCTCTAAACACTCACTACCTGGTCAGTGTAGACTTGGAAGTAACAGGTGCAGAACCCAGGCCACCCCACCGTGTCATTCTGTAAAGGATCAACATTCAGCACCTAGAAGTCCCCACCCAGCCTCCATGCTGCGTTTTTGTGTTTCCAAAAAGAAGTAACCTCAATTTGCATAACTGAGTCCACAGGCCAGTTTGAATACTGAGATCTAGCCAGAAAAAAACAGCAGCAAAGACAGTATTAGCTGGAACTGACTAGGAAAGCTAAAGGTTTTTAAAATGCTTCCAGTTCAAGTAGAATTAAGATGGCGGCCGTTAAGTCCCACCAGCTTTGCAGAGCTGTGGACATTTTGCTGCTGTCCTTTAAAAACCGAGATCTATAATAAGCACGTCTGCTCGAGAAAAATACCGTTTTGTTTGATAGGTTTCTGTTGTCACTACCGAGTTACTTTAAATTTTGTGCGCCGTTCAAGGGCAGAGTAGACACTGGTTAAGATGTGTTCATAGCTGGTGCATCTCCAAAAAGTTCTTCATGAAGGCGGCCAGCTTCTGAACGTCCTCAATCGTGATGGCGTTATACAGGGAAGCCCGGATGCCTCCCACGGACCTAGAGGGACCAAAGATGCCGCCATGAGGAACAAAAGCATCTAATTTAGCATCCAGACAACCGTCTTTCTGGTTTCCAGTCACCCGCTCCTGAGAGAGAGCCAGCACCCGAGGCCAGCAGGCCCGACCTGTCCCCTGAAAACCCCACAGGTGGCCGGCAGCTTCAAACCTCTGATCATTAGGAAATTCTCCCAAATATAGTGAGCGGCCATCATAGCCTAGATTACTCAGCTCTCCATGCACCTGTGCACAGGAGGAGGGGGGTGTCAACCACTGCAGGACAGATGTCTCCCCTCTCGTGTGGCGAGGACGCATCTTGTCATAGAGCACGCAGGATTAACCTTCTGACATCCAGCGGGAGCAAGAGATCCTTTCTCACCAGGCACAAGATGGCAACCTCCGTGACATGTGTCATTTGAGAGATTTTCAAGGTAACTTTGACAAAAGCCTGTGCCGGGGAATCATGCTAAGGGTTCTATAAAGTAAGGAGAGGGGCTCCCGGCAGGCTCAGCCGGTAGAGCATGTGACTCTTGATCTCAGCATTGTGAGCTCGAGCCCTGTGGGGGGGTGGAGATCACTTAAAAATAAAATCTATGGGGCTCCTGGGTGGCTCAGTCAGTTAAGTGTCCGACTTCGGCTCAGGTCATGATCTCACGGTTCGTGAGTTCGAGCCCCACATCAGGCTCTGTGCTGACAGCTCGGAGCCTGGAGCCTGCTTTGGATCCTGTGTCTCCCCCTCTCTCTCTCAGAAATAATAAATGAATAAACTTTGAAAACGAAGTAAATAAAAATTTTCCAAAAAAAAAAAAAAAATCCAAAAAATGAAAAAAAAGGAGGATTTCCCCCGTGACCCGAGCTTCCGAACTGGGTGCGTACTCACCTATGCCCTTTCAAGGAGATCATATTGAGTTCAAGAGCTTTATCAAGAAATCGTTTTTCTAAAGCATCATCTCCTTTGGCGTTGCCAATGCGGAATGGAATATTCATCTTGCTTCTATTCTGGGGCTCCACCGGACATCTGAAAAACATGTTTATTATTCCAGCTACTTTTCCAAACTGTGACAGCCATTGACAAATCAACAGCAAAACTGTTTTTAAACATTTTGTCCTTACAAATAGATTTAAAAAGTCTGCCCCAGGACATTTCTGATTTTTACTTAAGGAGACCACTCTTGCATATGGAACAGTGAGTTCTACGACTTGTACTTAATTTCCATGGGCCTCAGTTTCCTCACCTAAATAATGGAAATAACACCTCCATTGCAGACTAGCTGTGATAGTTCAGTGACAACACACGCGAAGCTCCCCATATCTGGCTGCCACAACGTGAGTGACATTCTTTCTCTACAAGGCTAGAGAGAAAAAAATGTCGGTCCTAATAGTGGCTGAAAGACTTAATAATGAGCAGCTTTCAAAGCATTTGTCACACTGATTGTCCCAAGTTGTGTGACCTTGAGCAAGTTACTAAACCTCTCTGTTGTGCCTCACTTTCCTCATCCATTCAATAGTGGGAAGAATAAAGGAACGTACCTTCTATGGCTGACGTGAGGATTAAGTGAGCCACGAATTATAGGGAGTTTTTGTCGTATCTTGTGGTATGTTTTTAAATGGCCACGAATTCTCTAGAGCTCTCCAACAAGAAACGGGGTCTGGCTCTCCACACCTTTTGAACCTTGTGACTTGCTTTGACCAAGAGACTGCAACGGAAGTGTTGCTATGCGACTTGCAAGCCTAAGCCTCAAGGGGAATACGGCCTCTATAGCTGTCCTCCTAAAACATGGCCGCCATATTAGCAAGCCTGAGCTAGCTTGCTGGAAAGAGGCCCGGGCGACGGCCAGCACCAACTCCCAGATGTGTGAGTGAGGTCATTGTACACCACTGGCTCCAGGTGAATGAGCAGATGACCTTGACTGAATAAACAACCCAGGTGAGAGCGGCCAAAGAACCACCCAGCTAAGCCCAGCCCAACCTACTGACCCAGTCATGAGCAAAGAAAATGGCCGTTACTTTAACAACTATCTTGCCTGTTCTGTGATGCCAAAACAGATAACGGATACCATTCAAAATGGTGTCTGGAACATATTAAACCATCTAAGTATCGGTTAAATTCAACAAAGTCTTCTTTTTGTTACCAGCACCTTGCTCAAGGCTCATACAAACTCTCAAAAATGAATGATGTGTGAATTTTTACCGAGGAAAGGTTAGAATTTTGACTTCAGTTCCCGATTTGAAAAATAAGCAGCCAAGATTACGTCCCATTGACAATCAAAGCAGACAAATGGAAGAGCTGACATCTAAATCCGAAATAAAAGGAGAGTAAAATACAATAACAACCCTTTCTCCACCTTCAAGCTCATCCTGTTTTATTCTTACACTTCCACAGGGTGTGATTCATTAAAATTAAACAGCAAATAAAAGCAGTGTGAGGAAGCCCCCACTAAAAGTTATGCTCTCCCCTAAGGGCACATACATAATTCCTGCTAGAGTTAATAAGAGTTAAGTAGACACCTACAGGCAGAAGAGACGCCAAGGAGGGAAACCAAATATCCAGTAATAGGCTTTGAGCCCGAATTCGCGCACCCCCCTTTCACTAGGTGGTAGGTTTCATGGCTGACATTTAAATTAAAAATTCATTGGCTACCCTCTTGATATTCTGCTGCCTCAGGCTCCTGACAGGAGGGCCCAATTATTGCAAAAAGCATGTCTAATTTAAGAAAAAAAAATTAAAAGGAGGAAGAATGAAATATCTTATTTACAGTTCACCCCCACCCTGAATTCACCCCATCCTATCGTGAAAGCAGACAGGAGCCGGAGAGCCATGCACCGGCACACAGGTAGTTCCCTCGTGCCCAGGAGGGGCCCTGGCATAAAGCTCAAGAAGGGAGACAAAGATTAAAGGGGATCCACTGCTCCCCTTCTGGTGAGATGGCTGCGTAGGGAATTAACAAGAACAACAGCACGCAGAGCGGAATGGAGAGTGGGAACACCAGAAGCTGGAGAGACCTGCTAGAAAGTTCTTACAAAGAGGTTTCCTGCTCAGAAGAATGAGGGCCTGTGACTATGCAAGGGCACTGGGGAGCCTCAAGCATGGGGGACAAACTCAAATGCCCACTGGGGCCCAGCTGTCATAAAAATGAGAACAGGTCCGGGGAGCCACACTCAGCACAAACCCCCTTTGTTACCTAACAAATGTGACTGCCCCGTTCTTCACCTCCCTGGGGAAACATGCTCCTTTTTCTTGAAACACATGGCCCTCCCGACTGAAGTCTCCCTCCCAGCCCCACTCCACTGTCAGGGACACATGGATTATGAAATAAGAAATCTGGATTTTTAGGGGCACCTAGGTGGCTCAGTCGGTTGAGCGTCCGACTTCAGCTCAGGTCACGATCTCATGGTTCATGGGTTCAAGCCCTGTGTCAGGTTCTATGCGGACAGCTCAGAGACTGGAGCCTGCTTCAGATTCTGTGTCTCTCTCTCTCTCTTGCCCCTCCCTCGATCACACCTTGTCTCTCTCTCAAAAATAAATAAACATTAAAAAAAAATTTTTTTTGAAAGAAATCTGAATTGTTAATGCTTTTCCCATATTCCAATATTGGCTTCAGTTGCGTTTTAAGCGCTCTGCAAGGGGCACCTGGGTGGCTCAGTCGCCCTCGCGTGTCTGACTCTTGATTTTGGCTCAAGTCATGATCTCGCAGTTTTAGGAGTTCGAGCTCCGTGTGGGCTCCTCGCTGGTGACACAGAGGCTGCCTGAGATTCTCCCTTTCCCTGCCCCTCCCCGCTCATGCTCTCTCCTGTCTAAAATGGTAAATAAACTTACTTAAAACAAAACCAAATAAACGCTCTGTGAGCTGTACAAAGCACTGTTGTGGGCTGCACTTGGCCACTGCTCTCCCGTGTGTGACCTGGGTAGTTACTAGTGCATTTTGGAAGCTGGCAGAAGGTGCCAAGGCTAAGGGAGCTACGGTGGGTCCTGGTAAGCAGCGTGTAACCAGCCAGGTAATCCCAGGACTACAAAAATTTAAGGGGAAACTGCTTCCCACTACGTCTATGGTAAAAGCAGAGATGGGAGGGATTACTGAAGAAGCAGTTCCATGGCCTGATAAACAGGAAATCCTGGGTTCACAGGGTTAAACTGGTGTCTTGTCTCCTACTGAACTTCCTGGAGCCTGTGATGGGTTTCATATGAATTTTAAACTCCCTGCATGATGAATTCCTACAAAGACACAGTTTTCCTCAAATGCATGTGGCTGAGAAACCCTCTGGGTCTCTGGGATTGGTGTTCCAGAACGCTCCCTGAGGAACGCAGGGACTTCTCAAGGTTCCAGAGAGGGCTGCGTGGGGCAAAGGCACTGCCTCAGCGATCACCAACCTCACAGATGGGTGAGGGTTGGCACGACGCAGGGCATTAGCTTCAGCAATGTCCTTCTAGAAGGCCAGCTGAGAAGCGCAGGGGACGCAGAAAAGAATGCGCCTGGCCGGAGAGAAGCCCGCAAAATACCATCACAAGGCCTCTCTTTACTGCCGAATTTTTTAAATGAAATTAGCCTTAGGGGCGCCTGGGTGGCTCAATCAGTGAAGCGTTCCGACTCTTGATTTCAGCTCAGTTCATGATCTCCCAGTTGGTGGGATCGAGACCCAATCTCGGCTCTGCACTGACAGCATGTCAGTTTAGGATTCTCTCTCTCCCTCTCAGCCTCTGCCCCAGTCATGCTCTCTCTTTCTCTCTCTACCATCCTCCCCTCTCTCTCTCACATCGCTTTAATTTTAAATTTCTATACAATTTATGAAAATCTAGAGTAAAAATACACAGATCTACCATCCCCTTCCCAGAGGTGGCTCCCATCAGTAACCTGGTGTGCATTCCTCAGCATCTTTTTAAACTTGCAACTGTGGGTGTAGGCACATATGTGTATGTTCACATCTGTGTATATACACATACGCAACATTTACAAATATACACGTTGTGGTTTTATAAATGAAATAATACAAGCATCACCCTTTCCTATACTTAAATTTTCCTTCTATCCCAATGACAACGTGGCCAGCCTCCCATGTATGTTCTCACAGACCTCCCTGACCCTTCTCACTGGACACGTTACCCCACTGGGATGGATCCTAACTTCTTCCATCAGACCCCTCCTGATGGGGATCCTGGTTGTCTGCAGATCTTCACCCAACAGCACCAGGCTCCCAGGTACCAAATTAGGCACACCCCTCTGTATCCACAAAGAGATATGACACAGGCATCTACTTAGAAGTAAAAATCCTTGGTCAGAGAGCAAGAGTTTTGAATCTTGATGGGTGCTGCAAACTTCACTCCGAAAGCATCCAAATTTATACTTGACACACCAAGTGCATTCCCTTGCCCTACGTTATCAATCTTTAATTTCTGCTGCTCAGCAGGGGAAAAATCTCCTGGTTCTAATCTGCATTTCTCGAAGAAGTTGGCATTGCCTGTTAGCCAGCTGGGTTTCTTCTGGGTCGTTGGCTCACACCATTAGCAACCGCTCCGTTTGTATTTGGTTATCCTTCTCCATTTGTGGGCTCTTGCCAAGGACAGTCATCTATACTTTTTGCTACTACAAAACTTTTCTCACGTCTGTTGTTTTTGTTTTCATTCTATTGTGATGTCGTAAGCTATGTAAATTTTTAAGATTTTCACATATTTAGACATGTCTTTTACTTCATGGCTTCTGAGTTTTGTGGCTTGTTTAGAAAGGCCTTCTGCACTCCTTACACTTAAAAGAAACTCTCTCCTGTATTTTTTTATTTTCTTTTTTATGTTTGGGGAGCCTGGGTGGCTCAGTCAGTTAAGCGTCCGACTTTGGCTTAGGTCATGATCTCACGATTTGTGGGTTCATGAGATCATAAAACATTCTTTTTTAATGTTTTATTTATTTCTGAGAGAGAGACAGGGTGAGCAGGGGAGAGGCAGAAGAGAGGGAGAGACACAGAATCTGAAGCAGGTTCCAGGCTCTGAGCTGTCAGCACAGAGCCTGACGCGGAGCTCAAACTCATGAACCGTGAGATCATGACCCGAGCCGAAGTTGGACGCTTAACCAATGAGCCACCCAGGTGCCTCAGGAACTAACTCTTAAGGAATGTTCCCTAGGTGCCAAGTACTTCTTCCAGGGCTTTATACAAGGTAACCTACACTAGAGCCCTTCTTCTGAACCCTTGTTATATATTCTTTATTCACACAGATTTTCATTTACTACTCACAAGAGCCTTGGGAAGTATGTACCATCAGGGCACTTGGAAGACTCAGTTGGTTAAGCGACCAACTCTTGATTTGGGCTCAGCTCATGATCTCATGGTTTCGAGAGTTCGAACCCCGTGTCAGGTTCTGTGCTGACACTGTGGAGCCTGCTTGGCATTCTCTCTCTCTGCTGCTCTCTCTGCCCCTCCCCCACTTGTGCTATCTCTGTCTCTCTCAAAATAAATAAATAAACTTTAAAAAAAAGTATACCATCATTACACACGCTGTACAGATAAAGAAACATAGAGTCTGGAGCAGTTAGGTCACTTGCTAATATGTGGAAAAGAGGGGGTTCACTGTTCATGTGGGCTCAAGTCAGGGTCAACCGGCACCACATGGATGGTTAGGCTATGGAATGAACTCCAGGAACTTCAACAGCTGACTTTTCTAGTCTCGGAGTCCATGCCAGGCTGACTGGCAGAGCTGTCGCAACCCGCTAGAAACTGCCCAGAACCGTGTTCAGTAATGGGCTGCCTTATAAGTTGGGAGAAACCAAAGAGGACAGGGGCACAAAAATAAGGAGCAAGGGGTAGTGGTAAATGGCAAATTTTAATTCTAGGTTATTCGGTATTCTTCTTTAAAACTGCTTACCTCCCTCTGGGGCCATATTTCTGTAGTTGGAAAGAAAAGCGAAGTTGTTCCTGAAAATCCAAGTGAGTACAGGAAGAGGTAGTAAGCACCCGCTGTAAGTGCTGAGTGGGATACAAGCGAAAGGCCGCCTGACTCCAGTAACAGGCTCCCACAGGAAGGTCAGGGGCCGGGGTGACATTTTCTGGGCAGGGAGCCCAGGGTGGCTGCAAGTTCCCAGAAAGAGGTTTTCTCTGAAGAAGATGAAAATTCTGGGTCAAGGCTGTGCATAAGTACATGAGAAGTGTTAGGTGGGAAAGTGACCAGATTCCCCAGCGGACAACCCGCCTGCTAAGTCGGCGTCAGCAGGCTGCCTTCTGGGAAATGCCAGGCTGGGCACTTGGAGTTTAAGGACCTTGGGGGAAAAAGGAATTTGGGGGTTTCTCAGTGGTTCTCTCCTACGCCTTATTTTGCTTCTAATTCTCTGGATTTTTCCAGAGGCATTATCATTCTTTCTGTCCTCCCATTTTGTACCTATGTATCTCCTGAGAAATAAATGGAGCCAAAAGCTAACAGAAAATTTGGTCTCCTCTCCACAACCGCCAAGTGCTTTCACTCATATTCAGGTTCTGAGCGCTGTGGGGTCTGGAAAGATATCTTATTCTTCTGGGCATCCCAGGGCCTAGAACAAGGTGAGCCCAGGAACACTTACTGGATGGACGGATAGGTGTGCAGATAGATGATCAATGGATGGATGGATGGATGGATGGATGGATAACAGATGGATGGACGGATGAGTATTTGGGTCAT
The DNA here is from genome assembly GCF_003009895.1 of Hyaena hyaena. Taxonomy (NCBI): domain Eukaryota; kingdom Metazoa; phylum Chordata; class Mammalia; order Carnivora; family Hyaenidae; genus Hyaena; species Hyaena hyaena. The sequence goes on along the minus strand of NW_024080840.1, from coordinate 2,107,332 downwards.
GATGGATGGGTGGGTGGGTAGATGTGTGGATGGCTGAACAGAAGACTAAATAGTTGGACTAAACAGGTCTTCAGACCTTTCCAGACCTTCCTTGTCATTCCAGCACAACCATCCCCTCTCGGCAACCCCCACTCTGCTCCCCAAACACAATGCACTCTCTCCCCAGTACCTTCGCAGGGGCTGTGCCCTGCTTTCCTACAAATTCCTAAAAGTACTTTTGCCCTCCTCTGACTAACTCTACCCACGCCCAAGGCTCAATCAAGCTCATTCACAAACCCCCGTACACCTCCAGGCAAAGCAGTATCATCTTACTGCTCTAAGCTTATAATATCTATCAATGAGCCCTTGGCTATGAACTCCTAGGACCATCCTCCAAGCCCCCGGTCTGCACTTGGCTGTTGCACGGAACCAGAGCAGGCAGAAAGCATGGTGTGCACACCTCCCCCCAGACCACACGTCCGGGAGAAGCCTAGAGGCTAAGGCATCCATCCAAACCCAACTCCCCCAGGGCCTGTGGCTAGAGGCTCACTGCATACCAAGAACTCACAGGAACAGGCAAAAAGCATTTTAAGGACAGAGGGAGCAGTGGCATGCTCCTTTACACCCCGCCCATCACCCATGGGTGGGCATGAAGATGTATTAAAAGTTGGGCTTAAAATATTGTTTTGTGCATCCCTTGTGGCACACTGAATTCTCAAAGAAGAGTATACATTCTCTAGTTCCTATCAGTCAGTTACTATCATGGAGCCTGAAAGAGAATAGTCACTAAGGAGGAGGTCTCAGGCTTGGTAAATGAGTATGTGTTTATGTACATGCATACACATGTGCACACACAAACATACCCGTATGTGTGTGCACGTACATTCACACAGTATAAGGTTTCCTACACCTGTATGCCACTTGGAAGGAGGAAGGGTGGGAAATGCAAATGAAAACACCATCTGTTAAGCTCCCTGTGTGCCAGGCACTGTACTAGGCGCTTCACATCCAGCATTCTGGTGAGAGGTCTGCAGTAGGGGACTGGATAGTGGCCCCCCCAAAAAGGGGCACCATGTCCCAACCCTTGGAAACAGGGTCTTTGAGGATGTAACTACGTTAACGGTCTCTAGCTCAGGGAAACCATCCCTGACTATCTGGGTAGGCCCTACATCCAGCAACCAGAAGTGAGGACACACAGCAAAGGTGAGGTCAGAGACTGGGGCGATGCGCCACAGGCCACGGAATGCCTGGAGCCACGAAGAACGGGCTGGAGCCCCTGGATGGAGCAAGGCGGTGCTGACATCCTGCACCTCCGGCCTCCAGAACAGGCAGAATGGATTTCCGTGGTATTCAACCACTGAGTTAGTGAATCTTCGCCCCAGCACTCCTAGGAGACAAATACAAGGCCCGTACGTTCTCTCTGCCCCTCACGGGAGCAGGTCCAGTAGTAAACACACGTTCATGAATCAATTGGTCGCCAAGATGTTTTTTCACTTTTTTCTTTTAATTTTTAAAAAAAATTTTTAATGTTTATTTATTTGGGGAGGGAGGGGCAGAGAGAGATGGAGACACAGAATCTGAAGCAGTTCCGGGCTCTGAGCTGTCCACCCAGGCGTCCAAGTCATAAAAATGTTTAAGTAGAAGTCTCCTCATTCACAGACTGCAGGCCTGAGATGGGAAGGCTTCTTCTATAATAAAAGAAGCCGTGAACTTCCCTAAAAAGGTAGGTGACCTGGCTGAGGGGACCAGGAATGGGTGTCTATACCAAGGGCCTCTGGTGGAATCCCTACATAAAGGGGAGAGCTTCCAGCAAATCTGCCTGACTTTTCCCAGGGGACACACAAAGGCAGCAGACAGGGGGAGGAGGAGTCCACCCCACAAGGAACTGAGACTCTTCCCCGGGAGAGATCGCTGGTTTGAGAAATATCACCACCGCCTGGAAAACGGGCCCCTAAGCCTGGGATTCCACAGGTGGGGATGCACAACGAGAGAACCCACCTGCCTCCGACTGCAAGGCCCCAAGGCCACCCAGCTCACTGGCACTTCGGCATCAAGAAAGGGGAACATATCCATTTCTCAAAGGCATGTGACATATACACATGAGAATTTTGAAAATTCACAAGAAGCAAGGGGCCTTAGTCGGTTGAGCATCTGACTTTGGCTCAGGTCATGATCTCATGGTTTGTGGGTTCGAGCCCCACACTGGGTTGTAGAGACTACTTAAAAATAAAAATCTTTGGGGTGCCTGGGTGGTTCAGTTGGCTGAGCACCCGACTCCGGCTCAGGTTATGGTCTCACAGTTCATGAGTTCAAGCCCCACATTGGGCTCACTGCCGTCAGCACAGAGCCCACTTCGGATCCTTCTGTGGCCCCCTCTCTGCCCCTCCCCCGCTTGCATCCTCTCAAAAATAAATAAAAGATTTTAAGTAATAATTAATTAAAGAAAAGAAACTCACAAGAGGCAAAATGCGAGAGAAAGTCCGTCAACTTACACATAGAATCCTTGTGAGTTATCAATGATGTTATAAATCATCTGCGACTTGACAGAGCTGAGGTTCTCCATGGCAGCCGCACCGCCATTATTCTTGATCCACTCCAGGACCAAGCCCATGACATAGATGCTGAAATAAAGGTTAAAAAAAAAAAATCCATCTAGTTCAGCTCTGCAAAAGTGGAAAGATATTTAAGCCAACCATGTTTTGCAGCAAGCACCCTCCCCACCCCCACACAGTTAACCCTTCATTTCCTACCCTCAGAGCCCATACTTCATAGTTCGTACCATTCACTCCTTTATTTTCTATTTCTCTGGGCCCACGATTTGGAGTGTATGGTTGTGGAAGACCTGAGGCAGTGTTCGCCTTCTCCACCACAGAGCCCTCACAGGGAGCCCTCTACCTGGAGGGAGCTGTGGGGTACAGTAATGGGAGCATGGGCTCCGAGTCCGTTTTGACTCTGGTCCCACTGCTGCCACTAATTAAGAACACTACCCAGGTATGGAAACCAACTTGACAATAAACTATTTGTAAAAAAAAAAAAAAAAAAAAACAAAACAAAAAAACAAACATGGGGCGCCTGAGTGGCTTAGTCGGTTAAGCGTCCGACTTTCACTTAGGTCATGATCTCGCGGTTCGTGGGTTCGAGCCCCGCGTCGGGCTCTGTGCTGACAGCCAGCTCAGAGCCTGGAGCTTGCTTCAGTCTGTGACTCCCTCTGTCTCTGACCCTCCCCTGCTCACACTGTCTCTCTCTCTCTCCTAGAAATAAAAACATTTAAAAAAATTTTTTAACAAAAACAAAACACAAAAAAAACACTACCCAGGAGTAGTCACCTTGGGAACCCAAACCCCGGCTTTCCCATCTGGAAAAAGGGACACCTCACCCTACGGTAGACAGCTGGCATTTTAGCTGCCCCGATCCTCCTAACCCCACACCCACCCAACGGGCAGATCCAGCAGGGTCCCTCGCCCTCTGGTGTCAGAGGTGGGCAGGGCACCTAACAGGGCCAATCAGAGCCCTCCCTGAGATTCTCTGACCTGGGCGTGAGGACAGAGGCAGGCCTGTGTGCTGGTGGAAGTGTGAGACGCTAGTAAGAACACGTGACAGAGACTTGTCTGAGAAAAAGAAGCCAATGTTCCAGCACAAAGAAGCAAGGATCAGTGGGGCGCCTGGGTGGCTCAGTCGGTCAAGCGTCCGACTTTCGCTTAGGTCGTGAGCTCGCGGTTCGTGGGTTCGAGCCCCGCGTCGGGCTCTGTGCTGACTGCCAGCTCGGAGCCTGGAGCCTCTTTCAGTCTGTGACTCCCTCTCTCTCTGACCCTCCCCTGCTCACGCTGTCTCTCTCTCTCCTAGAAATAAATAAAAATATTAAAAAAAAAAAAAAAAAAAAAAAGGCAGCAAGGATCAGAAACAGAGAGCAAGTGGGGTGGGATTTGTGTCCCTGGTCCCAGGAGGAGCCACTGCGCCCCGGCCCCTCCTGCAGCCTGGCCGTCTTCCTGTCTGAGCCCGAATGTCAGCTCTGCCACTGTGAGACCTCGGGGCTCGAGGGGACCGCAGGAGACAGGTCGGGTGAGGTGCTCAGTGCAGGGTCTGACATGTGGCACGTAGGTCACAGGAGTGTCGTTAACAGCATCTTCATTACGAAGTGCTCAAAACTACACTGAACACATACGATGTTGAAGAACAGTGGACGGTTTCTCAATGGCCTTTTGAAAGCCCATCTCACTTTTTTTTTTTTATTTATTTATTTTGAAAGGGACAGAGTGCGTGTGTGCACCAAGCAGAGGAGATGTAGAGAATTGGGGGGGGGGGGGGGAGAATCCCAAGCAGGCTCTGCAATTTGGGACTTTAACTCCACAAACTGTGAGATCAAGACCTGAGCCGAAATCAAGAGTCAGACTGAGCTTAACCAACTGAGCCACCCAGGGGCTCCTGCAAGCCCATCTCTGAAAAAGGAGCAAACAGCTCCATGTGCACCTCACTGAAAGTGTGGGGGGGCAGGAGCACAGGTCCCCAAGGGAAGAGACACCATCTACTTGAGCTGGGAACTTGAAGATCAGTTCTGGCTATGCCCTGTCCAGGAGTAGAACAAAGGTCCCCTACGGGGATCTGTGCAAACCAGGTTGCCAGGAGTCAACGCCCAGCAGATCTGGGGTGCTACCCCTAGACGAGAGCTGCCTCGTTCATTAACACCACGGGTCTGTTACCACCGTGACAGGTTGAAGAGGGAGATCACAGGATCTGGAAAGCATTCAAATGGCCAGAAGCTTGTCCCAGAGGAAGCCTATGGCACTAACTGGCTCACTGACAGTCTCAACCTGGCAGGCACAGGACCCAGCTGTTTCCACCTCTAGAAGTTAGCAGAAGCAAATGCTGGGCTGCTCAGTAGCAATGGGCAGAGCAGCCTGCACTCCAAAATATGTAATAGCCTCTCCAGAAGCTTCCCCAGCTTGAGGAATGAGAAAGCAGCTAGCGGCCAAAAGGGAAGAGAGAATGGAGAACAGCCCCTGAGTAAGTTACAGCCTCCGCTGCAGCTCTGTGGATAAAGATTCAGAAAGCAGAGGGACAAAGGGGAAAGAAGAAAGGCGGAGAAGTATTGTCTAACGTCTGGTATGGGGCCAGGCAGCCTGCTAGTTGTTCCTTCTTTTCTTGATCACAATAATCCTGAGGTCAGGGCTACCCATCAACCCATTTGACGGATGAGGAAACTGAGGTTTGGGGAACTTAATTTGGCTAATGTCACCCATTTAGTGGCTGAGGAAGCCAGGATTACAACCCCGGCTGGTCTGACTCCTAAGCCTGAGCTCTGTTCACAGTAACCAAGGCATCTGGTTTAGCAGGGGCTCCTGGACCCTCGGCCACTACCTCACCTGCTAGTGGGGCAGCCAGGCTGGCACCAAACCTCAGACACAGCTGCCCAGAGCGGCTGCTAGAGCAGCTTCACAGTGCAACTGTGTGGACGTGTGTGTGTCCCAGACAGGACGCTGCTCTCTCTGCCCTCCCCGGCTCGGGCTTTTTCTCTCTCTCTCAAAAGAAAAAAAAAAAATGGGGCACTTGAGTGGCTCAGTCAGTTGAGCATCCGACTTTGGCTCAGGTCATGATCTCACACTTGGTGAGTTCGAGCCCCACGTCGGGCTCGCTGCTGTCAGCGTAAAGCCCACTTTGGATCCTCCGGCCCCTCCTGTCTCTGCCCCTCCCCTGCTGGCTCTCTCTCAAAAACAATAAAATAAACATTAAAAAACACACAGATGTGACACTTCCCACCCACTCCCCTGTTCAGTGACATGCTCTAGAACTCCCTTTTAACCCGATTCTTCCCTCCCCCACGAACCACAGAAGCACGCCCTGCCCCGTGATCCAGGCAAAGCCACTCCTGCCCAGTCACTGACCGTACCCTTCCAAGGCCATGCTTCGCTTTCACCTACAGCTCTTTCATTGAAGAGTTCCCTAGCTGCTTTCTCGCTACTCAAACCCAAGGCTGCAGCAAGGTCCCCGGTCCCAGCCAGTTGTCAGCACCAACACACTGCCCTCTCCGTGGCTGTCATGCTCAGAGTCAGTGCTTATTTTAACGGGACCTGAGCAGGCGATGGGCAGGAAGTCCTTCCATTTTACAAGCTGTCCCAGAGCCGGCACCCTGAGCCTCGTCTGTGAAGTGTCAGCATGAAGCAGACCACTCTGTGGCTTCTAGTTCATTATCAACTCATGCTTCTACCCCCCACACATTCCAAACTCTTCAAACTACAGGCACCCTAAGTGCTTGGTCTCCATTCTCCCCATCAACCAATTTAGCGTGCCTGATTCATGCCTTCACTTCTAAAATGACACACAGCGTAAGTTTACTATCAAAGCTTGCCTGTTAAGTTACTAAATAAATCACAATAGATCCACTCTGTGGAATACCACACAGCAATTCAAAGTTTTCAAAGAAAAGAACACTTGCATAGCATAGTGTTCGTGGCAGACTGTGGGGTAGAAAAAAGAAATCCACAGAACAGTCTATATGGTAAAGTTCCACTCACATAACTGAATACATAGCTCTGTGTATCTGCATACGCCCAGTTAAGGGTCTGTCAGGACCCACAGCAAGCAGTTAATAGTGCTTTCCCCAGTCGGTTCTGCTCCCTTCTGAATCTTTGCTAGGAACACATGTTAGGGGCATCTGGGTGGCTCAGTCAGTCAAGGAGAAGACTCTTGATTTGGGTTCAGGTCACAATCTCATATTTTGTGTGTTTGAGCCCTGCACTGGGCTCTGGGTTTCCAGCGTGGAGCCTGTTTGGGATTCTCTCTCTCTTCCTCTCTCTTTGCCCACCCCCCTTCTCCCTCTCTGAATAAATAAACTTTAAAAAATAAGAATACATGTTAACTTTTTAAAGCAATACAAATACTCGCTGTGCTCGAAGGCTTAGAAAGGCACAGAAAAAATCCTCAGAAAAACTCTCCCTGGCTGGTTGTTCTGAAGAGTCTAACTGCAGAAACTCCTGTGCTTCTGGGGTTCAAGAGGAGTGAGGCTTAGGCCCTGGGCAGGCCCACTCTCAGACTCTTGGTAAGAAAGGCAGCCTTGATTAACGGGGTTGTTTTGTTTCTTATTAGTTACTTGACCTCACACTACAGCGAAAACAAATGTAAACCTGCAGTGTTGGAAAACTATTTGTGGGTACAGAAGGGAAGCGTGGGTACCTTCTCGCCTGTGCATTCGTCAGGCTTAGTGTGATGTACTAAAGGGTTAAAACAGAAGGCCCGCTCGATCCTTTATTCCACCCTAATTCACAGCTCAGGGCTACAGGCAACTATGTGAAGACTTACTCAGCCCAGTTCACACAAAATGCCCAGAGCCAATGGTCATTCAGCTCCGATAAAAAAAAAAAAAAGAAGAAAGAAAGAAAGAAAGAAAGAAAGAAAGAAAGAAAGAAAGAAGAAAGAAAGAAAGAAAGAAAGAAAGAAAGAAAGAAAGAAAGAAAGAAAGAAAGAAAGAAAGAAAGAAAGAAAGACAGACTTCTTTTCAAACTTGGGGACTTTTCAAGGACTTGTGTGTAATACAAAGTTCAGGAGTCTTCTGCCTGCCTTATCGGCTCACTACCAAGGATTGGCGCGAGGGTCTGGCACAAACCTTCCTATGTCTAACTTGGGGCTTGTTCTCACTGGGTGAGCTAGAATTCTCTAATCTTGAAGGTGGTTAAGTACCAACAAACGAGCTCTAAGTTTTTCAAGCCACAGATTGAGGGTAACTGCTCAATTGAACAGACTTTTTCTTTTCTCCTGTTCTCTTCTTTCAGGGTAAGAGAAAGGAAGGCGACTTCCAGGGGAGTGTCTTGGTCAGAACACGTTTAACCCCGTCTTTATCTAATACGTTTACACAATTCGAATCAACTGTTGACAATGCTGCCCCCCGGTGGCCTCAGTTAACACTGCTCTGATGTGCCGGAGGGAGAAGTTTTGCCCCTTTTCTGCCCTTGTTTCTGGCTGAGCTCCCTCTCCTGAGCCAGGAAAGCTCTGGAAAGGCAGTGACTGACACCCCCCCCCCCCCCCCCCCCCCCCCCCCCCCCCCCCCCCCCCCCCCCCCCCCCACTGCCCAGTGTTACCCTCCCCCAGGTGACCAGCTGAGCTGACTGGTCAAGGCCCAGGCCGAGGCCTGCCCGGGAGTTGGTAGGAAGGGACCCTCTGTGCGAGTCACTGAAAAGTCCTTCTCTGTGTCTCTGGGTCTGACTCCATACACTGTTATCTCCTACTATGTGGTCGTATTTATTAGACAGACTGACCTGCTTTCTCACTGTTCCCCGTGGACTCCTCACCCTAATCTTAACAAACAGCACTTTAACATATTCATTACATTTTTTGGAATTTGCTTCCGACAGGGGGGAGGGGCAGGGAGGAAAGAATTTGCTTCCGGTAATTCTTAGTTACCAGAGAAGGTGCAAGAGGGTGTGCCTTCCCGCCACCGCTCTGGGCTGTGCTGTGATCTGATCTTGCCGGCTTTCAGGCCACACTTCAGGGGCAGTGTTCCCCTCTCCTCCTCCTGGAGCCCATGGTGGTCTCTGTCTCACCCTAAGAGACTCCCCTGATGGCGAGCCAGACCCTGGCCCCTCCTTCTAACGGGGAGGACAAACACCACCCGTCACCGTGCAGCCTGGCACCCTTCCCCAGGCTCCCTGCCCCTGTGTCCTCACCACTCGCCACGCCCAGTTCTCGTTTCTAACTTGGCCAGTGATCACTGGTGCCCGGAACTGCCTGGAACCCCAGAATCAGGACCGATGGACAAGAGATTCAGCCCCACGGCCCCCATCCTCAACAGGAATTTCAGAAACGCTTTCAACCAGGGTGAAACAGAGTGGGGTTTACAGAACACCCTATTCCCCAAGGAAAATAGGAGACACAAATGAGCTGCTGTGCAGAAATCCAGCGGAAATTTCCATCAGAAGTCTAACTTTGAGGGGCACCTGGGAGCTCAGTTGGTTAAGTGTCTGACTTTGGCTCAGGTCACACAATCTCACGGTTCTTAGGTTCGAGCCCCTCATCAAGCTCTCTGCGGTCAGCACAGAGCCTGCTTCAGATCCTTTGTCCCCGCCTCCTCTCTCTGCCCCTCCCCTGCTCTCAGATCTCTCTCTCACACACAAAATAAATAAATTACTTAAAAAAAAAAATTCTGGGGCACCTGGGTGGCTCAGTCAGTGAAGCATCCGACTTCAGCTCAAATCATGGTCTCACGGTTCATGGGTTTGAACCCTGTGTCAGGCTCTGTGCTGACAGCTCAGAGCCTGGGAGTCTGCTTCGGATTCTGTATCTGTCTCTCCTCCCTTCCCCTGCTCATGCTCCATTTCTCAAAAATTAATAAACATTAAAAAATTAAAGAAAAATTTTTTAAAACATTAAAAAACGCTTTCCTTTCCTAGAGCCAATTATGTAGAAGGTTTTCTAGAAGTTCTAGAGTGCTCCTTGTTGGGGAGAACTCTGACAAAGTCCCAACCCAGAAGGAAACGCTGCCTGCACCAGCCAGAGCCCGCCTTTACACATGCTCTTCTAAGAGCACTTTCCACCCAGAAAAATCCATGAGCGGAAGAGCTGGACTCCAACAGTGATCTCTTCTCCTAAGATGAATCCTTCAGACACAAAAACACGTACACTGATAATCTCACCTGTGGAGAGCATTCAAGTTACAGGGTGAACACACCCAAGCTCTGGAACCAGGCTGTCTGGGTTCGAATCCCAGCCATGCCACGTGCTAGAAGTATGACCTCTCTGCCTCTTTACTTGCAAAATGGGATAAAAAGAGTATTTACCTCCTCAGGCACTTGGCAGGATGAAAAGGGTCATACAAATAAAGTACCACCATTCTAGATCATACCTGACCTGAAAAGTAATCCATAAAGTCTGGCTCTTCCCCCACTTCCCCCCACTAAGACTCTGGGAACTAATGACAAGAGAAACAATAATAATACAGCAGCTAACATTTATAAATTACCCTGTGCCAACCACCAAGTGCATTTTATATGTGAATAAATAAATAAGTAAATAAGTAAATCCTCACAGAGATCCAATCAGCAGGGTAGTCTTCTTACCCCTGGAGAAGCTTGCTACACAGACAGTTTAAGTGACTTGCCCAAGATCACACAGCTAGTAAGGAGTAAAATCTCCCTGCAGCTGTTAAATCCCAGGTGTCACAAGATTTTCACAACATACCTGAGGCGAGGGGTTAAAAGACCATGGGGGCAGGGGACCCTCGCTCTCCCTGCGTGTGCTTTCATACCCTTTTCTCACGTGGCTAAGCAGAAGCCAGGCCTGCTTACAGGGCAACTGCAGGCTAGGAGAAAAGCCAGAAAGGTGTCTGTTCCAAGGCAGTGTGTTCACTGCCTGGGGGCCAGCACTGTGCAGGCGCAGCAGGGAGAGAAAAGAAAGCTGGGGAGGCCTGGCCTTTGAAAGTCCTTTTCCAAAGCTTCACAGGCTGAGATACAAGCCAGCCACTTCGTGTGCAGCTAGCGCTTGGGTTAATGGCAAACCCCTAAGGCTAACAAGACCAAACAAAAACACCACCCCAGAAAAGAAAGGGCAAGGAAAGCTGAGCTCACAGCACACAGAGGGTAACAGGGAGAGGCGAGCTGGGCAGAGAATCCTGATAGGATGTCTGAGCCTTTAGGTCACTGGGCTGTGAAAACATGCTCTGCTTAACAAGCCACCTCCCTCCGCTTTGATGGGAAACAGTGAGACACCCTCGTCAGTCCCTGGCCCCTGCACCCCACCCCGAGCCATGCCTCGGAGGCTGACCTGAAGCACGGGGGTGTGTTGTACAAGGAGCTGTTTCCAGCCTGCACTTTGTAGTCCAGGAAGGATGGGCACTCTCTGAGGGCGACCCCCAGCAGGTCATCCCGGATGATCACCACTGTGACCCCGGCAGAGCCGACGTTCTTCTGCGCGCCGGCAAAAATGACACCGAACTGAAAGAGAGAAGACGTGCTGCTTTAGATACACTTGGTCATCTTTTAGAACTGTATTCAAGTTTCCCAATCTCTTTCTAGAGTATGAGGAAGTGATTCTATTTCAATCTTGCTCAAAGTGCATTCTGTTCTCTAAAGGCATCTCTCCCTGGGACAGTTCGGAGGCCGCAGGTTACATGTGCGCCCCGTCCCACTCACCAGCAAGGGGCCAGCCCAAGCCAATCACTATCCACACTCATATCACTGTATATACCCCCTTTCTACACCTAAACCAATATTTAAAATAGGGCTGGGAGGGGCGCCAGGGTGGCTCAGTCGGTTATGCATCGGACTTTGGCTCAGGTCATGATCTCACTATTCATGAGTTCAAGGCCCGCATCGGGCTCTGTGCTGACAGCTCAGAGCCTGGATCCTGCTTCGGATTCTGTGTCTCCATCTCTGTCTCTCAAAAAATGAATATTAAAAATTTTTTAAATAAAAAAATAAAATAAAATGGGGCTGGGTGGTTCCATCAGTTAAGCATCCAACTTTGGCTGAAGACATAATCTCACTGTTCGTGAGTTCAAGCCCCGCATCGGGCTCTGTGCTGACAGCTTGGAGCCTAGAGAGCTTCCTTTGGATTCTGTGTGTGTGTGTGTGTGTGTGTGTGTGTCTCTCTCTCTGCTCCTCCCCTGCCCGCGCACGGTCTCTCTCTCTCAAAAATAAACAAACGTCAAAAAAAAAAAAAAAAACAAAAACAGGTGAAAAGAAATGTAAACGCTTTACAGGTATTGCGTGCCCTGGTTGCATGCACCTGAGTGCTGTGCTTCCCCACCCCCAACCCCCCCGCCACCCCCACCCCTGGGCCCCGCCCACCAGCCCTGGTGTACCACCAGGAAAGGCTATGTGCCCTGTTGATGCTCTTGGAGTTGAGGTGGGCTCACGGCAAGGCGGAGCTCCTTCACACATCCCCTGAGCTTGGATAATCTGCATCTTCCCTGGAAGACAGCAAGCTACTCCTGATGCGGTGGCCAAAACACTTCCTAAGAGGGACCCTCGAAGGCAGATACATTCCCCCAAGGACTCTAGGGTGACCCTGTTAGGCGATCATTAACACTGGGTGGTAACATCAAGACGTAAGCATTCTGACGACCCACAAGAAACAAGCAACTGTCAGCCTGTCATTGTGAGCTGCCCAGGCTTTGGCATCTCAGCTGGTCCAAGACACTCTGGGCCTTTCCGTGTCCTAGTACCTATATTAAAGTGCTTTCACGGAATCCGAGACACCAGCATCCCCCCGCCAGGTCCTCTTACACCCCACCTTGGAAACATCCACTGGCTTGGATAGGAAGTTTGAGGACATGTCGCAAACCAGCACCGCACCCTCGACGTCAGGGATAAAGTCGAACTCCACGCCGTGCACGGTCTCGTTGGCACAGTAATACACATAGGAGGCATCGGGGTTCAGGCTCCAGGTGCTGGGATCTGGAATTTCTATCACAGAACAAAAGGTGGAGACTCTGGCCTGGCCGTTCATTCTGCCCTCCTTGTGTAGATGGGAATGACCAAGAATGACACCCCGCCCCTCGCAGTGAAAGGCTCATCCCAAAGTCCTCCCAAGTGGAACCACCCCACCCATCTTGCATTATAATCCCCATCAACAACCTCAAAGGATAATCAATCCCACCTTTTTGACAGTTATAGGGGGCAACTCAGCTTCAAGAATGGTGTGGTGGGTATTTGCGGAGGTTTATTCCTATTACCCAGTTTCCATCTATCCTGTGTCCAGAGTTTCCTCTTGGGGCTCCCGATTCCCCAGCTCAGCCCACGTAGCTCCAGTGGGGCCAATGGCACTTGCAGTCACATGACCGACTGGGAACGGAACCCAGGAGATGTGAAACTATAACTGGAAATGCTTGAGCAAAGGCATTGAAACTTGGGAGAATAGAAGGTCAGGAGGATCTCCTAAAAGGGAGTACAGCTTTCCTGACTGTGGAGCCACCACTGAGGAGACAAGGAGCGACGCCAGGACCTACAGACACTGTTGGGGCCCTTGATCAAGCCATTCCTAAAGCCAAATCAGCCCCTAGGCTTTCAGGTGACAGAACCTAAGAATACTCCTTCTGTAGCAGCCAGTGAACAATCTTAATAAGTACAACCATCCATTCTGAATGGTATCAAACCAACTGCTGACGAGAAGAAGGAATTAAAAATTGCAAGTTGCCCTGGGCAGGGGTAACCTGATATCTAAGGAGGGACCACCCACCCATCAACTTCTGCCAGCATTTCATTATCACCGTTGAACTCAGATCCCAGCACTTACTCGTGTAACTCCCAAGTTTGGGGTGCACGATATTCACAGTCCCAAACTTCTTGGCTTCTTCGGCGGCCTTGGCTGACCAAGATCCTGTCACCACATAGTCAGCACACCTTCCTGCTTTCAGGCCAATCAGGTTTAAGGGGACAGCGCTGAACTGGCCGCACCCACCTCCTTGCACAAAAATCACCTTGTAGTTGTCTGGAACAGCTCTGGGCAGAAGCACAGGTGATGGTAAACAGAGACACAGGGTGAAACGATGAAGAATGAGCGACGCTCTACCAGCACTTTTCTTTCGGTGGATATACTACAAGAAATATGGTAAAGCCCCCCGCCCCATGGCTTTGCCTATTTATCTATTCCCTCCTTGGACAACCATGTATCATATCATACATGTATCATAAACCGGCTGATCCTACAACCACGGGTGGCCATTTGGTGAAGCCAACACCTAAAAAAGCAAAGCCAAAAGATGAAGATAAAGACCTTCCTGAACATCACCTAAATCACTCGTTCCCTTTACAGTTACACACGGTAACACATCCCCTCTTTCACTTAAGCCAAGAGCTGGACATCTGTCACTTGCAACCAGAAGTCCTAAAAATAGATATGTGCTGGACCGTGCTATGAACTAAGTGGGCAGTCGTAAAGGGTCATAGATAATAGTTTAGGAAGAAGCATATAATCACACATTGACATACATCAAGCCTAACATGGGGCTCCTGAGTGGCTCAGTTGGTTAACCGTGCAACTTCAGCTCAGGTCATAATCTCACAGTTTGTGAGTTCAAGCCCCAGGCTGGGCTCTGTGCTGACAGCATGGAGCCTGGAGCCCACTTTGAGTTCTGTATCTACCTCTCTCTCTCTGCCCCTTTCTCAGCCCAGCTCACACTCTGTCTCTCACTCAAAAATAAATAAATATTGGGGTGCCTGGGTGGCTCAGTAGGTTAAGCGTCCGACTTCGGCTCAGGTCATGATCTCACAGTTCATGGGTTCAAGCCCCACATCGGGCTCTGTGCTAAGAGCCAGCTCAGAGCCTAGAGCCTGTTTCAGATTCTGTGCCTCCCTCTCTCTCTGGCCCTCTCCTGCTCATGCGGCCTCTTTCTCTCTCTCAGAAATAAGTAAAACATTAACAAAATAAAACTTTTTTAAATAAACATTAAAAAATTTTTTTTTAAAAACTAACAGGGAAACTTCTGGACTGTAGCGTAGAAAATGAAGATGATGGTTGGAATGGCTCCGGGCAGTAAGAGAAGGCCAACTCCAGAGGGACTAGCCTGGACCCAAGCCTTTGAGTCAGGTCAGAGCTTGGAAAGAGGTACGGGAGGCAGACGGCTGGAGACAGAACCGAGAGCGTTCTGGGGAATGGGCGCTGTGCAGATATCTGGTTCTGAACCAGGTCCGCGTATTATCATCCAGGCCTCACAGCCAGGTCTCATTGAGAGGCTCTAAACCTGAGGTTCTCAGCAGCTGGGAGGACTGGGAGCCCGAGGCAGGGGCCAGGTCCATGTTATCCAGATGCCAGACAGACAAGGAAGCCAAAACCTGGACGGAAGGACGGCAGACAGAGCAGACGGGGGAACAAGGTAGGCACTTGCGTAGGCAAATGAAGTCAGGCCCATAGGCTGAACTGAGAGTCCAGTCCCAGGAGGCTCACAGCCATGCGGGTCAAATGCCACACGCTCTGGGGCCAAGGTTCCAAACGCCCGTTCCACGAAGCACAGGGCAACACTGTGAACAGGACATGGGACCCAGCAGGAGACCCTGTGTGTGAGGCCACGCGAACGACTGCTGGTCTTGCCCGCTCGCACTGCAATGGGCCTCTAGGGGCTCCTCACAAAAGTGTCCCCAAGCCTGCCCCAACTTGAAGCGTCAAGGCAATTTAAAAGGAAACAGTCCGTACAATTCCAATCTTGTTAATGAAATAATGCAAACATGGGCAAAATGTTAATAATAATTACCTCTGACTGGTAGGGTTATGGATAATTCTAGTTTAATTTGTGACATTCAGGTTTTCCTAAACTTTCTTTTTTTTTTTTTTTTTTTAAATATTTTTTATTTCTAGGAGAGAGAGAAAGAGAGAGCCAGCGTGAGCAGGGGAGGGTCAGAGAGAGAGGGAGTCACAGACTGAAACAGGCTCCAGGCTCTGTGCTGGCAGTCAGCACAGAGCCCGACGCGGGGCTCAAACCCATGAACCGCGAGATCATGACCTAAGCGAAAGTCGGACGCTTAACTGACTAAGCCACCCAGGCGCCCCGTGGTTTTCCTAAACTTTCTACCGTGAACGTGCACTAGTTCTGTGAGCAGAAAGGAAATGGGGATTTTTTTTCCTCCCAAGATTACCATATTCGTAACGCCTATATGACTATGTATAGATAATATATAAATCTCTCGTTTAAACAGCAATCTATTTTAGAGGAAGGTTTCCTCTGGGTAAGGAGAATGGTACAGACAGGCTAAGAGGGACCATTTGAGAAACTCCTGGAGTGAGGAACTCTTAAAATTACCCAAAGAGTCTGTTCAAGATGAAGTTTCTACAGAGATTCTGATTCAGCTGGGCTAGAGGGGGGGCCCTGCACTTAAATTTTTTAATACCTCCCTGCAGCCAGGTGATTCAGACAGGTGGTCTGAGACTCACGCGTTTAAGAACCAGTAAAATAACCAAGATGACCTCTTCTTTGTTATTTAAATCCCTATTGAGCCTGAAAAACCTTTCCTAGATATGATGATTTCAAATCTTTGGAAACACCACATAAAATAAAAACACACAAACACAGGACAGCAAACAACAATAACAACAAAGCATTATGTACTAATTTAGTGACTTCGGGAGAATCTTTAAATGATTATTTTTAATTATGAAATATTCTTCACACACAGCAGAGCAAATACTGTAACAGACATCCAGGCATGTGGATAATCAAACAAGAGTAACGAATTTGGTCTTTAAAATTTGTAACTTACAACAATTCCCGCACAAGATTCTCTGTGTTGTTAATAATCTTGGCAAAATCTGATGACCTGTGGCTCATTTCTGTGGAAGGAAAGAAAAACAAGAAAACGCAGTTCCAGTTCAAAACCAAGTGAACGGAAGCAACTTTAGAAGTGCACAATTTGCAAATTAAATAATAAAGGGAAATTGTAGTGATTCTGCATCCAAATTGTGGGCCAAGGCTCACTTCGCTTGGGGGAAAAACCCAAACTGATTTTCCAACTGCAAACATCTGAGCCTTAACAGCCACAGCAGAATGATTTTTCAGGTCACATACTCATTGAATGATCGATTTACTAACTCATCCTTCCATCCCTGTGATTTCTCACAAACACGAACCCGTGTGCAAAGGCTGCCCCAGAGAACAGCACAAATTTCTGTACTGTGGCTCTCATTTCACAGAAACCCAAGTATACATCCCAAACCCACAGGAACAAAATTTAATAGCAACAAGCCTGCAGCTAACCCTTTGATCTCTTAAAACGATGTGGCCTTTGGAATTCCCCAATAAGAAAAAGGACATTAAATGTTCAAAAGGAAATTTTTAAATTCCAAGGTCCTCTTCCTCAATAATGTAGGAGAAACTTAATGAAATTATTAACGTGCAAGATCTTGAGCAAAGGCTTGTAGACTTTTAAACTGATTACTGAGCTCATTTGTAAGTATAGCCCAGGCTGTAAAATGAATGTGAGGCGATACTATGAAGGTTCAGAGCACTGGGAGCCATATGTACGGCATCGTCTGATACCCAATGCTATGAACAGCAAAACCAATCATGAAAGAGCACAGAGACGCAAGAACCCCCCCTCACCAGCATGGGTGGTGATTTCACAACTGCCTCCATCAAACATGTGACCAAAATGATTACTCTATCAAAATATATCTACAAAGGCCTAAAGACCGGGAGAAAAATTCGAGGTTTGATACATTTTCATCAGTTTCCTTTGGAACCTGTATATTCAGAGTCCAAAAGTAAATCTTACCAAGAACACTAATCCCAGTTCCTTTGTAGTCTAGTAATTCCTTTTGTATCTCTAACAATACCTAGGGAAAAACAAGAAAAAATAAAATGATTTGGATATTCTGTGCAGAGCTGTTGCTCTGGACATCGAAGAGGGAGTCCACCCACAGGGCCCGTGAGGTCCAGAAACTTCTGCTGCGCCCACGGCCAATCCCCTTCCTCCCATCCAGCCCACAGAGCACTGCTAACGCAACTTACACACAAGTTAAGTGTGAAATTATATAATGCAATTGATGTTAAAATACAGGTTTTTCCGGGGCACCTGGGTGGCTCAATCAGTTGAGTGTTGGACTGTTTTCAGCTGAGGTCATGATCTCACGGCTCATGAAATCGAGCCCTGTGTCGGGCTCCACATTAAAGGCATGGAGTCTGCTTGGGACTCTCTCTTCGTCTTTCTCTGCCCCTCCCCCACTCACTCTCTATACTCTCTCTCTCAAAATAAATAAAAATAAACTCTAAAGAAAATACAGCTTTTCCAAAGGCATGAATTTATTTAGGTATAAAAATTCACGTGAATTCCAAAAAACAAACAAACAAACAAACAGAAGTTTTTTGATGACAACCTTTAGCTGTCAAGATAAGACCTTTGGGAAAAACCAGACTCACTAGAAAAGGTCCCCTCCACTATCACATTTCTCACTCTCTGAAAGCGGAAGTACCACAAAAAGCATAAAGTTCTGGTTCAGGGAACAACAAAAAAAGTCAATGAGGCTGAAATTAAACAGATAACTCAACTTTCCATCTCTTTGGTCTAAGGTGCTCAGGTGGAACAGGTTGGGTGTACAGGAATGAGGAAGAGCCTGCTGTGAATTAAGGGGCGCCTCGGTGGCTCAGTTGGTTAAGCGCTGGACTCTTGATGCAGGCTCAGGTCCTGATCTCACCGGGGCTCTGAGGAGCCTGCTTAGGATTCTCTCTCTCCTCTCTGACCCCTCCCCCTGTTTGCACACACGCTCTCTCTCTCAAAATAAAAAATAAATATTAAAAAAGAAAGAAAGAAAGAAACACCTGCTGTGAAAGATTAATGGGCAGGGGAGGTAATGACATTGGGACAGAGCCATGAGGGGGATGTTCCTATCCCCAATGTGCAGATGAGCAGTATCAGCCAAGGGTCTGAGGGCTATGCACCTGGCCAGCCCTTTGACCCCTCTACTATGATTGCTGCAGTCCCTTACCCACATTCTACCTTACACGGACAATTGGGCAGGGGAGACCCAGGTCACCACCAATTCCAAAGAGTCAGGAAATGGGGGCATGGCTCACCACCCCTTACAAAACACAGCTTGCTTGGGGGAGCCCCAGTGATATTTTATTCCCCCCAGATGCAAAGTAACTACACATTGAAAAAACCCACCGATCCTTCCTTTCCTTACCTTTCCTTCCTTCCTTTCTTTCTTTCTTTTTTAGAGAAGGAAGATAGAAAGTCCTATCAGAGGTGAATGTTGAAGTGTGAAATGACAGGATATCTGAAATTGGCTTTGTTTTTTTATTAAATTTTTAAATGTTTGTTTATTTTTGACAGACAGAAAGAGAGAGAGAGAGAACACACATGGGCACAATTGGGAGTGAGGTCAGTGGAGACAGAATCTTAAGCAATCTCCACATTCAGCACAGAGTCTGAGGCCAGGCTCGATCTCACCACCATGGAATCATGACCTGAGCTGAAATTAAGAGTTCGATGTTCAACTGACGGAGCCACCCGATGCCCCTGAAACATCAACATTCTAACAATAAAGAATTAAACAAAAATTTCCTTTGGCAAGGGTGGGGTGGTCAATAATTTGTCATTGTTGGGCACCTGGCTAGCTCAGTCAGTGAGCATGCTCCTCTTGATTTTGGAATCGTGAGTCCAAGCCCCACCTTGGGTATAGAGATTACTTTGAAAAAAGAAAAGAAAGAGATCAGAAAAGCTAGCATTAGAAAAAACAATTCGTCATTATTTTGTAAACTACTGGATGCTTATTAGCACTGGCTGATCAAATAAACTTTAGTGAATCCCTCTTTGAACTGTTTAAGACTGGATTTCTCACAAAACACACAAACACTGGTGAAGGGAAAGAAAAATAAAATAAAATAAAAACAGAGAGGGAGGTAGACCATAAGAGAGTCTTAACTATAGAGCACAAATTGAGGGCCGTTGGAGGGGAGATGGCTAGGGGGACGGGCTAAAAGGGTGAGGGGCATTAAGGAGGGCATTTGTGATGAGTATCAGGTGTCCAATGAAAATGATGAATCACTAAGTTCTACTCCTGAAACCAGCACTACACTAAGTGTTAACTAACTTGAATTTAAATAAAAACTTAGAAGAAAAAGACTGGATTTCTCTTACAGAGAATATCCCCTAAAATGAGGTTGTAATCCAAATCAACACAAAGAGTTTTAAAAGACTTCTACCCCAAAAGCATGCCCCTCAACTCCAGTGGAGTTTCTTTAACTGCAGAATGCAGTCACTTTTGTGGGTCACAACAACTAACTTTTTAAAAGTTTATTTATTTATTTTGAGAGAGTGAGCGAGCGAGCGAGTGGGGGAAGGCCAGAGAGAAAGGGAGAGAGACAATCCCAAGCAGACTCCGTGCTGTCAGCACAGAGCCTTGACACAGGGCTTGAACCCATGAACCGTGAGATCATGACCTAACCAGTTATCAAGAGTCAGACAGTTAACCGACTGAGCCACCAGGTGCCCCTCACAACTAATTTTTCACATGAAATAGAACAGACTAGAGTGGAACAGAATACAAAAATGTGGATGTTGTAGTTATTTAGGCTAATATTTCATAAGGCTTTAATATAAGGCTTTCATTATAATTATATGCATGTTATTTTGTCATTTTGTAATATATATTTTTCATTGTGGTCACAGTCAACAATAAAGTTTGAAAAACTTCTCTAATCCTAACAATTCAATCAAATAAAAACTCATGGGGGGGAGGGGGGGATGGGCATGGAGGAGGGCACTTTGGGGATGAGCACTGAGTGTTATGTAGAAACTAATTTGACAATAAACTATTTGTAANGATGGGCATGGAGGAGGGCACTTTGGGGATGAGCACTGAGTGTTATGTAGAAACTAATTTGACAATAAACTATTTGTAAAAAAAAAAAATAATAAAAATAAAAAAATAAAAAAAATAAAAAAAAGAAATATTAAAAGCAAAAAAAAAAACTCATAAAAAGCAACATCTGCCACTTCCTCCCCCCCTCCCCCCAGAAAGGGCATCTGAGGGCAAAACTCCTCCCAGGAAAATAATAATTGCAATACTGATGATGACAGTGACAACTGTCATTATAATAAATGCATAAAGAAACTGCACAGGGAGGGATGCCTGGCTGGCTCAATGGGTAGAGCATGCAACTCCTGATCTCGGGGGACAGGAGTTCGAGCCCCATGCGGGTGGGGAGAGATTACTTAAAAGAAATAGCACAAGCAACAAATAGAAGATTCCAAAACGGAGAAGGGACAAAGGTGAGGAAGGTACCAAGAAGCGTTTGCACAGCTCTGGCAGGGAAAGAATCTCGCCTAAAATGGACTCTAAGAGGTGAGGAAAAACAAGCCCTCTCCGCCACAGCCCTGCCCCTAGAAATGCAAGAAATCCTTTCCCTTCTAAAATTGTAAGATTCTCTGTTCGTACAACACAGAGACGGCTCTATCCCACGGAGATTTCTCATCTGTTCAACAATACATAATTGTAAAGCACTTGGCTATGCCTCATGTTGCTACAACGTATTATCAGAGTCATTCTGGTTAGAAAAATAAAAATATAACAGCAGCGACTGCAGCTTGTCAGTCAAGGCAAATCACAAACTGCCTTCTTCACAACTGGGGGTGGGGGTGATGGGGGGAGGCGCTGGAACCTGGCACGGAGCCTAGAAAGGCAGGGAGTGAGTTCCACTTGGACTTGAAAAGTCTGGTTGTGGCCCCAGGGAGAATTCAATCATTCCACTTCCTCCAAAACAAAGTGAAGCTAACTGGGCGAGCAGCCCAATGCCTACCAGAATTTGAATACTCGAATGCTTTTAGGAAACAAGTCAGTTTAAAAAAAAAAAAAATCTACGCGTGAAACAGAGCTGAAATAAAGCGGGGAGGGCAGGTTCTCTAGGGGAACAAGAAAGGCTGGGCTGAAGGCTTGCCCATTTACATTTCTGAAAAGCCTTGTGCCCAGGTGCGGGCTGAACCAAACACTCTTTACGAGGGGTCATGCGCGGGATTCCAAGTTTGCCATCCCCTCCAGTTAACGCCAGCCCCATTCCCCATTCATTCACAGTATCCATTCACAGATCGTCTCAGCACCGCCTGGCTCTCAATGCCGGGCAAGGCGAACGCAGAGATGAGAGGTTTTGCCCTCCGGCTGCGCCCCGGCCCAGCCCCGGAGAAGGCGCCGCACGGGAATCCGCAGGTGCGCTGCACGGGCGAGCCAAGTCGTGCACGCCGCGCCCGGGACAGCTGCCCAAGCAAGTCGCCGAGCTTCCTTTCCCCCAAGTGCATTCTTCCAGAAGCCCAACTGCGAGGCGTGCACTCTGCTGCAGAGCGTTCGGAAGCCCCCGAGCGGGGAGGGCGGATCCGAGCGTCCAGCCCCGGAGATGCACGGCCAGCCGCGCGCGTGCTCCCGCCCTTACCGCACTCCCGGCGCGCGCTCGTGGGGACTTACCGAGCGCGGTAGCTTGGCCGGCCCGGGCCCGAAGTTGACCACCTGCGTCGGGGAGCTCATGGTGCTGCAGCACAGGCGGCGAGGAACACCGAGGCAGCCGATGGCGCGCGCAGCGCGAGTCTGCCGCCGGCTCAGACCTTCTGCTTTCTTCCAGCGCCCAGCCGGCGCCCCCATTGGCCCGCGCTGTCGCAGGCCCTGCGCTAATTGGTTCGCGCTACGGGGCTCGCACCCCCATTGGTCATGCGCACCAGCCACGGCCCAGGAGCAGTTGCTGCTCCTCCCGTCTACCGCTTCAGCTACTCTTTCTGATCCGTGCAAGGCGCGCGAGAGGTTGCACCAGCCGCCCGACTCCGCTGAGTGCCCGCCCTAGGAGCGTGGGCGGCGGGAAGGGGCAGCCCCTGCCAGCGTGGGTTCACGTTTCTGCGCCCTGGATCGGGCCCGTCTGCGCCCTCCAACCCCAGCCCGGCTCTGTTGGTCGCACTGGGAGGTGCGGAGCAAATCGCTCCCCAATCCAACCACTTCTCCACCAGCCCCTCGTCTGGACTCGATGCATGCTTCAGAACCAGCAGTTACTGGGGCGTCTGGGTGGCTTAGTCGGTTAAGCGTCCGACTTTCGCTCGGGTCATGATCTCGCGGTTCGTGGGTTCGAGCCCCGCGTCGGGCTCTGTGCTGACTGCCAGCTCAGAGCCTGGAGCCTGTTTCAGTCTGTGACTCCCTCTCTCTCTGACC